>NC_067481.1:100219945-100567445 GCF_947179515.1 Apodemus sylvaticus
CAATGGACTCCTCCCTGTATCTTGTGGCATATCCATATCCCAGCAGCAGACTCCATCCTATATCTTGTGGCATATCCATATCCCAGAAGCAGACTCCACCCTGTATCTTGTGGCATATCCATATCCCAGCAGCAGACTCCACCCTGTATCTTGTGGCATATCTGTATCCCAGCAGTGGACCTGAGCTTGTATCTTAAGTCATATCCACATCCCAGCAATGGACTCCAAACTGCATATTGTAGCACAGACAGAAAAGTTAACCACAAGATATCAGATTTACAATGAGTTGACAAAGCTGATAGAGGAATGATATCAAAGCTGATATATGGTAATAGAATAGTCTAGTTGACTTTGGATTAGGCAAAGATTGCTCCGATATGTTACTGTGATGGTTTCGATGTGAAATGTCTCCCACAGGCTGAGGGGTTAAAGGCTTCTTCCGGCTCAAGGTGTTTGCTTGGTTTTGGAAGGTTCTAAAAATTGAAAGAGATGAAGCCCTGTTGGCTCATGAGGTTACCCTGGGGGGTCCTGTCTTGTCTCTGGCCTCATCCCCTCACTCCACTTCTGTTTTCTGCTTACTCTGAGGTGAAGAATCTACTCCATATGACATGGTCGTGCCACCATAATGATCTGGCCAAGCTCATGGGCTGAACAACCACGATTTGTTGGCCTGAGAATCACAAACCTCACCAGCAACCTGTCTTTTGTTCAGTTGTCCGTGCAGATATTTTGGTTACTGCTGCACAAAAATAACCAATGATTGTCTTTGTTACTGCTCTATTGCTGTGATAAAACACCATGGCCAAGGCAACCTAGAAAAGAAAGAATTCAGTTGGGCTTATGGTTTTAGAGAGTTAGGGTCCGTGATGGTGGAACCAGCATTGGACTCCAGCATAGGCAAGGCAGCAGGGAAGACAGAGAGCTCACCTCTTGATCTGCAAGTAGGAGACAACGAGGAGCAACACACTGGCAGAGGTGCAAGTCGTTCGAAACCTTAAAGCCCACCCCCAGTGACACACCTCCTCCAGCAAGGCCACACCTCCTAATCCTCCCCAAACAGTTCCACCAACCGGCAACCAAGTATCAAGCTCAGGAACCTATGGAGTCCAGTCTCATTCAGACCACCACAGTCACTAACAGGTAGATCCACTAAGCAGTTTATTGAATGTCTGTTTGGGGTCTCATGTAGCCAAGGCTACCAAGTTTCCTATGTAGCCAAGGCTACCAAGTTTCCTATGTAGCTGAAGACAGCCTTGAATTTCTCCTCCTGCCTCTGCCTCCCATGGGCTGGAATTACAGACCTGTGCCATCACATTCTGTTTATGTGGAGCTGGGGACTGAACCCAGGGCTCCAAGCATTCCAGATAGGCACTCTTACCATCAATAAAAGGTGGAAATCTAGTACTACAGGCAGCAGTACTAATTTGCATACATCAAGCGGCTACACATATCATCATAAATAACACATTACCTTGAGAAAGAACTTAAGTTTGACATGGCCCAGAGCACTGGGGTAGGGAGCATGCTGTCTGTGAGCTACTGCGTTGAGTGGGGCAGGTACTGAGGTATCCGAATTCTATGACGTCAGATGTGGATTGCTGTGAACGGGACGCACGAGCCTACATATTTCTGTGTGTCTAATCTCAGCTGGTCACAGCTCTCCGTGTTCACCCAGCGTTTTTTACAGATGCTGTCATGCGTGAGAAAAATGCAAAATACATCCTGCTCAGATTGTTCTCCAGTGTGCCAGCTGAGGTGGAACAAATTCACATTCTTCGAACAAGCACCAGTGCAGGGTTGATAGGCAGGGCAGAGGTGCCTTTGGAAGGAGTGCTGTCCAAGGGTCACATCCAGTGGGGTTTCCTCGTAAACTGTCGATGTGTGACCATCTTCTTTCCTCCAGAGTTTTTATATAACATGGGTGATGTAATCCAGGCACTGACTGATAATTCATAAAAAATTTATATTAAAACAATTCTTTAGTGCATGTCTAATTTGCCATTCCTTAAAACAAATAAATTTGCATACTAATGAGATGGACATGCTTGTTTGTTTTACATACACAAGCAAACCTTGACTGGCTATTTGATACTGCAGGATGCAGATGATCTTCAACGCCTTTCATTCAGTGTGTGTGTGTGTGTGTGTGTGTGTGTGATTGCTCAAGCACAGGCACATGTATGCCCCAGCACACATGTGGAGGGCAGTTCTCTTCTTTCACCTGTGGGTCCTGGGGATCAATCTTGAGGATTTTTTTGTATTCTTTTAATGAATATTTTATTTTATTTTATTTTATGTGAGGACACTATGGTCTTCTTCAGACTCACCAGAAGAGGACATCAAATACCATTATAAACAGTTATAAGCCACCATGTGGTTGCTAGGAATTGAACTCAGGATCTCTGGAAGAGCAGTCAGTGCCCTTAACTACTGAGCCATCTCTCCAGCCCCCCTCCCCTTTTTGAGACAGTTTTTTTGGGGGGTGTAGACCTGGCTGTCCTGGTACTTACTCAGTAGACCAGGCTGACCTCCAATTCAGAGGTTTGCCTGCCTCTGTCTTTTGAGTTCTGGTGTGTGACCATCTTCTTTCCTCCAGAGTTTTTATATAACATGGGTGATGTAATCCAGGCACTGACTGATAATTCATAAAAAATTTATATTAAAACAATTCTTTAGTGCATGTCTAATTTGCCATTCCTTAAAACAAATAAATTTGCATACTAATGAGATGGACATGCTTGTTTGTTTTACATACACAAGTAAAGCTGTGTGCCATCATGGCCTGGTGGCAGCGGGAATTTTTATGGCCTTTCCCAGGGGCTCTGAAGTCTAGTCTATACCTATCACCTCCTTCAGTGTTCCTTCTTCAGCTTCTCTCAAAGTTTACTGATATTTTGATTTTATAATCCTGGCTCTGAGAGTGTAGCTTGCATCCATCAATGGTTTGGAGTAGGGAAACATATTTAGGTTTGATTCAGGAATTTTAGAAATTCTACTCAATCCCACGACAAAATTAACATAATGGGTTTTTTTTCTTTTTTGGACAAGCAACAACTTTTAAAATCAAACACTCAAACATAACCCAATCCTCAGATAGACACATTTAATATTTACATGCTGAGGAGGGATAAGAGGAAACTTAGATGTCTTTGTTTTCCAGAATTAAAACAGTGTTTCCATCTTAGCAGAGAGCATGCGTGTGCAGAAACACACTGTAGAGTCTATTGCAATGTTATGAATCTAGGCTGGGACACGGGCAGACTGTGGCCTGACAGCACAGCACAAAGTGTGTGTGTGGTGACTCCAGAACCAAGCCCGAGATGACATCTCACAATGCCGCACTGGTGAGCGAACACTCCCAGAACATCAGGTTCGTTTGGGTTTGATGTTGAGTTCCTTTTGGTTGCTGTGTGTTCCAAAACATTTTACTGCTGCCTATTTTTTTCATGACTCCACACTTTTCGTTACACAATCCCATATGTGGCTGTGACCTGAAGTTTGAGAAGCTAGGTCCCTAGTTTCTTCCCATAGGGAGGGAGCTGTGGGATATCAGGAATGCCAGACCTACTACCTGCCCTTTACCTTGCAACTATTAGCTAACTAAGACTCTTCAAACCCACTGGTCCCTGTTTTTCCTGCTGCTCTTGCTTCAAGGATGGTACTAGACACGCGGCTATGAGCTGACAGGGGCTCTAAAGTCTATTCTGTACCATCAACCGTCAAAGAAATGCCCAGATGAGGACACAGGAAAGGAAGCTGGCCGTCCCAGAATGCAGAGGCTGCACAGAGACAATTCAGAATGCCGTTTCAACCCTGGCAATCACTGCAGTCACAGGGGTTACAACCAGATTGTCCAGTGTCCTGTTTCAGACCTGTAAGGTTAAAGCAAATGAAGCCCAGGAAAGATGTTGCTAATTTATCCAATAGCTTGGAACTGATTTGTTGAGCATCTACTGTGTATCTGGTATCGATTTTGAAACAATAGCAGATGCAGAGAGCAAAGGGCTTGGCTTCTGTGGAGTTTGTATTCCGTGAGAGAGTCAGACAAATGATTGGTAGGCTGTATTGACTGGCGGGGCATAAGCAGGACCACACAAGAAACAGCAATCAAAGCTCATGCTTCCCTTAAAGAATGAAACCTTCTTTATGTTCACAGAGCATTCTTGAAGGAAGGTCAGGGCCCTGAGATGACCTCTTAGTGAACGGATGGCTTCTCAAGAAAGGGGTTAAGTTGATTCTTGAGGCCAATAGTTAGAGATCAGGGACTGGTCAAGTCATGGTAAGAGCACAGCAACCAGTGGGCGGCCTGTGCTCAGAAACACAAGGTGTCTGTCTCGTGTGCCTTCAAGGCTGGAGGAGCTTTGTAGAGCCACCCAGGCTCATCGGATTTCTGAATTGCCCATGGATCCTTATCTTGCTTTAAGCTTTCTTTTGGTGCTCTTGCCTCAGTTTCCCCACTGTTTCCATGACTCTCATGAGGGAGGTTTGGACCAAGCACACCACTTCTCCACAAACCCAGGTTACAGGCACACTACAGGTGGGCTGTGTGTGCTACAAGCACATTCTTAATAAAGACTTCAGCATCCATTGAGGCAGCAGGATGCCCCAAAGCTACTGGACAGTCAGGCAATGATGCAACAGTCAGTGAGGGTGACTAGCACAGCCCTGCCTCTTCCTTTTCCCCTAAGACAGGGTCGCACATAGTTTTGAATGGCCTGAAATTCACTCTGTAGTTGAGGATGACCGTAAATGGATGATCTTCCTGCTCCTACCTCAGGAACTCTGGGATTACTTACTTACACCACCATGCCTGGTGTTTGTGGTGCTGGGGATTGAACCCCGACTTTTGTGTATGCTAAGCAAGTGCCCTGCTGACTGAGCTGGATCTCAGCCCCTCTTTTTATTACTGACAAAATGCAGTGCCTCATCTGGGGTAAGTTCCAGTCAGTTTGGGAATTTTAGAACTTCAGCTCAGTGGGAGAATACTTGCAATCCTTGTTCAGTGTTTTATCCAGACTCCCAAAGCCATCCACACTGGGACCTAGTGTCTGAGGCCTCTGCGTTTCACTTTCAGCTTAGTGATAAGTGTGGTTCTAGGTCCTGTGGGTTTGGGATTCAACCTCATTTCTGTCTTGCCTGTATTATCTGTGGATGACCCATTATATACATATACACATACACATATACATAATACATATGTATACATCATATATATACACACATATATACATATTTATAACTATATGAATACATATTCATATACATCATATATATATATATGTATATGGTTTTGTTTACTTTTTTAATGTTGTGAAATATAAGATCCCAACATGCCAGACAGAAATTGAAATAGGATGCTATAGTTAGCTTGGCCTGCAACAAGTGATCAATGAAAGTTGATACTTCTGCCCCTGCTACCTAAGACATCATTTCTGAGGTGACCTAACCTGGTGATGCTACCACCTGGACAAATATTCTGTCCCCAGAGGCTGGCTCATCAAGACTGTGTGAAGAGCTGTCCTGAACCACTGGTACCATTCTGAATGCTGCTTTTGTGCCTGGGCCTGTTTATCATGGATGTAATGCCATAGGACCTGAGGCCACCCTGTGTCTAGCATTGGGGGTGTCCCACGTCCACTCCACCATGGGGGCTCAAGCCACTGGGGGAGGTAGGACATGGAAAGTTTTGACTGCACTTACCCCATGCCGGAGCTGGGCAGTGTCAGGCTATATGAAGCCATTGGATACCACTCCGAGGTTGGGGAGTTCAGTCTGATGTCCCAGGGACTGCCTGAGCTGGTTTGGGGGTCCCCGGGCCTGTGTGGAAACTGGGAGCCATCTGGTTCTCAGGCTTCTGGGCACCCCAGGTGCGTCTGGATGCTGTGGAGGAACTGAGAACCGAGTGGGGGCCCGCAGGCTTGGTCTAGCCTGGTGCCAAAGGGGAAAATTGGGGAGAGCTCCAGCTGGGTCCCTCCGGGGAGGAGAGTCCCTGGGTTGTTTGGCAGGTGGCTTGGCTTGGTGGCGGCCATGGCTGGGAGCCCTGAGAGATCCTCTTCAGGAGACTAGACACCACTCTGTAGCCTAAGACCTGTTCCATTGCTCCCCACGGCAGATCCCGATGAAAAGAAGCAGTCCATAGTTTTAAGACATATATTGTTGGGCTGGAGAGATGGCTCAGAGAATTAGAGCACTGACTGCTCTTCCAAAGGTCCTGAGTTCAAAGCCCAGCAACCACATGGTGGCTCACAGCCATCTGTAATGAGATCTGACTCCCTCTTCTGGAGTGTCTGAAAACAGCTACAGTGTACTTACATATAATAAATAAATAAATCTCCTTTTAAAAAAAAAGACATTTTATTGTCATGGCAGAAAGTGGATGAGTAAAATCATACCCCACTTCTTAGGGCCAGCCTGAGGCTAAATACCTTTTGCAGGGAGGAGTGTCTGGGAAGGGGAATTTATTGGCTACGCCTCTAGGCCTTTAGGTACCTCATTAAAATGGAGATCTGTCTTGAGGTATGTGACCTCAGGTCATGTCCTCTACCTGTGGAGGGGCTTGGGGCATTGCCCTTAAGTGACTGATGGCCACAGAATTATGGAGGGCTGCGGCCTCATATCAGGAGCCTTGTGTCCAGGAGCGTGACAAAATACCTACTGTTCCTTACAGGGTTATCCCCTGCAGGGTCGGGGGGTGGGGGGTGGAGGTGTTTGAAACTTGTGCAGCCAGAAACCAGGGTGCCTTTCGAGGTCCTATACAACAGTCTTGGGTTTTTTATGTGGATTCTGGGAGCACACTTAGGTCCTCAGGTGTGGCTATCACTTCTAACCCCTCATTTAATGTCCCAAGAAACACTGTGGGGGAAAGCACTTTAAAGCCGGCCTTCATTTAAGGTGTTTGAGGGTGGAGGTGCAGTACGTGGTGCTTCTAACTCCCGAGAGCACAGAACTAGCATCTCAGGAAATCATTGCCCGCCACCCCACTAAACACGTTGCTGACAGACACAGAAAGCCTGCAGAACAGGGCTGTCATTGCCTAGTCACCAAGAAGAGTGTGGGGTGTGTGTGTGTGTGTGTGTGTGTGTGTCTATGTGCATGTGTGCATATGTCTGTGTGTGTGTGTCTATGTGCATGTGTGTGTGTGTGTGTCTGTGTGCAGGTGTCTGTGTGTCTGTGTGCAGGTGTCTGTGTGCCTGTATGTGCACTTTTTTAGCAAAGGCAAATAGTTTCCTGTTCTCTGAACTAATGACAAATGGCCTAGAACGGTGCTCCTACGGGAGCACGAGCCCCAGAACAAAGCAGAGCTTCGTCTCCCTAGGATGACAGCTCAATTTCCACAGCTACAGGGAGGGGGACAGTCATGACTGTCACAGCTGGCTGAGAGCCCTTTGATAGCTCTGCGGATGGCAGGCCTGGAAGTGCTTTTAGGCAAAGCAGTGCCTGCATTCATGTGCTGGGGATCGCTGTGCAGACCTTCGAGACCACAGAGGGAAGCATGTTCCCTAATGTATGTGCGCGTCCCTGATGCCCGGTACCCACTCCCGGTGCTCCAGCTTATGCATAACGTATCATGCTGCACAGAGGGAGGGCTTTCCAAACAATCTGTCTACTTCCTCTTGAGCCCCCCATCTTCACCTTACACTCACTTCAGCAGTGACAAAGGATGTGGCCTGATTCAGCTAGCCTGCCCTCTCAGACCTGTTACCCCAACTGTTCTGAAGGCTGAAGCAGGAGGATCACAAGTTCAAGGCCAACCTGTTCAACTTAGTGAGATGCTAGCTTAAAGCAGAGAGTAGACAGAGGGTTGGGGGTGTGCCCCAGTGACAGGTGCTTACAGGTGCACTGACCTGAGCTCGATCCGCAGCATGGGTTTTTATTTTAATTGTTTAAACGTGCATGTACCAAGGATGTAACTAAAGAGCGCTTCCCTAGCATACAGTCGGCCCTGAGTCCAACTGCCACTACTGAAAAGGAAATCAAGTCTTAAAGCAGTCTACAAAATATGCACCACCCCCTTCTCCACCCCTTCTGTGCATCTCACTTGGGCTGTAAGCCATGGGAACGAGCTAGCTTCACCTCTGCACAGCCCTTAGCAATAGGAGGGGACAGGGACGCTGGTGAGAAAAGAGGTGGTAAGCCGAGGGCCTCTCTGTGGTGTCAAGAGGTAGATTCCCTAGCCAGACCACTGAGACAATTGGTGATCTCCAGGTTCAGTGAGAGACCCTGACTAAAAAACCAAGGTGGTTGGGACTGCTATTCCTTTATTCAGGGCTGGTAAGATGGCTTAGTAGGCTATTCTGATGACTTGAGTTCAGCCCCCAGAGTTCACATCGTGGAATGAGAGAATGGATTCCTGAAGGTCTTCAGAGTTCCACACAGGTCCCGTGGCACTTGGCAATGCACACACATACCTACAAGATAAGTAGATGTAATTAAAGATATAAAAACTATGTAGGCTGGTTGGCTACTAGGAAACAACACTTGAATTTGCCCACTGGCTTCCACATGTGTGAGCCCACACACGGGCACACATATGCACACACCCAGATGCCGTAAAGAAGAATTATTTTGTAGCCAAGTGTTTTTGAGAAGTCCTGCAGCCGGTATTTCCTCCCTCCCTGTTGATGCACAGCTTACGTGTGCATGCCTACATTTATAATGTTCTTTAAAGGCTGCCTGGGGCCTAAAACTCCATGAGCTTTGCTGAAGCTGGAGCGTTTCCAGATTCATTTGAATTCTTGAAAAATTGAAGAGTTTTTGAGTTCCTTTCCCTTCGTTGGCACGTCAAAATACACAGAGGCGAGAGACAGGGGGATGGAGAAGGCAGATGGGGCTTGCATGGCATCCTGAAACTTGGAGATGGATCGCAAACAAAGGAGACCAGGAGCCATGATAAACTGTGATTTGTGCTGTAGAGAAAGGCCGGTGACAGAGGAGGTAGAGTAATTATGGCTGACATATAGCTGGGGTTGGTCCCTGGGGCCCCAGAAGAACTGAATTCACTCACTCTCTCTCTCTCTCTCTCTCTCTCTCTCTCTCTCTCTCTCCCTCTCCCTCTCCCTCTCCCTCTCCCTCTCCCTCTTCCCCTCCCTCTACCTCCTTCTCTCTCCCTCTCCCCTTCTTCTCCCTGTCCCCTACCTCTCTCTCCCTCTCCTCCTCCTCCCTCTCCCCTACCTCCCTCTTTCCCCCTGTCTCCCCCCTCCCCCTTCCATCTCCCTCTCTCTCTCCCTCTCCCTCCCCTTCCTCTCCCTCTCCCTCCCTCTCTGTCTCCCTCTCTCTCCCCCTCCTCCTCCCCTCCCCTCTCTCCTGAGACAAAGTCTCACTATGTATCTCAGTCAGGCCTGAAATTCACGATCTACCTACCTCTTCCTTCCGAGTGCTGGGATTCCAGGTGGCTGCCAACACATCCATTTGAAGCATCATTAGTTTTGGGGAGGCGCCTGTAGTCAGGACAACCTTTGGGGTTATCATGTGCAAAAAAAAAGTGAGCAGAGACTCTGTTCCTTTGATAGAGCAAGCAGCACACGTGATTCCTGGTTTTGGCCTATTGAATTGTGTTCCGTATGTACTTTTGCCTGTATTAGATATATCTCAAGGGTCATAATAACCCATGGTTTAGATATCCTTCCTTTTGTAGTCCAGTGTGATTGTGAACCCAAATCTGGAATGCAGTGCCTAGGGTAACAAATCCAGAACGGACTTACCTATAAACTTTTTGTTTTTTGGATTTGGTTTTTTTTTTTTTTCCGAGACAGGGTTTCTCTGTATAGTCCTGGAGCTCACTCCGTAGACCAGGCTGGCCTGGAACTCAGAAATCTGCCTGCCTCTGCCTCCCAGAGTGCTGGGATTAAAGGTATGTACCACCACTGCTCAGCCACCTATAAACTTTTAAAACCACAGAAAACAAAGCCAAAGAGTCACTGCAGGGTAATAGCCATCAGGGGGCTGGCCACTGGCCACAGATGAGGGGGCCAACCTGTATTCCTTCCTGAAGGTTGGCACGTCCCCTGCTCTTGAGTTTCCTAACAGCTAGGGTCTCAAGTCCATCACTTTCCTTAGAAACAAGCCAACTGCCCACGCCTCCTTCTTGCCTCTGGTCTGAGTCACTGGCACAACTTTATGAGGCTGCTTATGGTGCCCATGATCCTCAGCCCCAGCAGGTGTCACTAGAGTGGCCATGATGACACCTGCGACTCACCCTGACCCGACCGTGTGGCCTCTGTGCGGATCTCGGCTCTGCCCTTTGTGGCTTGGCCGTCTCCAGCTCTTTCGCCAGACCCATCTCTCTACTTGAGACTTTCTTATCGGCATCTAGTTCTGCCTGTGTGCTCTTATTTATTCCCTCTTCCCGATGACAGTGGGAAACAAAGTTGGAAGTTTATCCCTCTGATTAATGGCTTATAGCACACGTTCCTTCCCTTCCTCTGCCTGCTTCTAGTCACAGTCTTTCTCCTCCACACACCCTTGAGCTATCAGCTCCAATGCCTCCTCCTCCAGCGTGCTTTGATTTTGGGATGATTTTCTCCTCGCTTTGTGACGTCACTTTCACCCTGATCCTTGTTACTCTGTAGACCCACGGCTTCGGCAGGGTGGGGGGAGCATGGCTTCTTCACCCGTACCTTAGGGCCGTGGAGTCCTACAGCTCAGCTTCTTGGTGCATGCATAGTAAATACGCATGTGTACAAATGATCTTTTTACTCATTTACCTCTTTGGTTTTTACCACAAAATTTTAAGAGCCACGCATTTCCAATGTGTTCTTCCTTTGGGGTATACTTGTACCTGACCCTTGGCTTCTGTAGGTGAGACGCCCTTGAAGGCCACAGATACTTCAACCTTTGTCTTGCCTTTCCTGGAGGTTTAACACTGTGGAAAATACCATTTTAATTTGAGGGTTTATAATTCCCCATGCTTCTTCTGTGAACATCACTACTTGGGAGGGACTGTAGAACTTGGATATTTTCGAGAAATAGACTCCCTTGGACCTCAGGTAAAACCCAATAAAAACTCACTAGTTTAACCTAAGGCTGGGTCTTTATTTTGATAGTTATCACTGTCAACAGAGTTAGGTAGAAAAGCAGGGGAAGCTATAGATAGCTTCACTCAAAAGAGTTCTTTTTGAGTTTTGTTCTTTTGGTATTGGCGGTTGAGCTAGGGCCTTACCTGTGCTGGCAACGGCTCTACCTCTGGGCTACATCCTCAGGTCTCTTTCTAACCTTTAATTTTGAGACAAGCTCTTACTAAGTTGCCTAGTTGTAGTGCTCCAAGCTAGCCTTGAACTTGCAATCCTTTTACCTTGGTCTCCCTAGCAGCTGGGATGGCAGGCCTGTGCCACTAAACCTCTCTTTAAAAGCCCCTAATTGTATCTCAGACACACCATGTGGCAGAGTCAATCTTGCTTGGGTTTCTGCTGCCTCGTGGCCATTTCAGGCAACAGAAGCAAACCCTTCTAACTTAATTAGTTGGGAAGGAAAAAGTACAAAGGAAAGCCATTATGTGACTGTCAGGCCCTGCTGGACATCAGGGAAGGGGTGACCATATCTAGCTTTGAATGCATTTCCAATTTTATTTTAATATTAGACCTTTGTAGATTACGTTTACTAAGAATAAGCTTTCATGCTCTTTGCCCTGTGGATTATCTGAAATTCTCTTATCTCAGTGAAGTACCTGGTATTTTGCACTGGGCCATCTGTTTCCTTCTTTGGGGAACTGGATTTGCGTTCACTTATCTACTTTGAGGTAGATTTTAGGAGAAATTACTCAAAGAGCCAGGGCTTGGTTTCTTTTGCAACCTCCCTTTAGGGTGATGACCCTGGAATTAATGAGATTTTTTTTTTTCTTCCTAGGGTATCATTGTCCATTGAGAAATTGAGTTCACTTGCTGCCATTGTCTGCTTTTGTGGCCTGTTCCTTCCTGAGTGAACTTAAGCATCCAGCCTAGTGTTGAAGGAGTCACTTGCCTTGTGCTCTGAAACCCCCATGTTCACTTCATCTTTAGCTCAGAGACAGAGAGTCTTTCTGAGCTGGCGGCAGAGTTGGAGAGACCAGTCAATGTCCAGGACCGAGAACGATGTGATGGACTAGATTTATTTCTGTTCCATCCGAGTTGATTTACAAGGACATCATCCGTTGTAAAGCACGGCCACTGGCGGTCACTGGCGACCTGTCAGGCTGGATCTGGAGCTGCCAGCAATTGCAATGAGAAGCCAGACATGTGCCTGTGAGAACTGCCTTCCTCCTAGGTTCTGAGACCCAGGGCCAGGGTCAGGCCCCAGTGAATGAACTTAGCCGCCTTGCTGCCTCTGGGTCTCTGGTTATTCATGAGCTCAGGACTTTGAGGGTAGCTGTGGGTGTCATGGCTGCCAGGGAACCCCAAGAGTCCCTAGAGACATGCCAGGACTAGTAGTGAGGGGAAGGGAAGGGAGCAGGGAAGATAGACTTGGGAATGAGTGTGTGTGTGTGTGTGCACCCTGGCAACCACTGCTCGAGTTTTCTAAGGCATGTGTAGTGTCAAATATGAACTGTTCTTCATGACTCATGTATTGCGGTCTTGGTCCCCAGGCGGTGGTTCTATTTTGGGAGGTTCTAGAATCTTTAGGAGGTGAAGTCTATCTAGAAGAAGCAGGTCTCTTGAGGGTATGTCCTCTTGAGGGTAGACCTAGAAGAAGTCTATCTAGAAGGGGCAGGCCCTTGAGGGTATGTCCCCGGTACTTCCTGTCTCACTTCCTGTCTTTCTCCTTCTGGTCAGCCGTGAAGTAGGTACCTTTTCTCTGCCATAGGCTCCAGCCGACTGTCACAGTGTTACTCCTAGAGCACGGGCCCAGACGCTGCAGAGGGATCCCTCAGAACCTACCAAGCAAAGGCAAGTTTTACATCCTTCCGCAGTTTCTCTTGGGACTTTTGGCCACTCATACGGAAAGTAGCCAACACAGCCCACAATGGTGGCTCTTGCCAGCCAGTAGTGTCTCAGCAGAAGGCCACTGTCGCCAGTTCCTTGTACAGAAGGTAAGATGTCTGAGCTGAGGAGGTAGCAGCAGCCTGAGTGAGCACGCTGAGGTGACTCCCACGGTGATCTGGACAGTTCTGGAGGCCTTCTGAGGCTTATAAAGCTGGCTAGTGGGTAATCTGCCACTACATGGAACACGTGTGTGTGTGTGTGTGTGTGTGTGTGTGTGTGTGTGTGCACATGTCTCTCTTTGTGTGTGTGTGTATGTGTGCACACATCTCTCTCTCTCTCTCTCTCTCTCTCTCTCTCTCTCTCTCTGTATGTGTGTGTGTGTGTGTGTGTGTGTGTGTGTTGCTGTCTGTCTTGTTTTTTGAGGCAGTGTCTCTTATTGGCCTGGATCTTGCAGAATAGGCCAGTGAGCTCCAGGCACTCCTCTGCCTCTCCAAAGCTGGGCTTACAGGTTTGCACCGACACACTGAACTCTTCTATTAATGTGGACTCTAGGGATGAGCTCAGATCCTTATGTTTGCGTGGCAAGCATTTTCCCAACTGAGCCACTCCCCTCCCTCTCCTATAGTTTCTGTCTTCTTAGGTAACAGCTGTACCAAGGCTCCAGCGAGTTCTTTGTGTGTGCAGGTCAGTGGTCTCTACAATACCCTCAGCTGCGTGTGCACGTCAGTGGTCTCTACCCTCATCTGTGCATCCATCACCACAACCAACTTCACATCACCACCCTCGAAGAATCCTGGAGCCTTTGACCATCCAATCCTGGTTTCCTGTTGTCCCCAGCTTCTGGCTGCTGCTTGTCTGCCTTCTCTGTCCTGTCATCCATTGTTCCTCGGGGACACTAGACAATGGCTAGATGTGGTCAGAAACATGTCAATTTTATCCCCCACTTCAGATGCCTGAGACAAACTTGTAAAGAACTCTACAGGGACAGGAGCTTCTCTGAGTGCTCCCTTAAGATGCCATCAGCTGCCTCCTTCTGCCTTCTGGGTTTTGTTTGCATTTCTTTCTCCAAATTGACTCCCTGCTTCCCATCTCGGGTAATACTCCTTGTGCAGTCTAATAAATGATAACAGTAGATCTCCCCTGCCCCACTTCTATATGTATGTGTATGTGTATGAGCATGTGTGTGCATGTATTCACATGTGTGCATCCCTGTGTGCGCATGTCTGTATCTCTGTGTATATATGTGTGCATATCTCTGTTTAGGTGCGTGTGTGAGTGTGTATCTCTGTGAATACATGAGTGTGCATCTCTCTCTCTGTGTGTATATGTGCACATGTGCGAGTGTGTGAATATATGAGTGTGTATGCATATGGAAGTCAGAGGTCAACCTTGTCATTGCTTCCTAGGTGCTAGCTGCTGTGTGTTCTGAGACATGGTCTCTCACTGGCCCAGTGCTCACGGAGAGCATTAGGCTAGCCAGTGAGTTCTGGGATCTGTCTGTCTTCCCCTCCCTGGCACAGAGACAGGAGGGGCCAGCAAACCTTACTTTTTTAAAAATGTGGGTTCTGGGATTCCTCTACCATCCATTCTCACTGCCATGATGCCCTGCCTCATAACACCATGATGCCCTGCCTCATAACACGTTCCTCACCATGGACCCAGCTGGGTGTGGACTGAAACCCGTAAACACCTATCAGGCATGCGCAGCCTTGTCTGGCACGATGTTGTCATCTTGAGTTCACACTCAGAAACTACACTCTGGAGTTCAAATAAAACCCCAAATCTCAGCTAGGCAGTGGTGGCACACACCTTTAATCCCAGCACTTGGGAGGCAGAGGCAGACAGATTTCTGAGTTTGAGGCCAGTTTGGTCTACAGAGTGAGTTCCAGGACAGCCAGAGCTATACAGAGAAACCCTGTCTCAAAAACAAACAAAAACAAACACCCCAACAACCCCAAACCAAAAAAACAACAAAACCCAAAAAACCCCAAATCTCACAAAGTTTAAGTATGTTTGTGATTTTATATTAGGCTACATGAAGGCTGTGGGCCACTAATCAAAGACCCCTTTCAGTTATCAGACCTCCTGTCACAATGACAAGAGGTCAAGTAGCACAAAAAGTCCCTCTGAATATTATCTTTTGGAGAGATGGATTTCCTTATGTTAGCTTATTTTTCTTACAACTCGGACCATTTCCCAAAGATGGAAAAAAAGGAAGAATAAAAACACTATTGGCTACCCCAGGATGAGCCACTTGGATTGTTCTAGAATGCTTTTAAAATGGTTTACTTTTGTTGTTGTTGTTGAGCCTTGGAGATGCTTTCAAATGAGCCACAAGACAATTCACCGCAGACGGTCGCATCGACTCCCTTCCTGCCTGTGTATTTAATCAAATCGCCCATAATAAATTAGCAGCGATTCATTTGGACACCGAATACCAAGTTGTTCTCCTAAGTGACCTGGATTGATTTCCACATGTCGCTATTCATCAGGATGAAGTGGCTTCACCAGCCAGGAGTCCAAACACCCAAACACATTTCTGTTCTGTCGCATTACCAGCAGACAGCATTTGGATCTCCGCCTGAGCTGGTAAGTCTCACAATTAGTTGGACTGAAAATGCCAAACAAAGGCTTTCAGATAGATCAGGGTTCCCAGAACCGAGCAGTCTGTGAGGAAACGAAGGAAGCCAATCAGAGCTTGAGCCAGGAGAGGAAGGCCGGCCATCTGGCAGTGCCTCGCCTCTTATGCCTGCGGTCATGTGGGTGTCTGCATCATTCTGGAGTAGTTGGGTATGGCATTATATTTGTAGGTTAGGGGTTAGTTAATGATAAGCACATGTTAAATCTCTGCAAGGCACTGAGCTCTCTTCATGTACGGCTAATGTAGCCTCCACCCTAGGAGACAAGCAGCCACTACCATACACATTTCCAGACAAGGAGAGCGAGGCGCTCGAGAGGGTGGCTGCTCAGGGCCACACGGCAGTGGCAGTGGAGAAGTCTTTGGTCTAGGATCTTCAGTGCTGACTGGTATGGCTGGTGGCTGCTGAGGAAGACAGAAGAAACTATCAATGGAATAGCCAAATTCAGAGTGAGACGTCTTCTCAAAAAGACGTCTTGGTGTAGATGGAGAGGAGTCACCACTGCCATTGGGACCACTCTGCTGTTGCCACGCCCATCATTCTTGTTACCTCTGTCAACACTGTCTTCAACATCCCCTCATCACCTCCATCAATGTTGCCATGCACACCGAGTTCATTACCTTCTCAGTCCTCGCAAGTCTCTTGCTGTGAATAGGGTGTCGGCCATATTTTAAGCTTAGGAAACTAAGGATTCAAGAAATGAAGTCATTTGCTCCAGATTGCTGACTGTAAGGTAAAGGCTCGGCTTGGAACTACATTTTCTTTCATTCTGGCATGAAAACTCTTTTATTTGTCAAGACAGAGTGTCATTGTACAGCCTAGACTGCCCTTCAACTTACAATGCTTCTTCCTCAGCCTCCCACGCTCCCATGTAGTGAGTTATCAGGAGTGTCCTACCACACTCATCTGTTTATTTTCTTGACCTGGATCTCTCTCTCTCTCTCTCTCTCTCTCTCTCTGTATGTATGTATGTATGTATGTATGTATGTATGTATGTATGTATGTGAGGGAAGAGTCTCTCACTTACTGGGTGGGGTTCAGTGGCTGACCTGTCTGCACCTTCCTGGTTATGAGAGTGTAAGTGTGTCCAGAGTGCCTGGCTATTTTCTGAAGGTGGGTTCTGAGGCTTGAACTTAGGTCCTCAGCCTTGATTGGAAAACACTTCACTCACTGAGCCACTACCAGAGCCCAGATCCACATCTGTTTTATTGTGGGTTGGCTTGGGGCTCACCCTGTGTGTCTCCTCCATTAGAGGAACCTAGTAAAAGGACAATAGTGCCAGTCACATTGCAGCTGCCACCAAGATTAAGCCCCGTGAGAGAGGTTCAGCAGTAAGTGGAACGGTCCACACGAGTGGTTTAAACGTCACAGCCTTTTCTCAGTGACACATGCAGTGACCTTCACAGAGGTGAGTTTCAAAAGGTGTGCAGATACACCTGAGGCCACAGCCTTGGGGGGCTCCCTGGCACACCCAGCTTCATGAAAACCACGGGGCCTTTTTCGTGTCACCGTGTTCTCTCTTTTATTCTTATTCCAAACCTGTGGGCTTGCATTTTGCCTAGCTTTAAAAAAGCATGTGTTATGGGGAATTGAATGTGGGTCCTTAGGCTGTGCATCAAACACTTAGCAATAGAATTTTGTCCGTCTGTCTGTCCGTCTGTCCGTCTGTCCATCTGTCTGTCTGCCTGCCTGCCTGCCCATCTATCTATCTTTCTTTCTTTCTTTCTTTCTTTCTTTCTTTCTTTCTTTCTTTCTTTCTTTCTTTCTTTCTTTCTTTCTTTCTTTCTTTCTTTCTTTCTTTCTTTCTTTCTTCCTTCCTTCCTTCCTTCCTTCCTTCCTTCCTTCCTTCCTTCCTTCCTTTCTTTCTTTCTTTCTTTCTTTCTTTCTTTCTTTCTTTCTTTCTTTCTTTCTTTCTTTCTTTTTCTTTCTTTCTTTCTTTTCCTTCCTTCCTCCCTTTTATCTACCCCTCTGTCCCTTTGTTCCTCTGTCCCCCACTCTTCTTTCCTTTCCCCCCCATTCCCTGTCTCCCTGCTCTTTCTCTTAGGATCTCATGCAATCAAGGCTGGTCTTGAACTCTTGATCTCTCTGTTTCAACCTCCCAAGTGCTGGGATGACATCTGTGCCACTGTGCCTTGCTCCATGGTGCTTTTTCCAGCAGTGGCTCACAACAGTGAGCCAGGCAGAGGAGCTCTGGACCATCCACATCTCCTTTGTGGTAGAGCTTTCATCACAGCTGCCATTAGTGTTTGGAGGCAGTAACTTGTCAGTAGGTATACTGCATGCATGCCGCTAGATGCTGGACAGCATCTCTACACTCTGAGGAAGTCAGTGTGCCCCTTCCCAGCCACAACAGACACATTCTACAGGGACATTGCCCCCCAGGAGCCAGAATCATGGGTAGAAATGAGTGTTTTGGCTAGAGAAGAGGTAACCTATAAAATAGCATCATGAATAAAAACTGTGGATAAGACCCAGATCTCTAGGGTGGAGTTGGCAATATAACAGTGTGTATGTGTGTGTGTGTGAGTGTGTGTGTGTGTGTGTGTGTGTGTGTGTGTGTACAGAAGAGCCTCATAGAGGATAACTGAGCACAGATGTGAATAGGCAAGAATGCCCAATGGGCAGGAGGGATCAGGGGGACTGGGCAGAATGGCATATGCTGGGAAGGGGCTTGGGATGCTGGGTGAGGACAGGAGGACACGGAGGGCAAGGGGAGGTGTTGAGAGGAAGCTGGGAGGCACTGAAGGACTCTTAGCAGAAGAAAGGTTAGTCCTGCTACCATGGAAACAGGGCCATCTGGGCCAAGGGCAGGTGTAGGGAGGATCTTTAGGCATTTGTCATAATGACACCGATCTCATCCAAGGTGGTAGGAATGGCAGGGTGGACAAGTGGGGGATCCTTATTATGCACTGAAACCATGCACAGTATAAATCATACAGGGAAATTGTCACGTACTGCTTGGACTTGTTGAAAGTAGGACTCTGGGAGTCCCTTATTCCAGACTCAAGTATGCTTATTGCAAGTGTCCTCTAAGGCTCCCTGTCCAGTGAGGCTTGTCCATGGGCCTGTCACAGGGAGAACAGCCAGACATAAAAGGGTATAAAACAACCGCACAGAACCTTGAGAACAGCTAGCCATCTCCAACAAGGATTACTATCACTTATCCTGTGGCATAAATGCCTTCAGGGAAAGAGAAGCTGGTAGCTTACCCAGGGAGAGGACAGAGGATGCTCTGCTCTGCCTGGAGATTTCAGTCAGGAGCTGCAGTGAGGCCATTTCAGGCTTCCCTGGCTGTTACTGCTGCATGCTGCAAGTACCCCGTTTGACTCTCTCTCTGTCGCTGTCACTGTCGCTGTCTCTGTCTCTCTGTCTCTGTGTCTCTGTCTCTGTCTCTCTGTCTCTCTACCTCCCTCCCCCCTCCCTTCCTGCCTCCCCCCCCCCTCTCTCTCTCCCTCTCTCCTGTTTCTTCTTCTTGGGAGTCTCAGATGAAGGGAAATGCTCGGTCTGAAACTCTCTCTCCTAGCACCTCCATCTACCTCTATAGAGCTTCCCCAGTTGCTTTCTGCTGGATGTTTTAAGTGCCCTGTTTGATAGTATTTTACCAGTTGCAGTTTGCTACTTGTTCTTTTGCTTGCTAATGTGTAGCAAACTCGCTTGCTGAAACCGGAAGTTCAGCCATTGTCATTCATCCTCTGGATAGGATAGGTGTCTAGATACACATTTATAGATGAGAGATGGGGTGAGAGAGGAAGAGGGGTGCCAGATGACTTGGGGGCATCCGGTGTGAGCAGCCTTGGGGGTTATGTCTAGAGTGCTTTTGTAGGCAGGTGGCTGACACGCTGGCCTCTTGCCTGGCTTGCTGAGATGGTGGCTGCCTCAGAGCTGGCTCCTCTCAGGTGTCCTTGTCTGCTTGGCTAAGCTGTTCCACCCTTACCTATGGTAGGCTTGGCGAAACTCTGAGGGAGTCAAGCTCCTTTTGCCTTATAGTCTCCGAGCTATAAAATGAGAACTCATTTCTGGTGGGACCACCCATGTTGCCATCGGTGATGACGGTCATGACAGTCATGGTGGTGATAGTGAAGACGACCATGTTTCCTTGGAATCCTTTACTGTCCTGTTCTTTGTGGAGCCTTGCATCCTCACACTGGCCCGTCTGGTGCATCTCTTATGTCTTAGTTCAGGTTTTTGTGACCTATTACCATGACCAAAAAAGCAGGTTGGGGAGAAAGGGATTTATTTGGCTTACACTTCTACAACATTGTTAATCACGGAAGGAAATCAAGACAGGAACTCACACAGGGCAGGAACCTGGAGGCAGGAGCTGATGCAGAGGCCATGGAGGGCGCTGCTTACTGGCTTGCTCCCCATGGCTTGCTCAGCTTGCTTTCTTATAGAACCCACGACCTCCAGCCCAGGGGAGGTCCTACTCACAACGGGCTGGACCTTCACATTGATAACTAGGAAAATGCCTCACAACTTGATCTTATGGAGACATTTTAAACTAAGTTTCCTTCCTTTCAGAAAACTCTAGTTTGTGTGTCAAGTTGACATAAGACCAACCTTCAATGTTTTAACATTTTAGAGCATCACCATGTGTGTTACTCCCTCGAGACCCGGCTATCAGTCTTCCTGCCTCTGTCCTCCGTTTTTAGGGGCTTAAAGGAAACACTTGAAAGTTGTTGCTTCATTTTCTCATTTTGCTAGAAAAAAAAAACAGGGTCAGGAAGCTCCAGCTGAGACGGAGAGTTGGAAGTGATGGAAGCAGAGCCTCTGCTCTGCACAGAGTCTGCATTTCAGGGCAGCTGCTTCAGAGACATGGTACCGAGTGGAGTCTGGCTCCATCCTCCCGCCAGGCAGAGTGCAAGTGGCCAGTACAGTAACTCTGGTAGTAGGGTATCCCTTCCTTGTGCCTCAACAGCTTTCCATGAGCAATTTCACACTGGGGCTATTGTGTTGTCATGGAGGTGTCTCTGTCGAGAAATGCCCTAATTATTCTCTCTGAATACTCTGGGTTTGGTGGTGGTGGTGGTGGTGGTGGTGGTGGTGGTGGTGGTGTGTGTGTGTGCGGCAGGGAGGGTGAATGAGCATGCATGTGCATATATGGTGGATGTGTCTGTGTGCAAGCATGCCAAGGGCAGAGAGGATGCTGGGTATTCTTCTCTATCACTTCCTCTTTCTCCCAGAGGCAGGTTCTCTCACTGAAACTTGCTATTTTGGGTAGGTTGTCCAGTGAACCCCCAGAACATGCTTGTCTCTATTCCTCGATGCTGGGGTTACAGGCATGGACAGCCATGGCCTTATTACATACTTGCTGGAGACTTAAACGCAGCCCCTCATGCATGCAGACCTCACATTCTTACCCATTGACTCATCTCCCTAGCCACTACTCTGTTTCTTAGTCTAATTTTGAGATGGTAGGTACTGAGGAATGAATGAATGTAAGGGAAAGCATCATCATTACTATCTTTTTCTTCTTCTTCCTCTTCTTCCTTTTCTTCTTTGTCACCATCATCGTCACCCACCATCACCTTCATCACCACTATCATCTTCATCATTACTACCATTGTCATCACCATTGTGTTGGTTTGAGTGAAAATGTCCCCCATACACACATGAACTTGAATACTTGGTTCCCAGCTGGTGGAACTGTTTGAGAAGGCTTATGACATTTGGCCTTATTGGAGGAGGTGTGTCACTGGGGGTGGACTTTGTGCTTTTAAAAGACTCACACAATTCCTAGTCTCTCTCTCTCTCTCTCTCTCTCTCTCTCTCTCTCTCTCTCTCTCTCTCTCTCTCTCTCTCTCTGCCTCATGGCTGCAGATCAAGATGTAAGCTCTCAGTTATTGCTTTGCAGGGCCATCTTGGACTGAAGCTCTTGAGACCGTCAGTCTAATTAAGCACTCTCCTTTCTAATTTGCATTGACCATAGTATTTTTCATCAACAAAGAAGTAACTAAGCAACCATCACTCCATCTTGTCCCAGTAGCAACACAGTCGCCATGAGCTGTATGACCAAGTGCCTCACATGCTTTGTCTCACAAGAGCATCCTACATACCACACACTAGGCGGTCATAGCTTGCCTCATCTTAAGGAGGGAACACACACTTGGCGGCTCAGAGATTTGACTTCCTGCTTAGAGTCATCAAGGATCCCTCTCATAGATGTCCCTTCCGGTACCCTGTTCTGGGGTGTCTATACAGGGTTGGTGCTGCTTGTCTCGGGGGGGGGGGCACCTCAGAGACACATGGAACAGACAGAAATGCTGCACTGTGTGGACTCACTGTGAGAGGGGCCTCACTAGGCTGACAGCCTCCCTGTGGATTGTGGAGGGGTGAGAACATGGTCTCTCCTTGGCACGGATTTACCTCCGTGCCAGAATGACTGCTCAGAAGTTGGGCTGCCAAGTTGCTCAATTTCCTCTCACTTACAAAGAGTGATGGTGCTGAAGCTGCCTGGAGATCACCACCAGCGGGGCTCCGTTCTGCCATGTGGGGGGGTGGGGCCCCCTTCTGTGGCTGGGGCAGGGTGGAGGCTCCCGCAGCGTCTATGGCTGGAGTCTTGTTGAGATGTGCTTCTGTCTTCTCCTTCCCTTCACCTCACACCTGCTTCCTTTTCCATCAGTCCCAAAGCCAGTATCTACTAACTCCTTTTAAAGAATCAAAAGCAAGCAGGCCCCACCCCCAGGGGCCATTCCCCCCCATCCCCATCTGTCAGTCCTTAGAATTGCTTAGTAAAATTTCAGGTGACAGTATAATGATGCACACGCTGGTGCCCTTTTCCCAGGGGGCAGAGACCGTTTGGCATTCACAGGGGGTAGGCGACTTGGGAATGTTGGTTTCTGGTTGGAGACATTGTGCACCTGCCAACTCCCTGCCTCCTGGCCTTCCTATGTGTCTGTTACAGGGATCTCCATCAAAGCTCCTGTCTGAATGGTTCTCCCTCTGGGTGGCTGTGCCTGTGAGCTGCCTGCTCAGGAGGACAGTGAAGCCCTGGCATTTCACAAGGGCAGGGACCAAAGCACAGTGGGTCTGAGTGCTTCCAAATGAAATCCACTCGGGCAAGGGATCTTGTAGAGCTGCTATTGATTGGATGGAGGGGTAGTTATTAAGTCTCTAGAGTGGCTTATTATGACACTCGGGCTGGATTAAAGAGGAGCTAAGTCTGGTATCCATCAGGAGCCACTGCGGAGGCTGACAGCCTTGTGCTGGAGATGTGCTCTCCACCCCTCCCCCATCTCTACATTGTCTGGAGATGTCCAACATGGACACTTCAAAGTTTCTCCCTTCCCTGCTTCTCCTGTGAGCGTGTATGTGTGATGTGTGTGGGGGTGAATGCTGTGCATGTGGAGACCAGAGCATGTGTTAGGGTATATGATTTTTGAGACAGGGTCACTCCCTGGGAGAAGGAATTTACTGATTCAGCTAGACTTCCTGGCTGCCAAACCGCAGGGATCTGTCTGTCTGTCTGTCTGAACCTCCCAGGTTGTCTCAGTTAAGGTTTCTTTTACAAAGCACCTCGACCAGATGCCACTTGGGAGGAAAGACTCACGTCACTTACTGCTCCCCATCATGGACATGGAGGAAAATGAGGGCAGGAACTCAAGCAGGGCTGGAACCCAGAGGCAGAGCCGGTGGAGAGGCCATGGAGGGGTGCTGCTCACTGGCTTGCTCCCCGTGGCTTGCTAGGCCTGCTACAGTGAGCTGGAACCATCCCCAACCATTCATCAAGCAGCAGCCAAGAAAACGAACCCCGGGCTTACTCACAGGCCGATCCGATGGGGGCGTTTTTCTCAGTTGAGGTTCCCTCTTCCTAAATGACTCCAGCTTGTGTCAAGTTGACATAAAATTACCAGCACACCTGTCCTGGGACTGTTGGGACATGCCACCATGCCTGGCTTTTTTCATGGTGCTGGGGGGTTTAACTCAGGTGTTCATGCTCATGTGGTAGGGACTTATGGGCTGAGCTATCTTCTCAGCTCCTCATCTTTCTCAGTCAAACACTCCTAGGAACCCCGTGAGTGATGGCTGTATCAAACTGCACATTTCACTTGGCGAAGGAAAAGTCTCTCCCCAGATAAAAGCTCAGGTTGTTATGTTGTGAGACTGAGAACCAGCCCATGTTTCATGCTGGCTTTGTGACTAATGGTACCCTCTCTTTGAAGAGGAACTGGGTATTCCTTCAGATTGGAGAGGAGCTTGGGGGCACAGATCTGCTTTGATGGGGAATTTACCTCCCCCTCAAACATGGTGGTTAATATTAAATCATAAAGTGGCTTCATCAGCAGGCATTTCACATGGTGGTGGGGACAATGTATCCAATGTACAGATCATAACAGCCTGAGCCCTTTAGTAATCCCTGGCCCCGGCTGGAGCACCCTTGGGCACCCTCCTGGTCCCTGCCTGGGTAGAACAGAGCTTGCCATAACCAATTGATCCCCATCCTGCCACTTTGCAATCTCCCAGGGCCAGGTGTGGTCCAGAATTCACCCTTTCCGATTTTAGCAAGGCAGTGTCAGGTATAGAGTGCATATCATGTCATAGCCCTGCCCCAGTACACCCCATGCAGCATTCTGGGACAGCATCCTATAATCAAACACCATGCCTGTTCCTGCACAAGGCCTACTATTCACAGACTGGGGCACACAATCATTAGGGTGAAGTAACATGTCTATCCTTGGGAACATCAGCTCAGCAGATCATTATAGATTTCTTCTAGTTGTACCTAAAGTAAAGGCCTCATATGGGATCAGAGAGAAAATTTCAAAGCCAGGCATGGTGCTGCATACTTGTCAAGTTCTGGAACTTAGAGAGCTGAGGTTGGATCATTACTTGGTCCTGGAGTTCAAGACCAGCCTGGGCAGCATAGTGAGAGTTCTGTTTGAAAATCAAGAAGACAAAGCAGGGCTTGGGGAGAAGTTCAGTGGGGGGTTTGCCTCCTAGGTGGGGTTTAGGGGGGGAGTGCCTCCTAGGGTGGGGTTCAGTGGGGGAGTGCCCCCTAGGGTGAGGTTTAGTGGGGGAGTGCCCCCTAGGGTGGGGTTTAGGAGGGTGTGCCCTCTAGAGTGGGATTTAGTGGGGGAGTGCCCCCTAGTGTGGGGTTTAGTGGGGGAGTGCCCCCTAGGGTGGGGTTCAGTGGGGGAGTGCCTCCTAGGGTGGGGATTATTGGGAGAGTGCCCCCTAGGGTAGAGTTTAGGGGGGGAGTGCCTCCTAGGGTGGGGTTTAGTGGGGGAGTGCCCCTAGGGTGGGGTTTAGTGGGGGAGTGCCTCCTAGGTGGAGTTCAGTGGGGGTGTGCCCCCTAGGGTGGGGTTTAGTGGGGGAGTGCCCCCTAGGGTGGGGTTCAGTTGGGGAGTGTCCCCTAGGGTGGGATTTAGTGGGGGAGTGCCCCCTAGGGTGGGGTTCAGTGGGGGAGTGCCTCCTAGGGTGGGGATTAGTGGGGGAGTGCCCCCTAGGGTGGGGTTAAGTGGGGGAGTGCCCCCTAGGGTAGAGTTTAGTGGGGGAGTGCCCCCTAGGGTGGGGTTAGTAGGAGAGTGCCTCCTAGGGTGGGGTTCAGTGGGGGAGTGCCTCTTGCAGAGCCCCAGAAATGGGGTTGCTGTGATACTTGGTTTTCACCAACAATTAAAGCATTTAGGTTGGCAAAAAGAGATTTGGAGTTGGTGTGTGAATGGACTTTCTGCTGTTTGATCTAGGAAGGGCTTCACTTGCCTTCACTTGCAAAACTGCTTTGGCTTCTGTCTTTTTTTCCTCCTCATAACCAAGTTTTACTTATTTGACAGGTGTGTGTGTGTGGAGAGAGAGAGACAGAGAGACAGAGAGACAGAGAGACAGAGATAGACAGAGAAACAGAGATAGACAGAGAAACAGAAGGAAAGAGAGGGAGAGGGAGGGAAGGAGGGAGCAAGGGGGAGAGAGAGAGAGATAGATAGATAGAGAGAGAGAGAGAGAGAGAGAGAGAGAGAGAGAGAGAATAAACATTTGAGTTCACCTGCAGCCTCCTTCCTGCAATCCAAGGACCTTGAACCCTGAACCCCACGAGGAAAACCCAGTCTGCAGTCTGACATTTCTGAGTTTATTGGCTGGCATGAAAGAATCTTCAATTCCAATCCAGGCAGCGTGGCCAGGAGAGCAGGTGCGTCCTGTGAGCAGCCCTCGCTGGGGCTCCCGGCACACAATCGCCTTATTGTTTTATTAATATCCCACCAGCAGCTGTTAGTTCTGAGGCCTTCAAAGTTTCGTAGAAATCAAATGGATCTTGAGAACCCCACTGCGGTGCAGTGGCAATAAGCCTTGTAGGCAATCCAGGTTAAATGGAGACAAAAAAATCAGGATCAAAATCTTCACCCGGCTCCTGGTCAGGTTCCTGAAATGTCAGTGGCCCAAGCGCATGAAATAGCCACATCTTGGGTTTTCCAGTGGGGTCAAAGTTGGCCCTCCAATCCTAATCAACAAACTTGCCCCAGAAATTTCTGACTGGGGGAACAACCCCTGGCTGCTGTGGAGACCCCAATCATCTCCTGGACCCCTTACTTCTCTCGTGCTGGGCTATCAACCATCTTTCCTTATAGCCTCTCTCCCTACCTCCACAGTACCCCTGATTCTCGAATTCCTCTTATGACCTTCCATCCACTGTACCCCTGGTATGCAGGCTGCCTGATTCATTCCTGTCTCCCCAGCTTTTCCTGTGGCTAGGGAGTCACCCTCACAGAGCCCCTTTGCTTCCTGAAGTGCCAACTCTGGGAGCCTCAATCCATCCTTTCTCCCCTTGGTTTTGTCTTGGGGGAAAGTTTCCCAGGCTTGAATTCAAAGGATTTCCTCAGAGCACCTCTCATGGCTTAAAATAAAGTCTAATTTTAGTCACAGGCTCATGTTGAGGCTGGCTTTGAACTCCCTCTAGGGCAGAGGATGGCCTCAAGATGCGGGTCCTTCTGTCTCTACCTTCCCAGTGCTGGGTGCTGACCTGCACCACCACATCCAGTTTATGTGGTGCCAGGGACAGGGCTTTGTGAATGTTAGGTAAGTGACTTACCAACCAAGCTACATCCAAGCCTCTCTTAGGGCTCTTAGCCCATGATGATGACCTACTGGTGCTGCAACTCTTGTGTTGGAGTCCCGATGAGTCCCTGTTAGGCAGGACTCCTGCCTGCTGCCTTCCTAGCTGCCTCACCGGGCTTTTCCACGGTCCACAGCACTGTGAACTGATCAGGCAGAGAGCATGGCGATGCCTCCCTTCGCTGGATTCCTCTGGCTAGTAGTTGATTCCACTTTGATCAGAGAGTAGGTGGAGGACTGATTGGTGATTTAAGGAAATCATCACCCGCTGGGTGGTCTGCTCACTGTGTGGTGTGGGTAGGGACCCATCAGGCAGACAGCTGCCCCTGGGCTGAGAACAGTCTTCCTTCCTGCCAGTCTTCTTCTCCTGCTTTGCCTGGGGAGACTTGGACGCTTCTGATGCAGGCCACCAGCTTAGCACATGTCAGCCTGAAGCTGTGTCTCCTGCAATGAGCTTTCTCTGCCTGGTCATGCTGCTTCAAAACTTCATTTATTTTCTGGTGGGAGGGGTCACCATCTGCTTCCTGTGACTTTAGGCTCCCCGCCTGTGCGTCTTTCTGGAAAAGACAGACACACTGCCTTCCTCAGCTTGCTGAGAGAGACCCTTGCTCTGCACACAGTTAGGGGGTGGGGAGGCGGGCTCCTAGCCTCAAGTTTAATTAAAGATTCGCTGACGGGACTGGTGTGGAGGATAGCACAGCCTCGAGCAGCTGTGGCACAGATGGTGGTACATGTCTGTCATAACCCATGTGCTAATCCTCTTTCCCCAGCAGCGGGGTTGGATTGGTGATGTCCACAGGGATAAAGGCAGACCAGACCAGAGAGTTTCCTGGGACAGGCTACCACAAGATTGGCATTTCTCTTTACCTCGGCAGCTTAGGAGAAGGCCAGCGTGCAAAGAGGGTTCCCCCCCCCCCTGCTTTTTTCCATTTTCCTGCCTCAGCCTCTTGAGTATTTGGATTGCAGAATTAGCATGCGCAGGAAAGGTCTTCAGTGAGCTGGAGCAGTTCATCTGCCTTCCTGGATACACAGAACACCCACGTTAGCAGGCATAACACATTGTATCCAGCAAGATGGAAGATACTGCCAAGGAGGTTTACCTTGCGCCCATGTCCTGCTCACACACAGCCATGCCGGTTCAGATGAACCTGCTGGGCTCTCTATGGCAAGTCACAAGGCAGACTGAGGACGTGGTTCGGTTGGGAGACATGATTGACATTCCTCAAGCCCTGGATCCCGTCCCTAGATCTGCATCAAACCAAATGTGGTGGTGGACAACCGTGACCCCAGCCCTTGGAAGGAGCAGGGCTTTAAAGTCAGCCTTGGTTTTACAGTACGTTTGAAGCCAATCTGGACGCTACAGGAGTGTCTGTCTTAAAAAACTCAAGCAAGAAAACGGATGCACAGACTCTACATGTATGATGATGAATATTCCACTTGATGAATTGCTTGTCTAATCGTACTCTCTGCTAGCTATGGGGACTAGAGCCGTGTAGCATTGGTGGAACATGGATGGGACATTCAGATACACTTCGAGATGGTTATCCAGTTATTAATCATGCAGACAGCCTGTGCGGATCAATCACTGTAGTTTCAGGAAGTGTCTCGGGGCTAGTGTGAAGACTGCTATAAGAGCTGTCCCAGGCTGTTCCTTGTACAAGTGTGGTGCACTAGGGAAGGTGTCCAGTGGTGGTGGTAGTCACAATCTGACCTGGAACCCATGGAGGAGTTCAGCTTGCACAAGAGCCTCCCAGTTTGGGTGGAAAAAGAGGGGTCATGTGGCTGAGGTGCACGGCAGGGCAAAGAAGTGAGGATGATGAAGGGAGCATGATGCTGGCCATCTGCAAGACCTGCTGGCTGGCTCAACTGCAAAGTTTGGATGTCAGGAACAAAGTGGAGGCTCTTGTGGGTGCGAGAGGTATTCTTAGTGCCAGCAGAGGGTTTGGGAATGTCCGTGAGTGTGGGGCTGATGCCTGATGCAGGGGATTGTGTTGAAGCAGCATCTATTTCAAGCAGAAGGTGGCCTCTGACTGCAGCTGTCAAGCAGCAACCCCACAATCCAAACCTGTAATCGCTTTACAGCAGCTTGGCCCTGGGGAACACTCATCCTAGGATGGCCTGGGTACCACACGTCCCTCCTCTGTATGTGTCAGGGAGGTGGGGCTGAGACAGGGCTAGGAGCCAGACCTCTATGTGCACAGACTTCTTGACCAAATCCAGTCAAGGAGGAGCATGGTACAGCTTCACATAATGAGGTGTCACCTCACCCAGATGGCACTGGATGGCAGTAGACATCACCATCAGCCTGTGCACTGAAGAGCTAACTGATCATCATTACCTATTAAAGGTGATGAGTCTAAGTCAGAGACGTTAAACAACCACCCCCCTCCAAGATCATATGGGAAAGAAGGACTCGGCTGGGATTACAACCCAGGCTTGTCTCGGTCTAGTTTTCTAGAAGAGGCAGCTTCCTGTTTAGCCCCAAGTTCAAAAGGAAGAAAACATACACCAGTCATTGAGACTCTGTCCCCGGTAAGCTATGCCTCTGAGAAGTCTCTCAAGCTTCTCTCTGGGCCTCAGTTGTAAATGCACAGGTGTGGTGACACTGATGGTGTCACTGACCTCCTGGATGTGAGGTGCTTTCCTGCACAGTTGATGTGTTGGCTGCACAGTAGCCTTCTAGGATGGTTTTCTACTCTTGTCCTTGTTTTAACCAATGAGTACCAGTTTGCTCTTTCTGAGTCGCCTGCCACTGCCAAGATTAAGGTGCCAACAGCTGCCAGAGTAGAGGGCAATGTTCTACAACAGAGATGCGATCTGCAAATCACCTTTTTGACAACGAATATGTGCTCAGATATTAACCATGTGCTTAGATATTTACTCAGTGTCTTAGTTAGGGTTTCCATTGCTGTTCACAGACACCATGACCAAGGCACCTTATATAAGGACCACATTTAGTTTGGGTTGGCTTACAGGTTGAGAAATTCAGTCCATTATCATCAAGGTGGGAGCATGGCAGCATCCAGGCAGGCATGGTACAGAAAGAGCTGAGAGTTCTACATCATCGGAAGGCCACTAAAAGACTGGCTTCCACGTGGTTAGAAGGAGGATCTCATTGCACACCCCTACAGGGACAGACTTCCTCCAACAAGGTCACACCCACTCCAACAAGGCTGCACATCCTAATAGTGCCACTCCCTGAGCCAAGCATATTCGAACTGTCCCACTCACCATGCAAGAATACAGAGATGCCCAACAAAGACGCTAGCGAAGATCCAAACCAACGTCTCTCCTAATATGGTGGACATGAGGTGCCTAAAGACACCTCAGCAGGGGAAGAGGATCGTTTCTTAGATACCAAGGAAAGGCAAATGAATGCCATAGGGCGATCTGCAGCCCACACATGAGCACCACAGGAACTGAAAAGTCAAATTACATCAAGTGTGGGTGAGAAGCTGGGGAAACTAGAGTCCTCATGGCTAGTCTTCAGGTGCTTGTCAAGCTGTGACTAAAGTCTAGCAACTTCTCCAACAATAAATCACCAAGAGACAGTGAGTGTCTCTACTGTTTATAGAAGGGTGAGATGACAAGGAGTCTCTATGACAGCTGGGACATGAATGCTACTCACAAGTCCCAGAGGCCAAAAACACCTGAGGAGTCTGTTCACAGGTCAAAGAATAAGCAACAGGTTGGGGCTTGCACTCAGGCAGGTTTTCAGCTCCAAAGCATAACTGGAGGGCTGGTAAGGTGGCTGCAAGTGAAGGTGCTTGCCACCAAGTCCCAGGACCTGGGTTTGATCTCCAGGATAAGCATTGTCCTTTGATTTGCACAATATACCTTGACACATGCTATACCCATGAAATAAAATGGTGGGGCTGAACAAATGAGTCTCAGTTAGCTAAGTATTTGCCTTGCAAGCTGGGGACCAAAGTCCAGTCTCTAGCATCCATGATAACACAAGGCCAGGCATGGAGGCAAGGACTTCTCATCCCTTTTCTGGAAAGATAGAGACAGAAGGATCCCTGGGGCTCACTGTCCAGCTACCCTAACCTAGTCAGGGAGCCCTGGATCCCAGTGGAAGGCTGTATCAAAAAAGCAAGGTGGTGGGCTCTTAAGGAATGACATCTTGGGATGACCTTTACCTGTGCCCATCCCTACATGCCCAGAAACGTATAGAACACATATCCACAGAACAAATAACAGCTGACGCTGGCCCATGATGTAATTTAATGAACTTGGAAAATGTGCAGAGTGAAAGTATCCAGAAACAGAGATTCTCATGTCTTACAGAAAGTCTAGATCATGCATGCCCATGTCAACAGAAGATGGATGGACATCCAGACTGGGTGAAAGCAATGGGATGGAGACCTTTTAGGGTGAAGGCATAGTCATATTCACTTCTGTCTGGGAGCATAACAAAGAACTTAGTATTTAAGTGGGTGACTGTGTCTCAAGTTAAAATTTCAATCCAAGTGTCTCTGAAGACATTGACCGGGAATTGTGGCGCAGAACTGAGTACCTCCCTCTGGCATTTGTCTTTCCCTTGAATTGAGGGACACAGTCAGTTGCCCTCCCAGTTTCCCATCAGCACCTCTGCTGGGTTAGTGCCAGTGTCAGTACCGTTGGATATGTGTTCCACGTGTTCACTGTTGAGGGACCTCAGGCTTCAGCACATCTCCATGGAAACCGTGAGCGACACTGCAGAACAAAGGGGCTGGTGGTGAGTGTTGGTGGGAGAGACAGGAGGAGCCAGTGTGATCTGGGAAGTGACTTCTCTGCCTGTGAGGTGGGGAATGGACTTTGGGGAAAACAAGGTGGAGTTGAGGAGACCTTACAGAAGTCATTGTGGTAACATTGAACTGAGTTTAGGGGTTAGTTCTGGGATGGGTAGTGAGGCTGATGATTGCATAGGTGGATGGGGATGCAGGGCAGGCTCTTGGGGAACAGAAATCTTAAGGGTGATTTGCGCTGTTGAAGTCCCCTGGGGATATGTGAGTCACTTGGGTGTGTTGGTCAACTGTATATTCAGCAAGGGCATCAGGCAGAGGCTAGGACTGAAACAGTGGTGTGCAGAGGATGGAAGAGAGACACATTATTGTAGGAATGCCTTGAGAATCCTTCTGAGTGGACCCACCCTGAGTAGCTGCTGTCCCATTACAGGAAATTCATCGTTGGCATGAAGGATCAATGGAGAAAACACAAGGGTGTCCTAGACGTGCCCTTTCTCCTTATGGTGGGTAAGATCAAGTGTCTTATGGCTGTAAACAGCTGCCAACCCATAGTTCTAGGTTTACCCATGTCTACACTGGGCAGCTCTGAAGAATTCACTCCTGCTCTCTGAGTCTAGTCTACTCACAAAAGGAAGATAAGGCTGGGTGAGGCAGCATCGGACTGAGGCAGAAGGGTCAGTAGTGTAAGGCCAACCTGGGCTACAAAGCAAGCCCTGTTTTAAAACAAAACAAAGCAAAACAGCAACAACAAAACAAAAGAGGAGGAGGAAGAGGAGGAAGAGGAGGAGGAAGAGGAGGAAGGGGAGGAGGAAGAGGTTCTTTTTATAGAAACTGGTAACATCATGATTTCTGCCTTCTGGAGTAGGAGGTCCAGAGCATAGAGGTCAAATGATTCGTTCGATGTGATGCAGATTACAGACAGCTCGAACCAGATGGGATTCCTGGGCCCCTTTTCTTGATGGCTACCGTCAGCTGCTTGTTAGTGAGAAACACTGACTTACCAGCTACTTCTCAGACAGAGAGTCCCTGCTGAGCTCACAGTTTAGAAGGTCACAGCCGTGGCGTGGGCATTCCAGATAGGTGAGAATGGTGGCAGTGTGTGTGTGTGTGTGTGTGAGACAGAGAGAGAGTGTGTGTGTGTGTGTGTGACAGAGAGAGAGAGAGAGAGAGAGAGAGAGAGAGAGAGAGAGAGAGAGAGAGAGCAGGTGACCAACCACCTTAGGAGTCAGGTGACAGAGAGGTGAGACCCACTAAGACTACCAGTTGGTCTCTAGAGAACCAACTCCCAAGATGGTGCCTCCAGTGTGTTAGGACTTCCCACACAGAGGCTCCATCACTTCCTAACAGCACCAAGCCTGTAATAACTCAGGGAGGGAGACTCAAGGCTCATCAACACCGTATATCAGCACCATGGAGAGCTACACAAACTTGGCGGTCTGGGACAGTTCCCTGGGCTGCCTAACACGTGACAAATTCTACTGTGGAATGGCTTGTGTAGTACTACAAAATGACTTGGTTGTCAGTCTATCTTCAGTAATTACATATGCAGACTTGAAGGCTCAGAGAGGTTGATTAACTTCCCAGGAAGTCATCTACCACCTACCTTGACTCATGACTGGAGTCTTCTGTCTGGTGGCTATGTGGCTCTCCTTCTCTCTCCCTGCCTGGGTCTGCAGAGGGTCACTTTACTGGATCTCATTAACCCTGTCCACCCCAAGCTCACACCCAGGATGAATGGGCAATAGGGTCAGGGTCTCCCCTGGCATGACCCCACCTGACATGACATCCATATTCTCGTCGGCTTCTTGACACCTTAGATGACAGTGGCGTAGCCTTCCTGAGGAGCCTGTGTGTGACGGGGAAGGGCAGCAGGTGTTATTCAGGCTAAATTGACCTTGAAATTGATTTCTTTATTTTATGACTTACTGAGAGGAGATTAACACTTTTTTTTTCTTCCTGCAGTCTGAAACAATTTACATGGTAATAGAAGACACAGTCAGTCAAATGAATTGCTGGAAGCAGTCCTGTCGGGGGTGGGGGGGGTGGGGGGTGCAGAGCGTGTAGGCGCATTGGTTGATTTCTTTGCCCGGAGAAAGGCCAGGATTTTAACATCTGTGAATAGGAGCTAAATTTAATCGCCCATCTTCAAAGCAGAGTGGTGAGGATTGTTCCTGCCTGCTGGGCATTTTCAGAGTTTGAACAGGGTGAGGGCAGCCTGGGCTCCTCAGTATAGGTTGATTTGGAGAGACATGCGGATCACATGAAGACAGGCTTGGAGCATTGGCTGCCTTTGTGCTGGCCATGGACATGGGATATCTTGGGTGTGGTACTTACTGCTAATTGCCAACAGGACAAAATCTATTTGGAATCATCCAGTAGATGGGCCTCCAGGGATACTTGTGGGGGATTTTTTTTATTATATTATCAAATAATGGAATCACCCATCCTCTGTGGGTAGCGCCATTTCCTAGTTGGGTCCTTCCAGAGTGGAGAGAGGGAGCTGAGAGCACCGTGCCTTCTTTGCTCGGTGCTTCCTGGTCGCGGACACACTGTGAACGGTTGCTTCAAGCTCTTGGTCCGTTGACTTTCCTACCGTGGTGGTTGGTATCTTAAACTGTGCGCCTTAACCCGTTCTCCCTTAAGTAGGTTTTTGTTAGGGCACTTTTGCTTTTTAAATAATAACAACAGGAAAGTAACTGAAACGCTGGTTGAGAGAAAGTCTAGCTAGAGCCGGCGGTGGTGGCGCATGCCTGTAATCCCAGCACTTGGGAGGCAGAGGCAGGCGGATCTCTGAGTTCAAGGCCAGCCTGGTCTACAGAGTGAGTTCCAGGACAGCCAGGGCTACACAGAGAAACCCTGTCTCAATAAAACCAAATCCAAAAAAAAAGAAAGAAAGAAAGAAAGAAAGAAAGAAAGAAAGAAAGAAAGAAAGAAAGGAAGAAAGAAAGAAAGAAAGAAAAGAAAAGGAAAGAAAAAGAAAAAAAGAAAGCAATTCTAGCCAGGCCTGGGTGGGATACGGAAGAACTGACTCGGCTTGGCTTGGCTTGGGTCTGGGATCCTCCCCCTACCTCATGTCTGTTAGTTGGGCTGCTCACTGGGTTGGATCCATAGCACATGCTTCACAGGGTGAGATGGATTCTGTGGCTGTTTCTACCGCGGCAGCAAAATGCAGCAATCTATTAGTGCTGCCTGCTCTGGAACTGGTGGGGGAGGGCAGCACATATGTGGTTTCTTTGCATTTCCTCATAAAAAAAATCAATAGGATGTTTCTTGCCTAGACCACATGAACAAACTCTAAGGAGTTTCTAAAATTTCGCACATTACAAGAGCTCATTTTATTTTTTTGTTTCAAAACATCAATAAACGAATTCCTACCCAGAGGGCCCTGGGCAGTGTTGACAGGTGGATCCTGGGTTTCACTGACCAGTCAGTCTAGATATATTTGTGACCGCCATGCTAATGAGAGAGAATGTTTTTTTTAAAAAATAAGGTGGATAAAAAATAGACCTTTTACTTTTATGCTTAACATTTTTATTAACAGACTGCATTATCAGATAAGAAGTTGACTTGGTACCTGTGTCCACAGTGATCTGGCTAGTCTTCTGCCAGTAAAAAGTTTAAGAACAAACAAGTTGTCACTAAAGTATGTCCAGACAGCAAAACTCAAGAGCTGGACAGGCAGAATGGTTTTCTCCCTCTCGCGTATGCTCACGCTCAGCTCTCCACAGTCAGCCGTTTTCACAATGTCTGTGTCTTTGCTGAACTTACCTGCTCTGCGTGGACTCTGGGTGAAGGAAAATATGTAGCTGCTCTCAGAATGTTGTCATCTCAGGATCACTTCCTTGGCTCAGGTTGTCTTGAACACAGGCAGCTGTCAAACATGGGCGCTCCAAAGCACGGAATCCAAAGTCCAAAGAATAGAATTCTACTCTGGGTCAGAACGTGCTCCATTCTCGTTCACACTTTCAACTTTTATCCATGTCAATCTTAGGTGAAAAGGAACAGTGTGTGTGTGTGTGTGTGTATGAATGTGTGTGTATGTGTGTATGAATGTGTGTATGTATGTTTGTTTGTGTGTATGAATGTATGTGTGTGTGAGTGAGTGTGTGAAGAGGGAGCTCACATATTGCTCTTATACAGGACCTGAGTTTGGCTGTCAGCATCCCCACTGAGGGCTTTACAAACGCCTGTAACTTTAGCTTTAGGGGAATCCCCAGGCCTCTGGCCTCTCTCTCTCTCTTTTTTTTTATTCCATATAATTTTTTATTTACATTTCAAATAATTTCCCCTTTTCTAGCCCCCCACTCCCCGAAAGTCCCGTAAGCCCCCTTCTCTTCCCCTGTCCTCCCACCCACCCCTTCCCACTTCCCCGTTCTGGTTTTGCCGAATACTGCTTCACTGAGTCTTTCCAGAACAAGGGGCCACTCCTCCTTTCTTCTTGTACCTCATTTGATGTGTGGATTATGTTTTGGGTATTCCAGTTTTCTAGGTTAATATCCACTTATTAGTGAGTGCATACCATGATTTACCTTTTGAGTCTGGGTTACCTCACTTAGTATGATGTTCTCTAGCTCCATCCATTTGCCTAAGAATTTCATGAATTCATTGTTTCTAATGGCTGAATAGTACTCCATTGTGTAGATATACCACATTTTTTGCATCCACTCTTCTGTTGAGGGATACCTGGGTTCTTTCCAGCATCTGGCAATTATAAATAGGGCTGCTATGAACATAGTAGAGCATGTATCCTTATTACATGGTGGGAAATCCTCTGGGTATATGCCCAGGAGTGGTATAGCAGGATCTTCTGGAAGTGAGGTGCCCAGTTTTCGGAGGAACCGCCAGACTGATTTCCAGAGTGGTTGTACCAATTCGCAACCCCACCAGCAGTGGAGAAGTGTTCCTCTTTCTCCACACCCTCTCCAACACCTGCTGTCTCCTGAATTTTTAATCTTAGCCATTCTGACTGGTGTAAGATGAAATCTCAGGATTGTTTTGATTTGCATTTCCCTAATGACTAATGAAGTTGAGCCTTTTTTAAGATGCTTCTCCACCATCCAAAGTTCTTCAGGTGAGAATTCTTTGTTTAACTCTGTACCCCATTTTTTAATAGGGTTGTTTGGTTTTCTGGAGTCTAACTTCTTGAGTTCTTTATATATATTGGATATTAGCCCTCTATCTGATGTAGGATTGGTGAAGATCTTTTCCCAATTTGCTGGTTGCCGATTTGTCCTCTTGATGGTGTCCTTTGCCTTGCAGAAACTTTGTAATTTTATGAGGTCCCATTTGTCAATTCTTGATCTTAGCGCATACGCTATTGGTGTTCTGTTCAGAAACTTTCTCCCTGTACCGATGTCCTCAAGGGTCTTCCCCAGTTTCTTTTCTATTAGCTTCAGAGTGTCTGGCTTTATGTGGAGGTCCTTGATCCATTTGGATTTGAGGTTAGTACAAGGAGACAAGGATGGATCAATTCCCATTCTTCTGCATGCTGACCTCCAGTTGAACCAGCACCATTTGTTGAAAAGGCTATCTTTTTTCCATTGGATGTTTTCAGCCTCTTTGTCGAGGATCAAGTGGTCATAGGTGTGTGGGTTCATTTCTGGATCTTCAATCCTGTTCCACTGATCCTCCTGCCTGTCACTGTACCAATACCATGCAGTTTTTAACACTATTGCTCTGTAGTATTGCTTGAGGTCAGGGATACTGATTCCCCCAGACTTTCTTTTGTTGCTGAGAATAGTTTTAGCTATCCTGGGTTTTTTGTTGTTCCAGATGAATTTGATAATTGCTCTTTCTAACTCTGTGAAGAATTGAGTTGGGATTTTGATGGGTATTGCATTGAATCTGTATAGTGCTTTAGGCAAAATGGCCATTTTAACTATATTGATTCTACCGATCCATGAGCATTGGAGGTTTTCCCATTTTTTGAGGTCTTCTTCCATTTCCTTCTTCAGAGTCTTGAAGTTCTTGTCATACAGATCTTTCACATGTTTGGTAAGAGTCACACCAAGATACTTTATACTGTTTGTGACTATTGTGAAGGGGGTCATTTCCCTAATTTCTTTCTCAGCCTGCTTATCCTTTGAGTATAGGAAGGCCATTGATTTGCTTGAGTTGATTTTATAACCTGCCACTTTGCTGAAGTTGTTTATCAGCTGTAGGAGCTCTCTAGTGGAGTTTTTTTGGGTCACTTAGGTAGACTATCATGTCGTCTGCAAATAATGATAGTTTGACTTCTTCCTTTCCAATTTGTATCCCTTTGACCTCCTTATGTTGTCGAATTGCCTGAGCTAGTACCTCAAGTATAATATTGAAAAGATAAGGAAAAAGGGGGCAGCCTTGTCTAGTACCTGATTTCAGTGGGATTGCTTCAAGTTTCTCTCCATTTAGTTTGATGCTAGCTACCGGTTTGCTGTATATTGCTTTTACTATGTTTAGGTATGGGCCTTGAATTCCTGTTCTCTCCAAGACTTTAAGCATGAAAGGATGCTGAATTTTGTCAAATGCTTTTTCAGCATCCAATGAAATGACCATGTGGTTTTTTTCTTTGAGTTTGTTTATGTAGTGGATGGCATTGATGGATTTCCATATATTGAACCAACCCAGCATTCCTGGGATAAAGCCTACTTGATCATGGTGGATGATCGTTTTGATGTGTTCTTGGATTCAGTTGGCAAGAATTTTATTGAGTATTTTTGCATCGATGTTCATAAGGGAAATTGGTCTGAAGTTCTCTTTCTTTGTTGGATCTTTGTGTGGTTTTGGTATCAGCATAATTGTGGCTTCGTAGAAGGAATTGGGTAGTGTTCCTTCTGTTTCTATTTTGTGGAATAGTTTGAAGAGTATTGGTGTTAACTCTTCTTTGAAGGTCTGATAGAATTCTGCACTGAAACCATCTGGTCCTGTGCTTTTTTTGGTTGGAAGACTTTCTATGACTCCTTCTATTTCTTTAGGCATTATGGGACTGTTTAGATGGTCTATTTGGTCCTGATTTAATTTTGGTATTTGGTATCTGTCAAGGAAATTGTCCATTTCCTCCAGATTCTCCAGTTGTGTTGAGTACAGGCTCTTGTAGTAGGATCTGATGATTTTTTGGATTTCCTCAGTTTCCGTTGTTATATCTCCCTTTTCATTCTAAGTTTGTTAATTTGGATACCTTCTCTGTGCCCTTTGGTCAGTCTGGCTAAGGGTTTATCTATCTTGTTGATTTTCTCAAAGAACCAGCTCCTGGTTTTGTTGATTCTTTGTATGGTTCTCTTTGTTTCTACTTGATTGATTTCGGCCCTGAGTTTGATGATTTCCTGCCTTCTACTCCTCCTGGGTGAAATAGCTTCTTTTTGTTCCAGGGCTTTCAGGTGTGTCATTAAGCTGGTAATGTATGCTCTCTCTATTTTCTTTTTGGAGGCACTCAGGGCTATGAGTTTTCCTCTTAGCACTGCTTTCATTGTGTCCCATAGATTTGGGTATGTTGTGTCTTCATTTTCATTGTGTTCTAAAAAGTCTTTAATTTCTTTCTTTATTTCTTCCTTGACCAAGGTATCATTGAGTAGAATATTGTTCAGTTTCCACGTGTATGTGGGTTTTCTGTTGTTTTTGTTGCTATTGAAGACCACTTTTACTCCATAGTGATCTGATAGGAGGCATGGGATTAGTTCAATCTTCTTATATTTGTTGAGGTCTGTCTTGTGACCAATTATATGGTCGATTTTGGAGAAGGTACCATGAGGTGCTGAGAAAAAGGTATATTCTTTTGCTTTAGGATAGAATGTTCTATATATATCTGTTAAATCTAATTGGTCCAAAGCTTCAATTAGTTTCATTGTGTCCCTGTTTAGTTTCTGTTTTCCTGATCGGTCCATTGAGGAAAGTGCAGTGTTGAAGTCACCCACAATTATTGTGTTAGGTGCAATGTGTGCTTTGAGTTTTAATAAAGTTTCTTTTATGAAAGAGGGTGCCCTTGCATTTGGAGCATAGATGTTCAGGATTGAGAGTTCTTCTTGTTGTATTTTTCCTTTGACCAGCAAGACGTGTCCCTCAGAGTCTCTTTTGATGACTTTGGGTTGAAAGTCAATTTTATCTGATATTAAAATGGCTACTCCAGCTTGTTTCCTGAGACCATTTGCTTGTAAAATTGTCTTCCAGCCTTTTACTCTAAGGTAGTGTTTGTCTTTGACCCTGAGGTGTGTTTCCTGTAAGCAGCAAAATGTAGGGTCCTGTTTACGTATCCAGTCAGTTAGTCTGTGTCTTTTTATTGGGGCATTAAGTCCATTGATGTTAAGAGTTATTAAGGAATAGTGATTGTTACTTCCTGTCATTTTTGACGTTATTTTTTAAATTTGATTGGTTAACTTCTTTTGTGTTTGATGAAAGGTTACTATCTTGCTTTTTCCAGGGTGAAGTTTCCCTCCTTGTATTGGTGTTTTCCTCCTATTATCCTTTGTAGGGCTGGGTTTGTGGATAGATATTGGGTAAACTTGGTGTTGTTATGGAATATCTTAGTTTCTCCATCTACGGTGATTGGGAGTTTTGCTGGATATAGTAGTTTTGGCTGGCATTTGTGTTCTCTTAGAGTCTGCATGAGATCTGCCTAGGACCTTCTAGCCTTCATAGTCTCAGGTGAAAAGTCTGTTGTGATTCTGATAGGTCTTCCTTTATATGTTACTTGGCCTTTTTCTCTTACTGACTTTAATATTCTTTTTTTGTTTAGAACATTTGGTGTTTTGATTATTATGTGACGGGAAGTATTTCTGTTCTGGTCCAGTCTGGAGTTCTGTAGGCTTCTTGTATATTCATGGGCATCTCTCTCTTTAGGTTAGGGAAGTTTTCTTCCATAATTTTATTGAAGATATTTGCTGGCCCTTTAAGTTGTAAATCTTCACTCTCATCTATGCCTATAATCCTTAGGTTTGGTCTTCTCATTGTGTCCTGGATTTCCTGGATATTTTGGATTACAAGCTTTTTGCATTTTGCATTTTCTTTAACTGTTGAGTCCATGGTTTCTATGGAATCTTCAGCATCTGAGATTCTTTCTTCTATCTCTTGTATTCTGTTGTTGATATTTGCATCTCTGTCCCCTGATTTCTTCCCAAGGCTTTCTATCTCCAAAGTTGTCTCCCTTTGAGTTTTCTTAGTTGTTTCTACTTCTTATTTTAGATCCTGGATGGTTTTGCTTAGCTCCTTCACTTGCTTGTTTGTGCTTTCCTGTAGTTCTTTAAGAGATTTTTGTGTTTCCTCTCTCATGACCTCAGCCTGTTGACCAAAGTTCTCCTGTATTTCTTTAAGTGTTTTTTGCGTTTCCTCTTTATTGGCTTTTGTATTCTCCTGGATTTCTTGCAATGATTTTTGTGTTTCCCTTGCGAGGGCCTCTAACTTTTGATCCATTTTCTCCTGAATTTCTTTAAGTATGTCCTTCATGTGTTCCTGTACCAGCATCATGACCAGTGTTTTTCAATCCAAATCTTGTTTTACTGGTGTGATGGGGTATCCAGGACATGCTGGTAGAGGAGAATTGGGTTCAGATGTTGCCATATTGCCTTGATTTCTGTTAGTGACGTTCCTGCATTTGCCTTTTGCCATCTAGTTCTCACTGGTGTTAGTTGGTCTTGTCAATGCTGGACTCACCAGTGCAAGCTGCCCTTTCCCAGGTGGCCTCTGGTGCACAGCTTACCTCCTGCACTGCCTGGAGACAGGGTGCTGTTGCCCAGGCTGTTCAGATCCTGAAGCAGACACCCGAAGGCTCCCGCTGGGGCCCGCTGGATTCACAGGAGCACACCGACTTCTCCCAGCTGGCCGCCCGGAAGCCCCTCTTGCCTCTTGCAGGACCTGGAGATGTGGTGATGCCACCCAGGCTAATTTGGATCTGGAAGGGGAGAGAGCTGAGGGCTCCCGCCCGAGGCCTCAGGACTGGAACCCAAGCTCTGGGCCACAGGTGCAAGCCGTGCTGCGAGCTCCCAGACTGCCTCTGGGTGCACACCGGGTCTCCCGCACTTCCTGGAGACCAAGCGCTGTGGCCCTGACTGTTCATATCCCAAAGCAGGCACCCGAAGGCTCCCGCTGGGGCCCGCTGTATTCACCAGAGCACATCGACTTCTCCCCGCTGACCGCACGGAAGCCCCTCTTCCTCTGGCCTCTCTTGACACCTGAATTCACATGCACATAACCATACACAGACATATGCATAACTAAAATTAAAATAAATCATTGAAATGAAAAATTTTGTATTTATAATAGACAGTATCTAGTATAAATGTGTGTATGTGTGTTTGTGTGTATGAATGTGTATGAATATGTGTGTGTGTGTGTGTGTGTTTGTGTGTGTGTGTGTGAAGAGGTAGCTCACATATTGCTCTTATACAGGACCTGAGTTTGGCTGTCAGTATCCCCACTGAGGGGTTTATAACCACCTGTAACTTTAGCTCTAGGGGATCTCCAGGCCTCTGGCCTCTCTTGACACCTGAATTTGCATGCACATAACCATACACAGACATACACATAACTAAAATTAAAATAAATCATTGAAATGAAAATTTTTGTATTTATAATAGTATCTACTATATATTGCTTTTTGTCTTGTTTTGAGACATGGTCTTACTCTGTAGTCCTGGCTAGCCCGGAACTCACTATGGTGACCAGATGACTTTGAAATGTCAGCATTTCTCCTGTTTTAGTCCCTTAAGTACAGGGAATATGTGTGTACCTCCATACCCAGCAATGCACTATTTGACTTAGAGTTTCCACTGCTGTGAAGAGATGACGTGACCAGGACAACTCTTATAAAGGAAAACATTTAACCGGGGCTGGTTTAGAGTTTCAAAATTTTAATCCATTATCATCATGGCAGGGAGCCTGGCAGCATCCAGGTAGACATGGCGCTGGAGAAGGAGCTGACAGTTCTACATCTTGATCTGTAGGCAGCAGAAGGAGACCAAAAGCCACATTGGGTGTATCTTGAGCATATACGATCTCAAAGCCTGCTCTCTGCAGGACACACCTCTTTCAATAAGGCCACACCCACTCCAACAAGGAAACCTCTCCTAATAGTGCCACTCCCTATGGCCAAACACTTGAACACATGAATCTATGGGCCCATTCCTATTCAGACCACCACACTATCTTTTCTTTCTTTTGCTCTATGCAAAGCTGAGGACCTCAGTGTGCAGTGAGCATGTGCAAAACCAGTCTGAACTTCTGAGGGACTCTGATTGTCTTTGCCTTCCGTGAGTGAGCCACCGTCTTTTCATTTTATCCCTGGTCTTTCACTTTGTAGGGCATTCTTTTTCATCTATAATGTATTATGTGTAACTTTTTGGTGATGGATATGTGCTTGCTTGGCTGTGTGTTCCCCTGTGTGCATGCTGACTGTGCACACATGTTCACCTGTATGTGTTCATCTGTGTTTGTATTCCCCTTGTATGTTCACCTGTGTGTGTCTGTGTGAACATGCACCTGTGGAGGTCAGAGGTCAACACTAGGTGTCTCTACCATTCTCCACTTATTGTTTTGAGGACGGCTCTCTCAGTGAACCTGAGCTCACCATTTTCTCTAGACTGGCTGGCAGGTAAGCCTTGGGGGTCTTCCTGCCTACCCCTTTGTCCTCTCTGCACTGAGATTAAAGGTGTACAGTAACACGTGCAGCTTTTACAGGAAGCACTTTCCCCACTGAGCCATAGTCCCTGATCCTCTGCATAGGAGATTTGAAGTATTTTAAGATTTTGGACATACATTGAGAAATTCTTTCTGTCCTATGAGAAGATAGAAATATATACAAATTGATTGAATAAGTTATACACTGCAGTCAGTCTGAGCACTGGGAATGAAATATATATATATATATATATATATATATAATGTGTATACATATACATACATATACATATACATATATACATACATATGCATAGACACGCACAAGCAAGCACATTCTCCATGATGTCCTAAAAGCCCATGTCACTTGTGATGATCTAAGTGCTCCCTCTCTCCCCATCTCTACCTCCTCCTTCTCCCTCTCTGTCACCTTCATCCAGATCGCCCAGGATCAGCACTCCTCTGTGGTCAGTACATTTTAGGGTGCAGTGGGCTCAGAGATTCCGAACATACATGTTGATCCTGTTTGTCCTTCACAACTTTGGTTCCTGTGAACATTACTGGCTCGATCCTTGTGAACACCATGACCTCTCCCCACACTTCCTCTCTTGGTCAGGAGGTCTTGGTCTTGAGCCACCATCAGGGCACACCATCCCCCAGCACAACCCTGTGTCCCATGCTTTTCAGTCATTGTTCAGGAGGCTGCCCTGACTGTGGACCAGTCTTCTCATTTTACATTATGCAGAGGACATCTTCAATGTTGGCAACTCTTCTGTGGAGCTGATTCTGGCTCATGCCTCCTGGAGACTTCAACAGCCTTCTAAGCTCTCCATGTGCCGGTGACTTACAGCCTAGCATCTGTAAGGTGTACACGAAGGCAAAGTGAGCAGGGATCATAAGATCCAGGCCTGCTGGATTCCCAAGGTGGGAATGGAGAATGGAGAGGCAACAAAGGGCTTAGGAGAAGGGTGGTGACTTAGAACAACGTCTGACTTTGAATTCAGAGCTAAGACAGGAGCTGAATGGGACCAAAAGACCAAGGGTCTCAATAAAACTTGTTGCGAAGTTCTGGGGGAGAACATGTATATAAGTGACCACTCAGCTGAGCATGCACACAGGTGAACACACATGTGAACACACAGCTGAGCATGCACACAGGTGAACACACACAGGTGAACACATAGCTGAGCATGCACACAGGTGAACACACAGGTGAACACACAGCTGAGCATGCACACAGGTGAACACACAGCTGAGCATGCACACAGGTGAACACACACAGGTGAACACATAGCTGAGCATGCACACAGGTGAACACACACAGGTGAACACACAGCTGAGCATGCACACAGGTGAACACACAGCTGAACACGCACACAGGTGAACACACACAGGTGAGCACACAGCTGAGCATGCACACAGGTGTACACACACAGGTGAACACACACAGGTGAACACACATCTGGGCATGCACACAGGTGAACACACACAGGTGAACACACAGCTGGGCATGCACACAGGTGAACACACACAAATGAACACACAACTGAGCATGTACACAGGTGAATCCACACAGGTGAACACACTGTTGAGCTTGCACACAGGTGAACACACACAGGCGAACACACAGCTGAGCACGCACACAGGTGAACACACACAGGTGAACACACTGCTGAGCATGCACACAGGTGAACACACACAGGCGAACACACAGCTGGGCATGCACACATGTGAACACACACAAGTGAACACAACTGAGCATGTACACAGGTGAACACAGTGTTGAGCTTGCACACAGGTGAACACACACAGGCGAACACACAGCTGGGCATGTACACATGTGAACACACACAAGTGAACACACAACTGAGCATGTACACAGGTGAACACACAGGTGAACACAGTGTTGAGCTTGCACACAGGTGAACACACACAGGCAAACACACAGCTGGGCATGCACACAAGTGAACACACACAGCTGAACACACTGCTGAGCTTGCACACAGGTGAACACACACAGGTGAACACACTGCTGAGCTTGCACATAGGTGAACACACACAGGTGAACACACAGCTGAGCATGCACATAGGTGTACACACACAGGTGAGCACACACACAAGTGAACACACAGCTGAGCATGTACACAGGTGAACACACATAGCTGAACACACAGCTGGGCATGCACACAGGTGAACACACACAGGTGAACACACAGCTGGGCATGCACACAGGTGAACACACATAGGTGAACACACAGCTGGACATGCACACAGGTGAACACACACAGGTGAACATACAGCTGGGCATGCACACAGGTGAACACACAGGTGAACACACTGTTGATCTTGCACACAGGTGAACACACACAGGTGAACACACAGCTAAGCATGCACACAGGCGCAGAACTTCAGGTACTTAACTCTGTGTAGAGAGCACTAGGTACACAGCACTTCCAGTATTCCATAAGGGAGACACTTGGCACATAGCACTACAGGTGAACCATGCAGAGAGTGCTAAGCAGCACTGCAGGTGCTCCATAGAGAGAGCACTCAGCACAGGTGATCCACACAGGGAGTACTTAACACACAGTACTATGGGTGCTCTGTACACATGGGCTGGTGCTGGGCGAGCCGATGGTACATTGACTCCACCCCAGTAACGAACAGCTGGGCATGGCTCCGACAACCCTTAGCCCATTCTAAGATGGAGTGTCTACACGGCAAGAAGACTCTAGATCCACTGCCAGATAGAGAAGTTAGGAGACTCATAATTTAAATTTTTCTGATAGACACATTAAAAAAGTAAAAAGAAACATATGAAATTAATTGTAATCATAAATTTAAATTTTTATACTCATAATAAATTCATGTTTTTTAATCAATGATATATTTTATATATTATTAAAAGTTATTCTAACATGTAATTGGTAGAGAAATATTAATGAGATATTAATATTAATGAGATGTTTTATTCTGCATCTCTTTGTGTTTTCTTCAAAACCCAGGGTGATGTAAAGAAAGTGCATTCTGGTGCAGGCCAGTCACATGGCATAGTGGTCACTGTAGTGGGTCGTTCAGTCCTGGACCTCAGAGTGGACTGGGAGGGACACAGAGGGTAACCATGGGGACAATCAGGCATTCTGCTGAGTCTCGTTATGCCAGATTAGAATTTTCCTGCTTCTGCTTCCCATCTTTCTGTGGTTTCGTTCTGTGAACACTCCACTCGGAGCACAGCAGCCCAGGCCCCTCCTCCCACGTCAAGAGTAGCTCACAAGAGGCTCTAAGCAGCAGCTCTCACCGAAGATCAGAGCGTAAAGCCTGCCTCGCATCCTTCCCAGTCCCTTTGTTCCCATCAATCAGCAGGGCTTTTAAAAATCGGAAATAGATTTTGCTGGAGATGTAAGAGGGTTCGAGGGGTGTGAGGTTTCCAAGCCCTCCTCCTGCAGTCGCTGTCAGGAATCCTCCAGGTCACACCTTTGTCTCTGGGAGTGGAAAACCCAGTACTGCCAGCCAAGGAGGACTGGGGCCAACTGGAGAGACGTTCTGGGGAGCATTGATTGGTAAAGGGGCCATGATAAGGCCTCTTCCTTGCTGATATGGAGTGGCCCTGGCTAGCAGGCAGAACTATGACAGACATTCCTGCCACTGGTTGTCACGAGAAGGTGGGGTGTTCTCTGAAGGCTGAGTCAGTCTATTATGTTCTTGACTTGAGAGTCTCTGGGTCATGTGGCTGTGAACAAGGCTGGAGGTATGTTCCCATGCAACCTCTGAGGATTGTCTATGGGGACAATGGTCGTGAGCCTCCTGACCTGGCGTTTCTGCCGTCTTCTATGCAGAAGGCCCTGGGTGCTGTTCATGGATGCATGGTGCTTCTCCTCTGTGGGTCTGTCTGGCGATGTCTGGAGACTGGTGGAGGCTGTGGCCTTCATTCCATTGGCACGCCATTCTTCTCGCACATTATCTATTTAGCCTGTGACTATGTTCTCATATTTACAACAAGCTATTCTGATGCTTCCCTTGGGACGGTGGTAGGTGATTTCCGTTGTGAGGACTTAGTTAATTCAAGAAGTTGAGTTAAACATGTCATGGGAACAACAGCAAACTGGATTGGACAAGTTAGCCAGTGGTGGTGGACAGTGGATGAAATGAGGTGATTGTGCCCGCTGGTGCTGGGGAGGCCCGGGCTGGAGTCGGCCGTGCCTTTGGGACTTCGTATTTCACATACCTCTCCCTCTTACTCTGTGTCCGATTGGTTCCAGCTTCAATCTGTAGGAACTGTTACTTAGCTTTGGTCAGTCCCCCTCTAGCTCCATTACAGTGAATCTCATTCTCCTGTGATGGATAAGAGGCAGAAAAGGACACTGAGAAGTGACAGGCTTGTCCTGGCTTTCCTGTCCCACTCTGAGGCTGCATGAGTGTGTCCTGTTGGTGCCCACAATGTCCCCTTGTGACCCTACATGGTAGACACTGCTTGTGTGCCCTCTGTGTGAGTGACGAAACCGGACCCCAGCTCCTTTTCTTACTGCTGCAACCTGACAAGAAGCAACTTAAGTGAGAAAAGCTTTGCTTTGGCTCGTACTTTGAGAGGATACTATGCATGGTGGGGAAGACATGGCGACAGGGCTGGAGAGGCAGGTGGCCTCCCGGAATCTGTAGTCAGGAATCAGAGAGAGAGGAGAAGCAGTGCTTAGCTCACATTCCTTTATACATTTCAGGACCAGGGTGGTGCCATTCGTGCTTGAGGGGATGTATCTTCTCTCTTCAGTTCACCTAATCTAGAAACTCACAGAGGTGTCTCGGCTTGTCTCCTGGGTGATTCTAGATCCTGTGAAATTCATGATTACCGTGAAGCACCCCAGTGGTAGAGATGCTTGTGAAGGGAAGCTCTGAGCTGTGATGGGTATCTTAGTCAGGGGTTCTATTCCTGCACAAACATCATGACCAAGAAGCAAGTTGTGGAGGAAAGGGTTTATTGAGCTTACACTTCCACACTGCTGTTCATCACTAAAAGAAGTCAGGACTGGAACTCAAGCAGGTCAGGAAGCAGGAGCTGATGCAGAGGCCATGGAGGGATGTTATTGGCTTGAGTTTGCTTTCTTATAGAACCCAAGACTACCAGCCCAGGGATGGTACCACCCACACGGGGATAGACCCTTCTCCCTTGATCTCTTAATTGAGAAGATGCCCCACAGCAGGATCTCATGGAGGCCCTTCCTCAACTGAAGCTCCTTTCTCTGTGATAACTCCAGCCTGTGTCAAGTTGACACAAAACTAGCCGGTACATGGGATTAGGTTCTGAAGAAACCAGCTCAAGTTACAGGTATCTTCAGTAGAAGATACAGTTCGTACACATGATCACCAAAGATCATAGCCTAGCCTAGCCTACCCCAGTGTCTCTGGGAACACAGGCATGCCCCCACAGCCGGGAAGGTCAACCACCACCAGACCTGCCTGGCAACCAGCTGTTGACCCATCCTGGTAATCAACGAACTGTACTGAAAGGGGAAACTAGACTGTTGCCTGTGGGCCGTTTTGCATCACAGGACATTTGAGAAAGCCTTCGGTCAAATTACCACAAGCTGTTGACATCTGAGTTGGTTATCTGAGGTTGAAGAGTTCATTTTTCCAGTGCTTAGCAGAGTGCGAGCATTTCGGCCACGTGTGTTCCAGGTGGTGTAGCCCGAGTTGCCACCCAGTCAGGCTGATGCGTTTTTTTCTGTGGGAAGGGAAGATGTCACGGGCCCCCCTGGTTCCTCTGCTGAGCTGTGGAGTGTGGGGCTTGTCGAGATTCCCCCTGTGAAGGCTCAGGCTCCTCACCTGTTTCTTCTTCCCCAGCCCAGGTCTCTATAGAGCTTTGGGATGAAAGAGTGTTATCTTTGTATCCTTGGTTGCTGGCAGTGTCCGTTGGGCAAGCCACTTGGAGCAGGCCATTTGCCTTGTGGATTTCCAAATGTAAAGCCCGTTCACTCTTTGGTCTACTAAGCATTCTTCCCACAGACTCCAAAATCCCATCGCCTGCAGATGATAATCTAAGGAATTTCAGGTACTGGTACCTTGGGGGAGGACAGTACACGTGTGAGAAGAAGCATCTGTGTATTTACTGAATGGATGATTGGTACGGCAAAAAATGCTTTGAATAAAAACACCCATCTCCCATACCCATCAATAAGGCATTGTTTAAGCAAATTGTGCGCATCCATAAAAACTAATTCCAAGCTGCTGCTAGGATTCTCTGGTGAGGATTTATGTTTATTGGCTTGGAAAGATGCTCATGACATATTGCTGAGGGAGAAATACAGAATCTATCACATGGTTCCATTTGCACACAATTATATTCATAGATTTCTACTTGCTTTGAATGTTGAAAGAGACGTCAGCAAGGCAGATGGTAAGTTCAGCTCAATAGAAGCTTTGTGCATTTTTCTTTGGACTCTTATTACTGTTTTTCTTTTCTTTTTTAATTTTTTTTATGGTGGGTAGTTATTTTCCTTAGTCATAGCAGTAGTAATAATATTGATGATGTCTTTTGTTAAACAAACCAGCTGCTCTGGCTGGGAAGGAGGCCTTTCAGAGCATGGACATATATATGGCTCTTGGCTGTCCTATTAATGCTGCCATCCTTTGAAGAAAGGAAACCGAGGATTACGAAGCCACACTGTGTGGTCTTGCCTTGGGCTATTGGTCATTGTCCGCACCAAGACGCAGGTTGCCGAAAGCCTTGGCTATCCTTCTACCAATCTCACACACCGTTGTGTGGTAACAGTCAGCTCTGCTCTCTGACTTTAACTTTTGTGGTTGCCACTGCCTCCTGGAAGGGTGTCTCTCCTGCTCTGGGAATAAGGGTGACTTTTCCTGAGGAGATGTAAAGACACTTGTATTCACTCCAGCTGGATTGGCCACAGCCCAGAGAAGGATTTTGTGTATTAGTTACTCGCCATTAGGGCAAAATGCCTGACAAGAAACAATTTGAGGGGAGGTTTCTGTTGGCTCACAGTTGGAGGCCTTACAGTCCATACTGAGGAAGGTGTGGTGGCAGGTGCGAGAGGCTGCTGACCATGCCATGGCTGAAGTCAGGAAGCAGAGAGCAGACAGGAAGTGGGGCTTCCTTATAAGACACTTCCTCCAGTGAAGCTCCACTTCCCAAAGGTTCCAGAAGCTTCCAGAACCGTCGTACCGCCAACTGGGCCCAAGTACTCAAACACAGGGGCCCGTGGAGACATTTCAGTTCAAACCATGAGCAGACGCATGGGTGACTCAGAAGCTCCTGGGTCACTGAGAGTCCCCACCCCGGCGTGGGTAGATGGCTCTGAAGGTTTGTGGCGAGAAAGCTGCCCCTTTGGAGAAGTTTTCTGAATTGAAGAGTTCCAATCTGCAGGAGGCAGTCTTCTGCCACCTGCGTGCTGTATGTGGCACCGAGGCAAGGTCAAGTGCAGCTGGGGCGAAAGGCAGTGATAGCTGGGGTGTCAGGCGAGGGCCAGGTGCCACTGCCTCGTTGTTGTGTGACTGTTCACAGCCCCCTCACAGGTACCTCAGACTTAGATAAAGCTGCTGCTCTGTTTATTTCGTCGCCATGCCTACAGGCTGTGGCATCCTGAGGAGGTCACTGGGGTTCCTTCTCAGAACCAGTCCCTGGCACGTGCTGATGGGGCAGACTTGTGCACACGCAAGCCCGACAATCAAACACTTGCCTCTCTCCTTTCCACTGCTTGGAGGCCAATCCTGAGTCCTGCCCCACCCCGTACCCAGCATGAACTCGGGACCACCCTGGCATCCATGTACACAGAGACCCCCCACCCCCAAGATGCATGCAGCCTTCTCCCTGCCTTAGGACCAGGCCTACAGCTTTATCTTTCTTTTCTCCCTGGCAGGAACCAGACCCCCCCCCCCCCCAACCCCCAATTCTTCCTGCTACTGTAGCCCATTCCTCTTTCCTTCTGGAAGTCTTCACTTCCTGCCTGGTTTCTTTGGTCGGGAGGCCCCTGCTGCAGCCTTGAGCAGCAGATGAATATTTAATGGGATGCTGCCACCTTTTGGATTTTAGCACAAATGATCTCTGTCATTCAGAGGGATGCAGGCGAGGCTCTCCTTCCTGTGGGTGGGCCTGTGCCCAAGCATCCAGCCTGTTTCTTCAGGAAGTGACTAAGATTGGAAAAGCCAGGTTTTCTCAGGAGGCAGGCGTGCCTGGCATTTACACTCTCGCCTGTAACCACCACAAACGCTGGGAGTCAGGCTTCCGCCCCAGTCCTCACACCAAGAGACAAAACAGCACAGGGGGAAAAATGATGTCCTGGCACCCACGGAGTTTCAGTTTTCGCCAGCAAGTTGCCAAGGGCTTCAGCCTGCGTCTGAACTGACTCTCAGATCTCTGTTACACCACCTGTGCCTAGGTGCAGAAACTGGTAGACTTTTCTTAATAGGCGTCGGCCAAATGGCAGACTAACATAGTCCTAGGCAAGGCATACCGAGGACCTATCTGCACTCAGCAGGAGGAGCAAGCGTGGTTGATTAGTGATGCCTGTCCTGGATGCAGGAAGGGAGAAAGGCGTCGGAGTCCTCTCTTCCAGGGTCTCCAGGAAACCAAGCAGTCAGCACAAGGTATCACCCTGCTCTTTGCCCGCTGACGGTCATCCTGGATACTCCCACACACCGCTATCCTCCCTTCCCAGCATCCTCCGCACCTTACTTTCCTCAAATCCGAGTCAGCAAAGCCCAGCTCCTCTTCCCTTGACCCCCAGCGGAGCCCTGCCTGGCAGACCAGCCTGACTTGTTAGGCGGAGTTTCCATGAGCGTAGACTAGCAGCCCTCCCGATGGGACAGGGGACTGCTACACTCACCTTCTCTGTGTCCCAGCCTGGACCCCATCCTACTGCTCCTTGTCCATTCTGGTCAGCCCCCTGACTGCAGACCCTGCTTAGGTTACCTGTCGGTGTGAACTCACTCTTTAGCTATGACTCTGGGAACTTCAAGCCCATCCGAATAGAAAAGCTAGATCCAAAGTGACTGTTAATCCCTGGAGCTGTACCGACCCCAGGCATGGAGGCCTATCCCATCTTCCCCCCTCTGTCTTTTCCTTCTTCTCATCTCTGCCTTCCTTTTGCCTGAAAACGCTGTCATTATTACTGGGATGTTCAAGTGAGCAAGACCCAAGGCCTTCCTCAGAGAACAGAGGTGAATGTAAAATAAAAAAAACCAAAACCAACCAACCAAACATGCTACCCAGGCACAGCTAGCTTGCTTCTTTGCTGAGGAAGAGTCCAATACTCACTGAGAGCACACACAGGTTGTCTGGGAAGGCTTCCTGGAAGAGAGGGCAGGACCTATAAGAGCAAGGGAGTCAGCAAGCTTGAGGGTGGGGGTGGGGTGGGGGCGGGGTGAGGGTGGGGTAGGGGGTGGGGGTGGGGCTCCAGAGGTAGGGCACTGCCATTAGTAAGATGGATAGGATTCTAGTCTCTCTAGCTTCAGTGGTGTCCCTTGACGTCGGAGACCGGATTGTCCTGCAGCTGGCCAGTGGGGATGGAGCGGAGTCTGTGCTCAGGTTAGAATGGCTCCAGTTTGAAGGCACTGGAGGGCCATTGTCTGACTGGTCTTAGGAACCCGAGGGACTGGAGGAATCCTTGCCCCTCTTGGGAAATGACAGTGCTGTGGGGTTACTGCTTCGCTGCCCGGGATCCTGGGCATGCTGTGCCTCTCCTCGCTAACACACCTCTCAGGGCGCCCCCGCTACGCTGAGAACTGCTGCATGCGCGAGATAAAAGCATTAGGAACAGAAGGACAAAGCAGATACTCGAGGCGCAAAGACCCATCCGGGTAGCATCGAGTCTGTCCCTTCAAGAGCCACACATGATTTTGTCCACACTGTTCTGATTAAAGCAAGCCAGGCTGGTGCGGGGAGGGGCTGAGTGGCTTCCGCTTTCTCCGCCTGGCCAGCTCCTGTCTGGGTCTGCTGCCCTGGTGACCATCCTTGCCGGTAGCTGTCTTACCTCCTGCCTGATAAAAGGGTAAACCCACTTAGCGATCCCCCAACCCTCCGAGGATGTCTATGCCCACTGGAGACATGCTCAGACTGATAGGTGACTGTCAGTGTTAGGCCGGAAAGCAGTCTTTCCCTGATAGTGTAGGTAAGAATTAGCCCTCAGTAAATGCTTGCTACTGCTGTAAACAATCAATCCTGTTGATTAGTGATTCCACAGAAGGGTCCCTGTACCTCTCCCCAGTTTTCCCACTGTAACCCCAGCGATCAAGATCCAGTGCTGATGCTGACACTGAGTCATTCATGAGCTTCATGCAAACGAGCCCTTGCTCTGTGTGGAATTTGCCCCCGTCTGCCACAGGAGACTTCTCATTCCCACAGGCCTCACTAGTCTCTGTAACTGCTGAGTGACCAGTGAGCGATCTGACAAAAAGAACATATGGGAGCCAAGCACTTGGCTCGTGGTTTCAGAGGGTTTCCATCCTGGCGGTGGGTGGGGTGGGGTGGGGGTGGGTCCCCTGAAGAGCCTGGCAGGCAGGAAGTGGAAAGCAGCCGGAAACAGTCTCCTCCGACTAAGATCCCCCCTCCCTTTGTGGCTGACTTCCTCCTGCCCCGCAGGCCCTATCTTCTAACAGTGCCACAATTCCGAAACGCCTCCACATGCCGGGGAACAAGGCTTTCCACGCGTGGCTGTCTGCTGTCGGGGATAGGCTAGACTTCTGTAATTCGTCTTACTGCTGGAGGCAAACTTCCCACTGAGAGGCAGTATAATCTGGGGAGGGTTTCTTTTGGCTCAAAGTTCAAGGGGTTACATCTATCTTGGCAGGAAAGGGGTGGCAGCCAGGATGTGAGAGGCAGCTGGTCACATGGCTAAACCGCAAATGGGGCAGGACTTAAAACAAAAAACCTCGCGTTCCTCCTCTTTCTAAGGATTTACTGTCTCCAGCAAGGCTCCACCTCCTCCTGTGTCTTCCACAAGCTCCCAGAGCAGCACCACGTGCTGGGGACCAAATGTTCAGCACACGAGGCATATTACACATAGCATAGGACAATTAGAGTCATTGTAGCGCCTTCTAGTGGCCAGGGTGGTGACTGCTGCAGATGGTCCTGCTAGACTCTGCAGGTCAAGCTAACAGGGATGAAGCATTGTTCTAAAGGACTTCAGTGGATGAAAAACGTCGTTTCAGGACCAGGCTTTTACCTAACCACAGTGCACCTTGGGGTTTGTGAGTCAGGCTCTTCCAGAGAGATGAGCGTTTTGGGATAACCCTGGGACAGAGAGGGAGGGGACTGCTGTTCTGGGGACCAGACTCCCAGCTCTGTGGCTTTCTGGCTGTGTGAGCCTGCTCCAGCGACTAAGCCTCTCAGTAAAGCAGCTGGTGAGGAAGACTGCTGTGAGGGTGACGTGATTTGGCGAGGTAGAGTCTGAGGAAAGGGTAACCTGGCAGAGTTAACTCCTTTGTTAAATGAGACATCACTTACTAATGTAATCTCACACATCCGAGCTGAACTTGTGCTCACTGTTACCGTCGCCATCAGCCTTGGCTCAGCCAGCTTGGCTGGGGCTCTCCTCGGCTCCTCCCCTCTGTCAGAAGCTGCTTTCTTGATGGAATGCAGGGGTCTGCACTCCGCTAGCTAGCAGCTACACAGAGCCCACTGGGGCCCAGTTTTGCCCTCCGTGCCCCTAATCAGGAGTTCAGTCTCTCCGATCGGAACGGCCCCCTTTCAGACACGGGCGGTCTTCTTCCTCTCCGCGTTTCAATCTCACAAATCCAGGCCAAATATTGATGTTTGGTAACTACAAATATCACATCAGGCCTTTAATCAAGAGCGGAACAGGGAAGAGAGGGGAGCAAACATGTCCGGCTCTGGAGCCCACAGTCCTCAGAATGAGCTTACTACAGAACGGAGGGAGCAGTGGGAAGGAGCCGGCTCTGAGGGGAACATGAAACGGTAGCAGCTCCCAGACATCACTCCCGACACAGCGCCCACTGAAGTGGTGTTCAGAGCCAGGGTCCGCAGGCAGGAGCTGGCTCTCCCGACGGGAAAACTGCATTTTCATAGTGAGCGTCTGATGTGCTGTGAGGCTACGCCATTACCAGCAACTGCAGCGAGCAACTCCCATTCTCTGCCATCTAGGATGGGAGGCAGACGCCAGTGCATGACAGCCCCCACCACCCCGGCACACTCAGGAGGGAAGGCAGCCCCCAGGGGCTGAGGGGAAGTTGGATTCCAGGATTTCATATTTCCCTCCGGGGACACAGAGGACAGAATGATCTAGAGTACCGGCCGCCACCACACGGTTGGCGGTGTGGGGTATGTGGCTCCGAGTGAGCCCCATCCCGGATCCTGCCTTGAGCTCTCAGGAGTAGTTCGTCCTGGGGATTGGGTGCTTTGCTCTCCGATTATTCCTCACGACCTTCATTCAGCCTCAGGACTGTGGCACCCGCTGTTCCCTGGGTCAGAAATGCTGCTTCTCAAGACGGCTAACCTGGCTTCTTCACCTGTTTTGTGTGTGGCACTGTGCCAGGAGAGATGGAGGGCGGCAGCAGACACCCTCACTTCATTATTCCCCTCACTGCTGTCTTTGTGTGTATTTACAGTCGGGCGTGTGCAGGTACACATGTGTCCACATGCCTGTGAAGGCCAAGGAGCGCCTCAGGTGCTGTTCCTCAGGCACTGTCTACTTTCTGTGGAGATGGACCTGGAACCTGGCAAGAAGGGTGAACCTGCCGCAGTCCCAGGGACCTGCTTGTCTCTAGCGGCCCTGTGATTGGATCGCGCATTGCCACCACATGGAGATTTTTTACTTGATTCTGGAGATCAAGCCCCTCCCAGGGAGGAAAAATCCCTTCACTGGCTGAGCATCTTCATGTCTCTCTAGGCTTCTTCCTGATTCCCACATTTCCACAGAGCATTCTCAACTACCCTCTCCCAGTGTCTAAGCCCACCCTACAGCCTTCTCCCTACCTCAGCTTCCTTCCCACCCCCTCTCTCAACTTTTTTTTTATTGATTCTTTGTGAGTTTCACATCAGGCACCCCAGTCCCACTAATCTGCCTGTGCCCTCATATCCATCCTTTATCTTTGCAAACTCCCTTCCCCAAATACACACACACACACACACACACACACACACACACACACACACATATGCACACACATACGCGCGCGCGACACACACACACACACACACGCACACCACCACCACCACCAACAACAGAACAAAGCACAGAAAACATCTCATCGTGGAAGCTGCAGTGTGTCACAGCGTGTCCCACAGTATGTCCCTCCGTGCACACATTTTCACTTGCAAAATGCTCACTGCAATGAGCCACTGCTCTGGCTCGAGTCGAGATCTGTCTTCTGTGACATCACCAATACTGGATCCTCACTGGGACTCCTCCCGGTGATCCTGTTGTTGCCTTGTGTTGTGGAGATCCTGCAGCTCTGGATCAGCAGGACTGGCCCTTTTACATGTCCCAACTGTTTGCAGATGATATAGATTTTGGAGTGGGCCAACTCACGGGCCTGGGTCTGGGTCTGGGTCTGGGTCTGGGTCTGGGTGGCAGCTGAGCTGGCTGGTCAGTGTGCTAGCTTTCTCTTACCCCCACCACCACGATGAGCGATGAGCGCTCCAGCACTGCTCCAGCTAGGCCACTCCCTGTGCTATCAGCAGCAGGCTGGGTCAGCTCTCCTGCTCTCCTGCCCTTGGGGCAGGCTCACCCACACCTACACCTCCAGGGGGGAGGGGGAGGGGCAGGCTCACCCACACCTACACCTCCAGGGCAGCTCCACTCTGTTGCCCAGGCTGGGTCTCTGCTGAGTTTCTTCCGCAGCAATTCAAGACACACCCAGGCTTCACAAGGCAATGAGACCCCAGGCTACTGTCTCTCCCCACTGCTGGGAGGGTGGAGTTTGATCTGTTCTCTCCTCCTTTTCCCCTGTTAACACTGGGTGCCAGCACCGATGTGCCCACACTTCAGCTTGCCGGGAGGCTTGGGTGAGGGTGGATGGTTTTCGTGTCTTCAGGGATGTGTGCACAAGCTGGGGTACTGTCAGTCTCAAGAGCCTGCCCCACTCTTTGTAGCTCCTGTCCATTTGATGCCAAATCAGGCATAGGAGTTGCTGAAGGGTTGTACAGAGAGAGGAAGGAGAGGTCTTGCAGGCTACCAGTGAGGACAGGTTCTGAGAGTGGGGATCTGTGGTGATAATGTTAACAATACCATAAGAATACATGCATTCATATACTCATGTACATATGCACACACATACGTCTGCACATAAATACTACATAGTCTTACACATGTGCTCTGTATACATACACACCTATACACCTGTGTACACCTGTGTAAAAACTCTCACGCATGCCCCCACAGACACACCTGCTTGCACACATACCTTCGGATACACACACACACACACAATAACATGACCTTCTGCTCCCTGTGATCCTCCTCCACAATTGGTCTTTTGTGATGGCTTCAGAATTCCTTTTTTTAATTGAATATAATCTTCATTTACATTTCAAATGCTAAAACTTTTCCTGGTTTTCCCCCTCCCAGAAAACCCCCAACCCCTCCTCCCACCCCCTGCCTCCAAGTATATGCCCCTCCAACCTGACCCACTCCCACCTCCCCCACCTCAATTGCCCTTTGTTGGGGCCTCTATTGAACCTTCACAGGACCAAGGACCACTTCTCCCACTGATGCCTGACAAGGCCTTCCTCTGCCACACTTTTGGGTGGAACCATATTTAGTCCCTGGGATGGTTTAGTCCCTGGGAGTCTTGGGGCATCTGGGTGGCCGACATCTGTGTTCTTCCCATGGGGCTGTAAACCCCTTCGGCTCCTCTGGACCACCCTCCAGCTCCTCCATTGGGGACCCCACGCCCAGTCTAATGGTTGGCTGTCATCTGCCTCTGTATGTGTAAGGCTCTGGCAGGGACCCTCCAGAAACAACATGACATGTTCCTTTGGTATACACTTCTTGTCATCCATAATAGTGTTAGGGAGCCATCTTTAAGTTTTGCTCTTCAGTGACATGGGGACTTTCTCATGGTGGCCAGGCATGTGATGACAAATGCCACATGGTCTCCCTCAGGTGAGGAAGCAGAGGAAGCTGCAGTCAGGACAGCTGAGGACACGGGTGGTGTCCGGTAGGGAGTGGACACAGGTCGGTCAGCAGGTGCACGGCTGCAGTGAGGCGAGCTGTTTCTGTCTTGTAACGACTTGGGAGGTCTAGCTTGGTACGTGGCACTGTACTAGATGCCTTGAACAAATCCCTGGTAGATGCTCTGTGTTTCTGCCCCTGCCAAGGCACTCACGGGCTATGAGGCGGCTCTTCGGTAGGAGCCACACTCTCTGACATCATCTGTGGAGCACTTGACCTCAGCCTGTCACCTCAGCTTGGTACTGGCTCATGCTGTGGTACAGGCACACAGGGGTGGGGTGTGTGTGGATTCCATCAGATCCCACACAGGTTCACGTTTCTCCCGTTCACCCACGCCCCTGTCTAGCTTCTTCTAAGACTGGGAGCTCCCCATCAAGGCTTGCTGGGAAGCCACCCCTTGTCTGGATTACTGTCGGGAAGGGGTCCCAGGATCCCAGTCCTTCTCTTCCTTACAGGGGTGCGCTGGCCACACCCATTCTGACTTTGTTCTCTCAGATAGTTTCTTGCTCCACATCTCTCTGCAGGCCCAGCCTACCTCAGGGCTGAGGCACTTCAAGGCTGAGCGGGTGGCCCGAGTCCCGGTGACACCGCCTGCATTGTGGTCCTTTCACCCCGAGATGGCCTTTTGTACTCTATCCCAGTGTGTTCATCTTCATTTAACTGATACAAACGGTCAGTTTAATAAACACTGTCAATAAAATCTAACGATTCACCCATCCATGCAGCCAACCAGCCACTCAGCTATGCACTTAGCCATCCGTTCATGCAGGCATGCCTGCAGCTGTCCGCGAGTCTATGCCTGCATGCATCTGACACCAGGCACTTACCATATGGCCCAAGCATGCCCGCATGCACCCATCCGATGTCAGGTAGCCGCCATACCTCCTGCGTGCCTGCTGAGGTGGTTGTGTGGTCTATAATGCTTCTGAGCTCCCGCTCATGTAGCCTTCTGTTCAGAGCAGGAAGTAGACATGAGTGGATTACCACATTTCACGGATTTCCATGCGGACACATGTCTACATATGTGCTCCGTGTGGTGGATGGTGGCTCTAGAAAAGACTTACATTACATTGAAGCCTGTCTCAGAGGGTGGGTGCATGTGAGCATCCCCCAGAGGGAATCCTGAGTAACTCTGGATTTACTCAGGGGACCAGGCATGTGCAAAGGCCCTGCACCCAGATTACTGGAGTCCTCTTAGAGATCTGAGAGACGCCAGTAGAGCGCTGGAGCTCAGAGAAGGAGGGAAGGTATTCTAAATGATGTCAGCGTCTCTGTAGGCCAGGGCACTATGAGACTGCTGTCTTGTCCCACAGCACCGGAGGGTCTGCAGGCTGTGGGAGGGGTGATCTTGTTTATACATTGCCCGAAGCAAGTAGGTAGGAGGACAGATGTCCCAAGAAGGAAAGCCCATCATGGCTTGGCAATGGTGGTCTCCTTCAGGCACGGTGGGGCCTGTACCACAGTGCGGGGTATGGCCTTCCGGGTCCACGGTGCAGCTATGCGTGTATAAGACAGGGTAAGCCTGATGGCTTCTGTATAAGGAGCAAAAGGACGTTTCTGCATGTGGGCTCTAGTGTCGCTTCACCTTGTCCACTAAAGGTGGTAGGAAGGTATCCCATCCCAAGGGGCAGCTTCCTTCCTTCCTTCCTTCCTTCCTTCCTTCCTTCCTTCCTTCCTTCCTTCCTTCCTTTCCTCCCTCCCTCCCTCCCTCCCTCCCTCCCTCCCTCCTTCCTTCCTTCCTTCCTTCCTTCCTTCCTTTCTTCCTTCCTTTCTTCCTTCCTTCCTCCCTCTGTCCTTTCCTCCCTCCCTCCCTCTCTCTCTTCCTCCCCCTTCTCTTCCTCCCTTCCTCCCTCCCTCCACCCCTCCATCCCTCCACCCCTTCCCTCCCTTCACCCCCTCCCTTCCTCCACCCCCTCCCTCCCTCCCTCCTGTCCTTTCCTCCCTCCCTCCTTCCCTCCTTCCATCCCTCCCTCCCTCGCTCTTCTTGTCTATGGGTATGTGTGTGTGTGTGCACAAGTGTGCAGGAACACATGTGATGCTGTATGAGGCCAGAAGTTAGTCTCAAACATCACTCACTCCTTTTCTCCCTGTCTTTGAGACAGGGTCTCTCAGATGTCTGGAACTCACCAAGTAGTTCACCCCAGGCACCTGCCTGCCCGCCCATCCCCCCAGCTCTGGGATTGCATGGACAGGCCACCAGGTCTGGCCTTGTACACGGGTTCTAGGGACTCTAATTCTTGGTTTTTGCGTTTGCCCAGAACTCTCCTCAATGGCTGAAGAGCCTTACGAGCAGCGGTTTCCACTTCTAGATGATAAGGATCCCAGGATATCAGGCCCCTCTCCACAGATGCCTCCGCCTGTGGCTCTGTGGGAGGTATCTCCCTTCAGCCACTGGCGGACATTGGGTCCTTAGATGGGCACACACTCTCTTCCCCAGATTACCCAGCCCTGCTCTCTCCTGCAGCAAGCCCTGGGCTCTGTACCCCACTTCAGCTTTCCAGATTTAGGAGGGCATCTCCCTCAGCTCACACTCAGGGGACAGGAGGAGGGACCTCAGGCCTTCTCTTTTTATAATCCTTGTCTTTACTCTCCCTGGGCTAGGATGACTGCTGTGCTGGTCCTGGACCTTTTGGGTAAAAGCCCAGGAGTGGCATAGCTAGATCATGTGGTAGCTTTGTTTTAAATCTATCTATCTATCTATCTATCTATCTATCTATCTATCTATCTATCTATCTATCCATCCATCCATCTATCCATCCATCCACCTACCCATCTATCTATCTACTGTCTGTCTGTCTATCTGTCCATCTGTCCATCTGTCTATATAGTCTATCTGTCTATCTGTCTATCCATCCATCCTTCCATCCATCCATCCACCCAGCCACCCAGCCAGCCACCCATCTATCTATCTATCTATCTATCTATCTATCTATCTATCTATCTATCTATCTATCTATCCATCCATCCATCCATCCATCCATCTATCCATCCATCTACCCGTCTATCTATCTATCTATCCATCCATCCATCTATCCATCCATCCATACACCCACCTACTCATCTATCTACTATCTATCTGTCTATCTGTCCATCTGTCCTTCTGTCCATCTGTCTATATAGTCTATCTGTCTATCTGTATATCTGTCTATCCATCCATCCATCCATCCATCCATCCACCCACCCACCAACCCACCCATCTATCCATCCATCCATCCATCTATCCATCCATCCATCCACCTACCCATCTATCTATCTACTATCTGTCTGTCTGTCTGTCTATCTGTCCATCTGTCTATATAGTCTGTCTATCTGTCTATCCATCCATCCTTCCATCCATCCATCCATCCATCCATCCATCCATCCATCTATCCATCCATCCGCCCACCTACTCATCTACCTACTATCTGTCTGCCTGTCTGTCTATCTGTCCATCTGTCCTGTCCATCTGTCTATATAGTCTATCTGTCTATCTGTATATCTGTCTATCCATCCATCCATCCATCCATCCATCCATCCACCCATCCACCCACCCACCCACCTATCAATCCATCCATCCATCCATCCATCCATCCATCCATCCATCCATCCATCCACCCGTCTATCTATATATCTATCTATCTATCTATCTATCTATCTATCTATCTATCCATCCATCCATCTATCCATCCATCCACCCTTCTATCTATCTATCTATCTATCTATCTATCTATCTATCTATCCATCCACCTACCTACCCATCTATCTACTATCTGTCTGTCTGTCTATCTGTCCTTCTGTCCATCTGTCTATATAGTCTATCTGTCTATCTGTCTATCCATCCATCCATCCATCCATTCATCCATCCATCCATTCATCTAACCATCCACCCACCCACCCACCTACCCATCTATCTACTATCTATTTGTCTATCTGTCCATCTGTCCTTCTGTCCATCTGTCTATATAGTCTATCTGTCTATCTGTATATCTGTCTATCCATCCATCCATCCATCCATCCACCCACCCACCCATCTATCCATCCATCCATCCATCTATCCATCCATCCATCCACCTACCCATCTATCTATCTACTATCTGTCTGTCTGTCTGTCTATCTGTCTATATAGTCTGTCTATCTGTCCATCCATCCATCCATCCATCCACCCACCTACTCATCTACCTACTATCTGTCTGTCTGTCTGTCTATCTGTCCATCTGTCCTTCTGTCCATCTGTCTATATAGTCTATCTGTCTATCTGTATATCTGTCTATCCATCCATCCATCCATCCATCCATCCACCCACCCATCCACCCACCCACCCACCTATCAATCCATCTATCCATCCATCCATCCATCCATCCACCCATCTATCTATCTATCTATCTATCTATCTATCTATCTATCTATCCATCCATCTATCCATCCATCCACCCTTCTATCTATCTATCTATCTATCTATCTATCTATCCATCCATCTATCCATCCATCCACCCTTCTATCTATCTATCTATCTATCTATCCATCCACCTACCTACCCATCTATCTACTATCTGTTTGTCTGTCTATCTGTCCTTCTGTCCATCTGTCTATATAGTCTATCTGTCTATCTGTCTATCCATCCATCCATCCATTCATCCATCCATCCATTCATCTAACCATCCACCCACCCACCCACCTATCTATCTATCTATCTATCTATCTATCTATCTATCTATCTATTATCTATTTATCTACATATTTTAATTTTTTGAGATAAGGTTTCATGTAGCCCATGCTGGCAGAGAATCCCTGCTCCTCCTTCCTCTACCTCACAAAAGCTGTGGCTATAGGCAAATTCTGTCATGCCAAGTCATGGTGTCTGGGACGGAGCCCAGCACTTTGTGCACGGTGGGCAAACATTCCACCCACTGAGCTACTCCCCAGCTCTGATTTAACATTGTGGGGAGGCTTTGATTGACATCGCAGTGGTTGTGCAGTTCACACCCACAGCAGGGAGCTAGAATCTGTGTCCTCCCAGAGAGCACTGGTTAGCTGTTTGAATGGTTCCCTTTGGTGGGAAAAAATTACCCACTAGCCCGCAGTTTATCCTTGTCTAAGACAATGGTGGGGAAGTGGGGTCAGATGTGGGAGGGGATCCTGTTTGGCTGTATACAACCTTCACGAGGCATTTCCCCCTGTCAGTATCTGGGGCTGCAGACCCGTTGAATCCAGAAGTTAAAAAAAAAAAATGCCAACTTTGGCCATCAGTTCAAAAGCAGTTTGATATCCTTGCAGGTTGCCCTTGGGGGTTGGGCAGAGGCTCTGGGCATGTGGGAGGCTTCGCTGGGCAACTTTCATCTTTCTGTTGTTCCTCCCCAAGCCCTTGGAGGTTTCAGAAGCATTATGTTGCTCAATTTCAGTTCAATGGCACGGAGTCTTTCTGATATGTTCTAATTACTTCGACGTTTGAGTGATTCTGGACGAGGCCTGTCTGTCAGACGGCTGGCGTGGAACTCCCGGGACTTTGATGTTGTGCTTCATTGATTCCTTTTAAGGCTCTTCAGAGGTGTATTATCATACATCAGCCATCTCCCTGTTCATTTGCACCGTGATTTCAAAACACTTTCATTCCCTTCTTGTCAACACTCCACCCCCTAACCCCTGTGTGCATCCTGTACCGACAGCGAGGAGGCATGTGGATCGAGCGTTTGCCGCGTGCAAGGCCCGGTGCTGGACGCTGTGGGTGAGTGGAGCTTCACGGGTGCTGATGCTGTTTAGAACAACGCGCACTGCTGTCAACGGCTCTGTTGTTATTTAGACTGAGGGCGGTGCTCATACATGGGCCCCCGTGGCACTTGCTACCGAGACGAAGGCTGCAAGCAAGCCATTGGGGTTCAGACCGTGAGCTTCAAGGGGAACTCACTTGGCAGTGAAGGTGGGTGGGAACTGGGTCTGGTGGTAGATGCCTGCAATCACCACGATAGAGACATTGAGGCTGAAGAATTGTGAGTTCAAAGGTAGCCTAGGCTATGTAGTGAGTCTGCGCTACAGAGAGACCCAATCAGGAAAAGAGACAGAAGAAATAGACAGAGAAAGATACAGGAAGGTGTGTAAGGATGGGGGAAAGGGTGTGGTCGACACTTGATACCCAGAAGTCTTGGATGCTGGTGGTAAGTCAGGCCTGACTGTAATCTGATCTTTCTGACAGGATAAAGCAGGTTTGCTAGTTTTTGATGCTGTGAACTTGATCAACTGTTGGGCATCACAGGCAAGTGGTAACTTCCACTCAAGTCCTCAGACCCTGCAGACAGTCTGTCTATGCGGACAAATGCCTTTAAAGATGGGTGCTTCTAGCCATGTTGATGAGGGTGGACATGACCCCTTTGGTGTGTTGTTTTGACCAGGTGGCCCGTTGCTATCCTAGATCACACAGTTGACCCAATCCTCCAACACAGCTTACCTAAGCCTGTGTTGCCACCTGGCTCAAGGAAACTGTCCTTGTCTTTGTGTATGGGGCTCTCCTTTCCCAGTCTTGCCTTTGGACCTACAGAGAACTGATTTGTCCTCTGTGAGTGGGATGGTTAGTGCCCGCCCCCGCCTTCCCCCGCTCCCCCCCCCCCCCCCCCGCCCTTTCTTTGCCAGGTGTCTGTTAGGCAAGCCCTGCAGAGGGCAGCATGGATGACTTCTAGGGTCAATGTCCCCACAAGCTACTTTCCCGTGTGGTCCCTCCTTCCTGAAATCTCCAGTTTGAAGCCTTTGGCTCTCTCACAGAAAGAAACCTAAGGGAAGGCCAGGAGCATCGCCACCTGGTGGTCCTTCTCAGGAACTGCCGCAGCCTCCAAGAAGAGGGGGCCACAATGAGTCAAGCAGGTCCTATTGCTATTCTCCACGCAGCCTGGCTCAGCTCTGCATCTGGCGTGTTGGTAGGAGAGCGACTGCCTTGATTTTCTCTCCAACTTCTCCGCCCTGTGGACACAGTCTTCAGCAAGGTTTCCATCCTGGAAACCTCAGGCGATGTCCTGGTTTGACTGCTTTCTCTGCAGTCCCTAGCCCAGGGCTGGGGGTGGGAGCACAAGTCTCACTGATTGAGGGGCTGTTACAGAGTCCAGTTCAGGTGACCAGAAGTCACACGAGAGGGGCAGGAGGAGGGCAGGGTTGGTCTTCCTTGGCAACACCACACAGGCTCAGCTGTGGCATCAGGAGGTAACACTCTTCTTTGACCTGCGGGTTGCCAGCAATAAAGCTGCAAGGTTCCAAGAGATGGGTCTCAGGTCTTAAAACTGAGACGCAGTGTTTGTAAAATGCATACACCTGTGGTCTGGACAGAGCACTCGTTGCTTTTCCAGATGACCCCGGTTTGGTTCCTAGTACCCACGTGACAACTCATAATCATCCATGCCTCCAGTTCCAGGGCATCTGATGCTGCTTTCTGGCCTCCACAGGCACCAGGCACATACATACATACATGCACATAAAACACACGTGAAATAAAATAAAGGAATCCTTTCCATCCCCACCACATATCTGCAGTGTGCAGCAGGATGGCTTTTGCATCTTTCTGCTGCCCGTTCTGGTCAGAACCATTGCTGCGGCCGCCGCCTCTGCCTCCACGGTACCTCACTTTAATCTGTCTTTGAACTCTACATAAAGAAGACCCTGACTCGGTGACGGTGCTGTCACCCTCCCTGGGGTGGCTTTGTGGATGCCCTTGTTCTTGTACCAAGGCTCCTCTAAGCCATCTCAGTGATGTAGCCTAGTCACTCATCACTTTCAGAGTTTGGTTCCAAGTTGAAGACAGCTTAGGATGGTGAGTTGGGTTGGGTTTTGTTGAATAATTTACTTTTACACCACTGAGAGGACTTGAACAGGGACCTTACTGCACTTGGATTGAAGTGCATGGTGGATTTGCCAACCAGCCGCTATGGTTGCTGGGAGCTGGAGAATCCCACGTGTGAGTGTGAGTGTGTGTGTGTGTGTGTGTGTATGTGTGTATGTGTGTGTGTATGTGTGTGTGTATGTGTATGTGTGTGTGTATGTGTGTGTATGTGTGTGTGTATGTGTATGTGTGTGTGTATGTGAGTGTGTGTGTACATGCATGTGTGTGCCTGTGGCACTGGATTATGATGGATGTAGCTGCTTCCAGTTATTTGCTTTCAGGGAGACCAGGGTTCTTAGGAAGCGTCCAGCTGCCACCCAGGACGGAACAAGATGCTACCATGCTTCTAGGCTCTGTAGTTAATATCACCTTCTCTCTTTCCTCCCTCCCTACCTCCCTCTCTCCCTCCCTCCTTCCCTCCCTCTGTCCTATCTCTGTGTGTTTATGTGTGTACATTTGCCTGTGCACTCGTGTGCATGTGGAGGTCAAAGGTCATTCTCCGGTATCTTTTCTCAGAACACCATCAACCTTGGCCTTTGAGTCTGAGTCTCTCAGTTTCACCAGGAACTCACCCATTCGCTGGCCGGCCCATGAGTACCAGGACTGCCCTCTCCATCCTCGGATTCTGCCCCATTACACCCAGCTTGTTTTTAGGAGGGTTGAGTCCTTTACTGACTGAGCCATTTCTCCAGCCCTTCTTGAGCTGCAGTGGAACAGGAGCGACACAGAAACGCTACCCAGTTTGTAAGCTGTCCAGAGAGGCCCCTGGAGAGTCTTTGAGTCCTAGGCAATGTTTGTTATTGGAAATGGCCTTGGCCTCAGTCTCTCCCCACTGCAGAGACTGCAGGACATTGACTGACAGGCCCGGCCACTCTGGCTGGCCACAGCAGGATGGGGGTCTGCCCATTAAGGACAGATGGCCTACATTCCTAGACAGCAAATGTCTGGGGATGTCCAGCAAAGATTAACAGCATGAGAGAAGGGCCCAAGGACATGGGGCTTGGACCAGACTGCTCTGCGAGGTAAGCTCTTGATTTTATGACCTCATCTGTGGCCCCAGCCCTGGGACTTCACTCATAATCCAGCTTGTTAACAGGAAGCGATCTTATCCTGTTAGCCTCTTGCTCCAGAGGAATTGCATTGAAAAATCTCGAGGTGCTGCCTCTGGACGGAGCCTTCCTATCAGCTGTGAGTGACCAGATTGCAGGGAGAAGTGCCTTCCTTTCCACACCATTAGCCGCTGACAGAGAAGGGCTCCCTGCCTGTCTGGCAGCTGTCAGAAACTCACAGAGGACTTGGGCTGGGAGCTTGTGGTGTGACCCGTGATAAGACCTGAGCAAGGCGTTTCACTCTGTGTCCCTGGTTACCTCTGCGATGTGTGCTATCATTTGCCGGAGTCTCCACAGACAGTCAGCCCTGAGCATGTCCTTCAGAGACCTGAGCTCAAGGCTTTCTTGCAGGCTCAGGGCTTTGAAGAACTTGCTTTAGCTAGGCATAGTGGCACAGCAAGATGGAACAATCTTTCTGGTTCTCCTTCAACATTTTTTAAAAGTTTCGGTTCTGGCAATAATTGTGCATATTTAGGAATAAGCAGAAGAGAGGCTAGAGGCCTTCAAAAGCTGAGCAGGGTCTCCCAGCCTGACCACCATCCTGCTGCTGCCTTAGATTTCCGGCTGGCCTCCTCTGTTCCCAATAACAATCTGAGGGCATCCTTCCTCCATCTTCCTTCTCTTTCTCTTTCTATCCTGATCTGGACTTGAATTTGAGTTGGCTTTAAGCCCAAGGCTGGCTATAATAGTGTCATACTTTGCACACAGCTCAAGTTGCCCATTAGAAAGTACAGATTCAGTCAATCCCGAGGGGTAAAAACTCTAAGGTGGACTTTGCAATCTTTACCTCCCAAGAAACCCCACACCCAGGCTTCGTGCAGACACCCTTATTTCTCCTTTCCAGAACTTTCTGAGCAGAATGGCATGGGTTGTTTCCACTCCATTATTTGCAGAGGGGCTGAATAAAAGCTTGGAGAGCCTAGGGGGAACATGATAGGTCGATTTTGAGGTACCTTGGGTTTCTACGGTGGTCTCTGGGCCACTCACCTTGGGTAAACCCTGCCTGAACCTGAATTCCGGCTCTGGCTGGGGGTGGAGAGTCATGCGTTTCTGAGCCTTAGGCAGTCATTTCGCTTCTGTAACTACAGAAGAGTGGATGCAAAAAATGTGGTATATCTACACAATGGAGTACTATTCAGCCATTAGAAACAATGAATTCATGAAATTCTTAGGCAAATGGATGGAGCTAGAGAACATCATACTAAGTGAGGTAACCCAGACTCAAAAGGTGAATCATGGTATGCACTCACTAATAAGTAGTTATTAACCTAGAAAACTGGAATACCCAAAACATAATCCACACATCAAATGAGGTACAAGAAGAAAGGAGGAGTGGCCCCTGGTTCTGGAAAGACTCAGTGAAACAGTATTCGGCAAAACCAGAACGGGGAAGTGGGAAGGGGTGAGTGGGAGGACAGGGGAAGAGAAGGGGGCTTACGGGACTTTTGGGGAGTGGGGGGCTAGAAAAGGGGAAATCATTTGAAATGTAAATAAATTATATCGAATAACAAAAAAAATCAAAAAAAATTAAAGATGAAAGGCTAACCAAAAAAATAGATCAGAAGACAAAAAAAAAAAAAAAAAAAAAGAACTCCCCCACCTCACTAGAACACTAGAAAGCTGTGACACTTGTGACAATCAAGTCATTGCCCAAGAGGACCATTTACCTGAGATCCTGGGAGCCCCCCTTCTATCAGGGTGAGAACACATAGAAGCACACAGTTTATTCTTGTCATCATTACTAATTTTATTACAATGAATTGTGCCTCATCTCTGTCTCAGGTGACCAGCAAATCCCCTCTCCACAACCGCCACTGCTTCTCTTAGGTCTCCCCTCAAACATTCTTTATGCCCTCTCCCAATTGCTGTCATTCGCTGTCAGTCACTGCCTGTCCCCTTTAGTCTTGCTATAATTTCTTTATAAACCATAGCACCACTTAACCTTATCTATTTGCTTAATGTTTTAGTGTTAAAAGTCTTGTATGCCACTGTCCCTGAATGTTTTTTGCAAAGATTTCTAGCTTAGAGACATCTGAAGCCAGACTCCTGTCACCCAGGTGCTTCATTTTAACTCTGTCTCTGTCTCTGTCTCTGTCTCTCTCTCTCTCTCTCTCTCTCTCTCTCTCTCTCTCTCTCTCTCTCTCTCAGATAACCCAGCCTCAAAGTTGCTCCATCGCCAGTGATGACATTTTTTCTCTTGGCTATTTTATTAGGTTCTTATAGCTATCACCTTTCCAACCCTTATTCCACCCTAATCCCTTCCAATCCCCCAACACTAGGTAGGAAAGAAAGAAGGCTAGAGGGAAAAGAGGGGTATAGACCTCTTTAGACAACTTACTAATGATTAGAGGCACCAGGTTCCTAGGGGCAAGTCCAATCTTCATCAGCAGAATATCCAGCAGTCCAGCAGACTAGTAATCCAGCAATAGTAAATGTAGCAGTGTATATATATGTATATATATATATATACTGTATTATTCATATATATATATACATATATATGAATAATGACTTTTGTTCAGGTTTGAGAAAGGCATGTTGGAATGGGTTTGGGTTTAGGTGAAGTATCGTTTAGTAATGCTGGCCAACTACAGCAGGGGAATCTGGGATAGGAGATCCTATAGCAATCCACAGTAGAAAGGAAATCTTCCCCTTTGAAGATTTCTTATTTTTAAGTTCATGTGTATGTGTGTGCACCTGTGTGAGTTTACAGGTATCATATACACGTGGAGCCCGGAGAGACCAGAAGGGGTTGCCAGGTCCTTTGGAACTGGCATAACAGGCAGTTAGGAGGTGCCACATAGACATTGGGAACCAGTCCTGGGTCCTTGCTAGAGCAGTAAGCACTCTTATGTGCCAAGCTCTAGAAACGAAGAGGGCAAGGACATCTGGGCTCAGCTGGGCAGAGGTCTGGGATTTTGGAGGGAGGGCATCTCTGAGTTTAGCATCAGGTGGGACATGAGATGGTGACACAGGAAGGTATTCCTACTGTTCCCCCCACACCTCCACCTCGAGCTGCCGCTACCTTCTGGGAGCTTGGTGGAGGAAAAGAACTAGACAGGATATAGGGGTGACTCAGTTCCCTCTCTAGGGGCAGCCTCTGTGACCTAACAGTGTCCATTTAATATTTTAAGACAGGTGACCTGGAGTAGGCTGTTGGCCATCACACCCAAGGACTCCTCCTGTCGCCATGTCCCCAGCATGGGGGTTATAAATGCCTCCCACTAGACACAGCTGTTCAGTTGTGGATTGTGAGGATCAAATTCGTGTCCTCATATTTACAGGGCTGATTCTCTCCTATTCCTTAGTACTCTTATCTTAGGAAGCAGCCTCGGGCTGGGCACTTCACTATATAGCTTTATAAGACTCATGCCAGGTCTTGCCCCCAATTAGAGTTAGATGACTAGTGTGTACACATACTCCTGTGCTCCCACACGTCCCCAACTGTGAAATTCTGGTTGCAGTCTCTGGACAAGCTAGAAACCGGTTCTCTCTTCTCATGGGACCTAGACTGAGGTTTTAACTTAAACAGCCCCAGCAGCAGCAGCCCCAGCAGCAGCAGCAAGCCCTCTTTTTGCTTTCCCGGGTGTCTTTCTGAGCACACGTGAGCATTTGCTTTATCTAGCTCATTTTCTCCCCATAAGAAAGACTTTTGCCTAATTGGACTTCGCTTCTGCAGTCCCTTAACATGCAAGCATCTCCGTTTCTGCTGGGATTGAAAGCCCCAATCAGTTCAGATAAATCAGCTCTCTTTAAAACACTGATCTTGGAGGGAATAATGATCTAACTTACTTTTGGTTAATTACTTTTAGGTGAATTAGACATGCGGGCTTTGCTGTCTCCACTTCCCTCAGAAGTATTTAAGCCCTCAAATCTATTTAAACCTTTTCTTTTACTCAAATTAAGATGCTGAAAAATTCTTCTATTAGAAATAATTTAGGGTTTTTTTTTCCTTCTTTTGTAAGTTCAGCTTCACGGCTGTGTAATTTTAATAATTTGAGTTGAAATTGATCCTGCCCTATCCCACACAATGGCACCAGAATGCCATTTTCCCTCTGACATTTTCTCACCTAATTGGTATGTCGGGCTTAGTAAACAAATAGACATTACAGAGAGGTGATGGGAACTGAGAAGCAAGGCATTTTCTGCACCCCACCCAATGGTTTAGCCTTCTGTCGCCAGGACAGACTGCCTGGGATGCCCAGTGTGAAAAGAGAAAAGGCTGATCTCTGCTCATGGTTTCACAGGTGTTAGTCTGGTCACATGGCCTTGTCATGTTGTTTAGGAGGCACACATGGGAGAGGAGACTTGCACCTCATGGTGGTCAGGAAGCTGACAGAGAGGGGTGTGAGTGGCTGAGGCCTTGGTATCTGCTTCTTAACTCCATCAAGGCAGTTAGATGCACCTCCTCGAGGTCGGGGTCAAAGCCTTAAGTGGTGGGCGGGCCTTTTGGAGAACATTTGACATAATAGCATCCATATATATGAATTAAGTCTCTCCCTTGTCTCAAAATTCCTTTTCTTTTTATTTGTATGTGTGTGTATGTATGTGTGTTTGTGTGTGTGTTTGTCTATGTGTGTGTATGTGTGGTTTGTGTGTGTTTGTCTATGTATATGTGTGTATGTATGTGTTTTTGTGTGTATTTATGTATAAGTGTATATGTATGTATGTGTGTGTACATATGTGTATGTATGTGTTTGTGTGTGTTTGTGTGTGCCTATGTATATGTGTGTATGTATGTATGTGTGTGTGTTTGTCTATGTATATGTGTGTGTATGTATGTATGCATGCATGTACGTATGTGTACATTTGTGTGTGTTTGTGTGTGTGTGTGTGCATGTGAGTACCAGCAACTCTGTAAGCCCCAGGAAAGTGTTGGATCCCCAGAAGGTGGAGTTGCAGGTGGTTATGAATCAACTGCTTTGGGGGCTTAGAGCCAAATTCAAGTTTTTTGCAAAAGTAGTCATGCTTTTAATTGTTGAGTCATCTCTCATGTCTCAGAGGACAACTTGTAAACATCGATTCTCTCCTCGAACAATTGTGATGCCTATGCACTGTCCCCAGGCTTCATTTACCGAGCACCCTGACACGTGACACGCGTTGCATTCCTCACGGGTAGGACTTTGTCTCCATGCTAGTTCAGCTGTGCCTCCCAAGACAAACCCACACTTGCTTTTTCTATCCTGACACAAGCCATGATGCCATGGGCTGTCACACAAGCCCAGGCACAGTGAGGGACCAGCCCTTGCTCTCACCTTGCCTCGTTAGTGTCAGAGGAGAGGCAGGAGGAAGTAGGACACACGGACAAAGGGGTCACTGCACAAAGGGGTCTCTTGAACGCTAGAGGCATTATTTTTTTGCTTGTTGATGTTTAATGACTAAATGTGTTTTTTGGTTAGTTTCTGATGTTATTTTTCTACACCTGTTGAAAGATAGTAGTATAACAGCAATATTTGACATTTAAGATGGGGAAAGGGGTGGTGGAGTTATTTTGCTTGGAAAGGTTACATTTTCGTCTGGAGCTTGCCCATGACAAATAGCCAAGTCAGTTTCAAAACTGTGTTCACCAGTACTTGGGCACATTGCATGTGTGTTTTAAATAAGGGAGAAAGGGAAACGAAACAGAGGGAGACATCTCTGGTAGGCTAGATGTCACGGCTCATGCTTGTAATGTCAGCACATGGGAGACTGAGGCAGGAGGATCTCTGAGTTATTAGCCAGCCTGGGTTACAGAGTGAGGCTTATAGGGCACATAGTGTAAACTATATGTAACAAAGGTCAAGAGCTGAAGAAAGAGTGGGCTGCTGTGATGCCTCAGTGTGTAAGGGTGACGTCATAGGTGTGTGGAGGTCAGAAAACAACGTTTGGTAGTTAGCTCTCCCCTTTTATAGTGTAGGACATGCAGAGTGGACTCAGGTAGCCAGACTTGGCGGCAAGCACCTTCATGCACTGGGCCATCGTGCTGGGCCCCTCTTTCGTCTTCATTTGTCTTGTATGCTCTGCTGTCCTTTGAAGCTTCTAGAATGGGGGTTCCTAGAATGGGGGTTCCTGGTAGTCACCTCTTTCCATGCTTTGACCCAGGTCCTGGCATTAGTTTGTAGCACACTGAGGGCATCTGATAGGTGTATTTGTGAATGAAATAGAGTCAGGCTGAGCATTGCTTGAGTGAGCTCCTCTTTTGGGACCAGAGTTTGTTAGTGTTTCCTGCAATGGACATCACGATCCCTTAGGGACAGGTCAGTGACAAGGGCAGCAGTCAGTCTCTGGATGTTCTCTAGAACAAACTGACCGAAGCTCTGCTCTGCCCAGGACCCCCAATCAGAAACTCCAGTTGACGGCCTCAGTGGGACTTCCTCTGGTGATTTCTGCTGGACGTTGGGAGCTTCTGATTTGAAAATGGTACCTCCTCAGTTGGGCGACTCCTGTCAAGTTGGCTGATGCTGTGAACATCAGCCTCAGACGCTGTATAGACAACTGCTGCTCTCAGTTGTACTCTCTGTTCTTTGACTGTGTGTGTGTGTGTGTAAGTCCTAGGGGATCCAACTCTGGTCCTCATATTTGCTCCACAAATGCTTCACAGAAGAGTGTCTCCCCAGGTCCCCAGGCCTGCACTCTTTTTTTTAAATTTGATATATTCTTTATTTATATTTCAGGTGATTTTCCCTTTCCTGGATTCCCCCCTCCCTGAAAGTCCCATAAGCCCTCTTCCCTCCCCCTGTTTCCCCATCCACCCCTTCCCACTTCCCTATCCTGGTATTCCCCTACACTGCTGCACTGAGCCTTTCCAGGACCAGAGGCCACTCCTTCCTTCCTTCTTGGGCATCATTTGATATGTGAATTGTGTCTTGGGTATTCCAAGCTTCTAGGTTAATATCCACTTATCAGTGAGGGCATACCATGATTGTTCTTTTGAGACTAGGTTACCTCACTTAGGATGATGTTTTCCAGTTCCATAGATTTGTCTAAGAATTTCATAAATTCATTGTTTCTAATTGCTGAGTAGTACTCCATTGTGTAAATATACCACATTTTCTGTATCCATTCCTCCGTTGAGGGACATCTGGGTTCTTTCCAGCTTCTGGCTATTATTATAAATAGGGCTTCTATGAACATAGTGGAGCATGTGTCCTTATTACATGCTGGGGAATCCTCTGGGTATATGCCCAGGAGTGGTATAGTGGGGTCCTCCTGAACTATCATTCAGGGAACTATCTGGGAACTGCCAGACTGATTTCCAGAGTGGTAGTACCAGTTTGCAACCGCACCAGCATTGGAGGAGTGTTCCTCTTTCTCCACATCCTCGCCAGCACCTGTTTTCTCCTGAGTTTTTGATCTTAGCCATTCTGACTGGTGTGAGGTGGAATCTCAGGGTTGTTTTGACTTCCAGGCCTGCGCTCTTAATGATGTTTTTACATCTGTGTAAGTTTCTTAGCTCTGGAACCACACACTTGGCACTTTTTCTCACCTCATGCATAGATGGGTGCACTGTTTTTAAAGGCCAGTTCCTCATCTGGTGCTGAGGAGGCGTCCTGTCTGCTGCTCCTGATGGTAGGGACTGAAAGGAACAGCATCATTTTTTTTTTTGAGGTCTCACCTCCAAACCAACTTTGTTCTTTATGTCTTACAGATACTCACTTCCTTGAGCAGAGCAGCTTTAGACTTAATATGCATTGGCAGATTGACACCGGGTGATTGCACGCTGGTTTTGCCTGCCAGCTACTGGCTCAATTTTGGCGAAGCCTGTAATCTTGTCCTCACTGCAATGCTCAAGCAATTACTGCACTATTTTATTCCACTTTCTCCCTTAATATTTTATAAAGAGGGGAATACGGGCAAATTAAAATCCTGATACATGTGATAAAAAGCAAGGGTCTCAGAAACAAGTGAGACAAAAATAGGGACTATCTGGCTTTAATTAGATCCGTTTTAAGTTTAAGCTAATTAATCAGTTTAAACAGCAAAGGGAGAAACACAAAATTAAGGGACTTGTACAAAATGCTAAACATATCCCATCGAATAGCTAAGTGTGATTAAAGATACATATCTGTGCTTCCTGGAGCAGAGCCAGCACAAGCCAGGATGCCTTCAGTGACAGCAAAGACTTCAGATTAGTCAAGCCAAGGGAAATCTGTTGGATCACAGCGTTGCAAAGGATCATGGGTCACTCAGAGGGGAAAGATGAGCTTTTCGGAGCAGGGGGCTGGGAGGCAGGACTGCCAGTGCACACTTACTTATCCCTTGTTTCTCATTGGCTTCATTTTTTCAGATTCTGCCCAGTGTGGGTGGCAGAGGAAGCAGGTCTCTTTGCCTTATAATCTCATATGTTGAACAATGTCTACAGAAATAAGATCTTTTGTGTATGATGTGTATGATGTGTGTGTTCATGTGTGTCTGGGTGTGCATGTACATGGGTATGCATGTATGTAGAGGCAGATGTTATTCTTTGTGTCATTTGCTTTAGTTTTTGAGATAGACTCTTTTATTGGCCTGGAACCAACCAAGTAGGCTGGGCTGGCCTGCCAGGGAGCCCCAGATATGCCTGCCTCTATGTCCTCCATGCTGGGATTTTAAGTGTACGCCTCTTTGCCTAGCTTCTTTAGCATGGGCCCATGGGTCCGAAGTTAGGTCTTTATGATTACAAGGAAAGTATTGTATGGATGAGGCTACCTCTTCATTCCTGAGAATCTTAGTTATGTTCACACAGGTAGCCCAGGACCGATCCTCATAGGCAATCTTGGGATCCTTTACCCACTTCTCCACCAATCTCTCTGTTCCTGTGATTGCTCAAGAATGGGTCACATGATCATCCATGTGGTCAGGACAACCTGCAGGCAGTCTGTTTATTAGGATGAGAGAAATAGAGGGGAAATATGCGAGGCATCCTGAACGGTAATGAACATAGCCCGTTGTTGAGCCCCGCATCCTTTTCTGCTTTCTGAAGAAGGAGCTGAACAGCAGCGATCCCTGACTCTTGGGCAGTTTCTTCTCCTTTTAAAGGAAAGGCCTGTTTGCCTGGGTGGACAGCCCTCGGACAGAAGCCCCAAGCTATTTTCGATAGCAACCTTACATATGTATATTGACTAAATTATTGGCATTCTGAGCATGGATTGCACAAACATTTTGGGCAAGGTGGGAGTGAGTATGCATGGCCAAGGGCTCCCTCTGGACAACAGAGCCATGGTACATGTTTGAAATGACATGTTTGAAATGCCCAGCAGCCCCGTCCTGCAAAGAGTTAGTGTGAGAATTAAGGCACATGAAAACAGGGCTGGAGATGGCAGGGGCTTTGCAGAGCAGGGACTTTGGGCTGTGAGTGACAAATGTGTCAAGATGTGCAAGAAAGAACTGTGCATACCATAGTGATTTTCTTTTCATGTACCTGACTGTTTTAGCCACAGACTTTCTGGGTTCTCATTATGCAGGTGTCTTGTCTTTGACACTCATGTCATCTACATGTGCTTCTTTGTTTGCCAGAACTTTGCAGACATACTTTTGTTCAGATGACATACGTTGGGTGCAAAGGAGAACCTGGTAATTGTTCACCTTAGTGCAAAATAAGGAGTGGCTCTTGCCTGGGTAAGACCCAGGTTCTGTGGGTCTGTAGCATTAATTAATGTGAGATGTTCTGCCAATCCTAAAGATTGGAGGAGAAAGACCATCAAATCATCATGGCCAAATCAATTAAAGCTAGCAATTAATTGAGGCAAGCTGTTTTCATTCATGGACAGGGGCTGCCTCCTCCTCAGGCAGGGAGGGTTGAAAGGTTGTCCTTGAATGAGAGGAAGACAAGGTTTTTATAGCTCAGGGGTAGGAGGTTTTGGTGTACACGATAGGTATGGTTGACCTCTGGTCTCCACATGCTCACACATGTCCACAGGTGCAATAGTGGCACAGATGTCATGGGAGTAACCAGCCACTGTCTGATGTGATTTATGGCCTGCTTCACAAGTTAAACCCTACCCCTGACACTGATGTCAGGGTCAAAATCCTGTAGGCCCTTTAGTAGAAACTAGCACTGTTACTCTGCTAAATGAGCAAAGGTGCAACTTCTGAGTTATTATATCCATAGATTAGTGCATCTCTCAACCCGCATTACAGAACATTTTCCCTCCAGAAGATGGTGATTAACATGGACACTCACAACTTGTCAAGGTGCAGCTAATAAGAGACTGAGGAAGGCCTTACCCTAAATGGGGCATTTGTATCACATTTCCCCTCTCAACACTAAGGGAGTATTATATAGATGAGGGGGCAGAAATATGTAGAATCCCAGGTGTGTATATGTGTATGTGTGTGTGCATGTGTGTATGTGTTTACATGTATGTGTGTATATGGGTGTATGTGTGTATACATATATGTGCATGAGTATGAATATATAATATGCATGTGTATATGGATGTATATTTTGTATGTGTATATGTTTATATGCATGTGTGTATATGTGCATGTATGTGTATATGTATATATGTGTATGTATGTGTATGTGTGCATATGTATGTGTATGTGTATATGTGTATGTGTGTATATGTGCGTATGTGTATGAGTATGAATATATACTAAGCATGTGTATATGTATGTATATTGTATATGTATGTATATTTGTATGCATGTATGTATATGTGGGGTGTGTGTGTGTGCGCACATGCGTGGGTGTATAGGGGCCACAAGTTGATGTCAGATGTCTTCCCTGATTGCTCCCCACCCTATTTTCTCAGACAAGGTCAGCCACTGAACCTGGAGCTCTATGACTTAGCTAGAATGTCTGGCCAGTGATCTCTGGGATCCATTTGTCTCTCCCAGCCCTGGAAGCACGGGCATGTGCTGCCAGAGCCAGCTTTTTAACATGGGTGCTGTGGATCTAAATTCAGTTCCTCGGGCTTGTGAGGCAAATGCTTCACTATATCTTCAAATCTTGTTTTTGTTTTCAAAAGGGAATTTGATTTAGGACCAGTCTGCTTTCTCCTAAACTGGGGAAGTAAACATTTTTCATTCTCAAAACTCACAGATTAATCATTTTTGCAAATCAGAGCCAAGCTCTGAGCTTCTGACCAGGAGGCCCTGAGCCTGCTGACCCTGGAGCAGGATCTGCAAGTGTACTGCTGATGCATATGTATATCTCTTGCTGTGGAAGCTTGGGGCCGCGGGCATCCAGGGGTAAAGCTCTGCTCACCAATCATAGCTCAGCATCGGCATTTGCTGCAAATCCCCTATTATCTCTGCATCATTAGTAGTTTCTAAGCTGCCGACAGCTAATTTACAGTGAATTTTATTTCTCCCGATATTTTAAATAAGCCATCACTCTGGGACCCAGCTGACATGCTGCTGAGTAAAAAGCAAACCAACATGCAGCGGGCTTTCAGAGAACCTCCCTCAATTAGGCCCTGGGTCGTAATCCAAAGTGGCAGGTTCGTGAAGACGCTCTGCCAGACGCTGATGTAAGCCAGCCATGCCTCAGGTGGGGGACCTATGACCAGATTTGGGGGTGGGGAGGCTTAGTGCTACTCAGCTCTTTCCTCCAGGCACCCTGAAAGTTGAGTGTCTTAGACCATTAGAAAAGAGAAAAGTAGGTTAACCCAGGCCTGGTATTTCATACCTGACTTACCAGCTACTCAGGAGGCTGAGGCAGGAGGATTTCAGAATGAATTTAAAGCCATCCTGGAAAACTTAGGGAGACCTTATCTCAAAATACAAAGTAACAATGAGTCTGGAGGTAAACCATGGCAGCACCCCTGCCTGTCATGGATGAGATCCTGGGTTCTGTCCTCTGTACTGCTGCTTCTCAGAGGGACAACCACTATCTCAAGTCTACAGGACGGGATAACATGTGCCTACTGTGTAGCGGGCCTCACCATTGCTCAGTGAATTTATTTTCTATTATTTTCATCCAGGATGCCTTCTAGCAAGTAACTCATCTGTGCCCCCAAACTGTAAGTGGCATCGAAACCATCAACCCATCTCTATTTCCGGTCATCTCAGAGGCTGATGGTGGAAATGCATAGGTAGGGCCCTTGGAAGATGAGCAGTATGAGAACATAGTATGCTCTGTCACATAACCTGGCCCTGTAGAACAGACAAGCTAGAGAGTGGGCAGCTCTGAGCTGGAGCCAGTTCTGGTCCCCTGTGGGGCCTGGCACTGTTACGTTGGAGGAATGCTGAGCCCACCGGGGCAGTGCCCAGGTGCTTGTCTATGTATCCTGGTCCCTCTGAGAGATAAGAAAAACCATAGCAGTGGCATCCTTTGGGCACGGAGGGCAAGATTCTATTCTTGAGTGAGTTATGTTTCCAGTTGCTGTGGCAAAATGTCTGACACGAAGCAAGCTGGGGCAGGGAGAGCTCATTTTGACTTACAGCTTGTGTGTGGGGTGCAGACCATCGTGGTGACGGGGGCAGCAGGCCACACGCCCATGTGCATGTTCATGATGGATCTGCAAGAGGAAACTAGAAAGTGATCCGGAAGGTGAGCTGGGCTATAAAACTTCAACGCTTGGGCTTAGAGACCTTCAGAGATTCTACCTCCCAAAGGGTTAACGCTGCCCAAACCATGTCAGCAGCTGCGGGTTGAGTGTTCAAGCATGCGCACCAGTGTGGGCTATCTCACATCCAAAAACCGTCCTAGTCTCCCCACATCTGGTAACTGGAGAAGTTAAAGCGAGGTTCTGTGGAGTCCCTGTCCCTGCTCGCAGCTCCTGCTGCATGTTCTAGCTCAGGAGAGTGAGGCGTGGCTGAGACAGAGGTCCCCATTCCCCAGCCCAGTTACCAGCAACTGTCTGCTAACACACAATGCTGTGGTCATGTAAAGGAAGCGTTATTCCTTTTCTCTGAACTGAAAGGGATTACCCCTTGCTTCTTCCTCATCCCTACGATGCTCAGCCTCATCAAGGGGATTCCTAGGGCTCTCCCTTGCAGTCTCTACAGCTCAGTGAAGAAGAAGTGTCATGGGTGACTGTCATGCAAGCCAAGTAACCACCATCTTGTGGGGTTATCCATATGTGGCTGGCTGACGGTTTACACCACCACACGGAGGCAGGGAAGGAGATTTGGGCAGGAGATTTTCCCCTGAGTATCCAGCACCTTCTTCCCATGACCTGGCAATACTGCATCTGGCCTGGGTGAGGGGCTAGAGCATATAGAGACCAGGGAAGCCTGGAACTGGGATTCCATCTATGCGCTTGCAGGGGAAGCCCTCAGTTGCGTTGAGACGTAGGAGCTTTCCAGGTGCAGCTGATTGGGGGAGAGGCGCCTACACTCCTGTCAGGAAACTTGCTTAGGCTTTGTAAGGAAGCCCAGTGTTCCTATTGACTCTTCAGTGGGAACTTTTACCTTGTCATTTGGACCATGGGGAGGGGGGTAGATTTTGCTTTACATTTCCCCTAGGGAATGAATTTTAGCAACAAGGAGGCATCTGTGTTGTAAGGGAGACATGGCTGCTTCTCAGGTGGGCTTGACAAGGTTGGGCTCCCTGGAAGGCTGCCCATCTTTGAGACACGCATGAAACCACGAGCAGCAAGAGTGTTCCAGCTTTCTATCTGTTGCTGTGATAAACACTATCTCCAAAAATAGCTTGGGGAAGAAAAGTTTCCGTAAACTTACATACTGTAATCCATCCTGGAGGGATGCCTCGGTGGAAGTGCAAGCAGGGTCTGAAACAAGCCAGGCGGGAAGACTGCTTGCTGCCTTTCCCACAAGCTCATGCTCAGCCCAGGACTGGCTGCCCAGGGAGGGCACAGTAGCCTGGACCCTCATGCACTGATCGGGGAATCGAGACAGTTTCCCAGACACGGTCAAAGGTCTATCTGATCTGGGCAGTCCCTCAACTGAGATTTCCTCTTTATTAACGGCTCTTGTATCAAATTGACAACAACTGGGACAGGTGCGATACAAATGGTGTGTCACTTGTGGCCCCAACTTATACTGGAGCAGAATGGAGAAAGAACTTCTAACTTCACTCATGCCCACATGCATGTGCACACCCAGCGAGATGCTAGCACATGTATATGTGTGCTCACGCACACACACATACTCACTGTTAAGTTCTTGCTGCCATTGGATAGGTTCTGTTCTGGGCTGAGAAGGATGCACTGTGTCTGATAGGGAATGGAATGGATTCCAGTGTTTCCAGATGGGCAGTAACCCAATAGAACACTTAGATCTGGCACTGTACTGGGTAGGAAGAGCCATGGAATAAGGGACGGAGAGGGAGACATGGGTACTGTGACCTTACATGAATTTGAACAGCAAGGCTCCCTCCTAGATTGGCCCTAATGTAGGCCATCACATAGAGCCCTGGTGCCGCCAAACTCCTGGGGACACAATTCATGTTGTAGACCCTGGGGATTCCTTCTAAGAAGGAACTGAGTGAACTCCCCAGCTTAGGGTGTGTCACACATCCACAGGCTTATGCAGGGCTCAAGGGCATGCTTGATGGCCAGAGGCTAAGTGACACGATCTCCAAGTTAACTTTAACTGTCAAGTCAACAGAGTATGGAGTCCTGAGAACAGAATCTCAAGTGAGAAATAAAATTGGCACGATCTGTGGAATACTGTCTAGATTTTTATAGGACTGAGCTAACTGTGTGTTCCCTAGGTCTTGGACTGTAAAAGAAAGACAACTAAGCGTGAGCCTGTGGGCCAGGGAGCAAGCACTGTTTCTCCATGGCCTTTGCTTCAAGCTCTTGCTGCCCTGACGTTCCTTACTGATAGGCTTTGACATAGAAGTATAAGCCAATAAATCCTTTCCTACCAAAATAATCTAAAGTTGATCAAAGTGACTCATCACAGCAACTAGAACATAAGCTGTGCCTGAAAATCAGCGAGGTGGAGGAGAGCGGTGGAGAGGAAGGCAGAGTCAGCTCCCAGAAGGCCTTGCTTTATCGTAAGTGCTGCTGTGGCCGTGGATTGCAGTGGTAAAGATGACCTTTGTGGTCTGTGGCAGACTTCACCGTCTCTCCTGGACCACACACTAGGAATAAAGCTGGGGGCTGGGTCTGTGGGGCTGTGACCTAGGTTCCTAGAAATCCCTGAGGGTCTCTAGCAGGGAGATTTTGTTTTGCTTTGTGTTGACTTTTGGAAACAGGACCTTACTGGTTTACCTTAGAGACACTTCCTTCTCAGCCTCCGCACATGCTGAGGTTACAGATGTGGGGTGCCACACCTAGCTCTGGAGCTCAGAGTTTATCTTCCTGTCTGAAGAATGATATACTCTGGAATCCTCCGAGTGCTCCTCGAAGCTTCGGTCAGGAGGTCTTTCGATTCCTTTGCCTGTTGAGGCAGCTGAGGGAGGCTGCCAGTGCAGATAAGGGATGCTTGATATGCGCAACTACTCAGACTTGGGGCTGTTTGGAGCTGATGAGTATCTGCCTCTAAGCAGCTGTGAAAATTATCAGAAATGCATGACAGTGATCCACTGGAGATCAGAGTCCTTAAGTGATCCAGTGGAGACCAGAGTCCTTAGGACCAGACCTTTCCAGGTTGGTATGTCTTCAGAGACAGAGGTTTGGGGTCTCATGGTTAATTAGGTAACACTTGTATGGGTGGCCTCAGATACATGAAAAGCCTGCCCCAAGTGTCAGGCTTGTAGCTGGGAAACAGCACAATTCAAGGCTGGGATTGAAGTGAAAATTTCACATAAGCAAGTGTGTGACCCAGTCAGGTGCAGTGATTGGAGTTTGTGTGAAGCTGAATGCAGCCGGCCACCCCCTCCTGGGCCAGGCAGCCTCAAGTCATGTCTCATCCAAAGGGCAGTGTGATGGAGCCTAGAAATCAGGCTCCTGTGCTGGGACACAGTGCCTGTTTGGCCAGACCCTCTTGAAATGCCATTCTAACCTGGAGTATCCCCCGGGTTTCACCGTGAGAACATTTTGGATCTCTGGAAGGAAGCAAGATCATCATACCCTTGCCTTAGTAATTAATGTCTCCGCATCAGAAGGCACTCCCTGAATCTCTACAGTACTTATGGGAGGAGGCCAGGTGTGGTCCATTGTATACTTGAAAACAAAACCAGACATCAGAGGAGACAGCAGAGCAGACCTCCTCTAAATCATATAATCAGGCACATGCTGAACGGTGGCTGGTATAAGTATTGAGACCATCTTGTTCTACTGATGATCCTTGTTGGCTATCTCTCCAGCCCCAATTCCCTTATATTAGGCAAATTAAGCTAGAATCAGAAAGACAAATGTTGCATGCTTTTTCTAAATGCATGTGCGTGCAGAGTAGAAAGTAGATCATGAAAGGGGGGAAAGATGCTTGCAGGAAGAGAGAAGGGAGTCCTGGAAACAGGAGAGGGTAATGGAAGACAAGTGATGGAGAAACAGAGGGTAGGGATCTGGGGGTAGATAGGGGGTCAGTAGAAGGTAGAGAAAGAGGGTAATTAAGAACAAAGTTGAATGATATGTATATATATTACACACAATGTAACAAAGCCCATCATTTTGTATTCTAATTAAAAGGTTCTAATAAATACAGCTTTGAAGGCTGGCGAAGGCTGGGGCGTGGCTCAGCCAGTTAAGTGCTTGCTGTATAATCATGAGCATCTGAGTTTTATCCCCAGCATCCACTCCAAAGCCGACAGTGTGGGTGCACGTGACTGCAAGCCCTGCTTTAGTGAGGCAGACACGGGAAGACCCCCAGGGTTTGCTGTCCAGCCTGCCTGGCTGGATCAGAAAGCTCCACCCTCAGTAAGAGACTGTGCCTCAGCAAGATAAGATGGGCAGTGGCTGAGGAAGAAACTTGAGGCTGACCTCACACGTACACGCTCCAAACCTCAAATCACAGGAGGGGTTTCTTGATACCTGGGCTCGCCACACCTGGAGTCTGCTCTCATATAGAGAACGATGCTTTCTGCATCATCAGTCACCTTCTCTCTGGCTCCAGCCTACCCCCGCACCCTTTGGCTCCAGCCTCCCCCACCCCATCCCAGTTTCAGAACCGTTCCAGTGATTCTTGTCTCCTGATCACAAACGCCATGCTGGGCATGAGAAAGGATTCCCACAGAACAGCGCTTGGCTTGTACGCGCATAAACAATATGAATGAGAATTAACTTAAAGATCTTTTCTCCCCTCCTTAACCGTGACATTATACCGATGGGCCTGCTTGATTTCTTACATGGCTACCTTTACAAAAGGGCCCCGCTGTTTTACGATGTCAGATGTGACCTTTCCGACAAAACGTGCACACTGCGCCATACACAGAGGACTCTTTCGAAGCTGGTAATTTTCATGATGCAAATTTCGGAGCAGAACGAGCCCATTAACCAAATTAGCAATTCATAAACGCAAAAGTTCATGGCCAGGAAGCAGCCACGTCTTTCCAGAAGGTATAATTTTAGCCCATTGTAGAGTTAAAGTGTGGTTTCTCCCCTTTAAATATATATAAAAAAATAGATGAGGGCTCTAATTAAATAGGTGAAAGCCGTGTATGAAAGAAAATCAGATGTGCAGGCAGTAGGGTGTACTCATGACTAATAAGGATCCAGAGAGCTCCGATACGGGCAGGAGGGCACTACCCTGGTTGTGTGTGTGACACAGGTCACAAGGAGCAAGCACATACTTTTGAAAGGTGCTCCGATTGCATGGTGGGCATATGTGATTGGCATGGTTTGGAGGTGACATTCCATTTGATGCATGGTCCATATCTTAGGGGTGGGAGACACTGAATTAGCATTACTTAACCTTCCAGAGACTCAGCATGGGTCTGGTGTTGAAGCAGACCATGCTTGAAGACGTGAGACCAGCAGTATCTCTGCTTAATCCAAGTCTTTGGAAAATTAGAGCGACAAGCCAGGCACAGCAGCTTCTGCGATGGCTCCAGCACTGGGGAGGCTAGGTGGATTAGTGACTTTTCTCATGGCTATGACATTACGCTTGACTGGAGCAATGGAAGGAAGGAAGGAAGGAAGGAAGGAAGGAAGGAAGGAAGGAAGGAAGGAAGGAAGGAAGGAAGGAAGAACAACAGTTTGAGGGTCCAGCCTGTCATGGCAGGGTCACCATGATGAGCATGAGGCAGCTGGTCACATTAATCCACAGTCAGTCATTCATCCAGAGAGAGAGAGAGAGAGAGAGAGAGAGAGAGAGAGAGAGAGAGAGAGAGACAGAGACAGAGAGACAGAGAGAGAGAGACAGAGAGACAGAGACAGAGAGAGATAGAGACAGAGAGACAGAGAGAGACAGAGAGAGATAGAGACAGAGAGACAGAGACAGAGAGAGATAGAGACAGAGAGAGAGACAGAGAGAGAGAGACAGAGAGAGAGAGACAGAGAGAGGGAGAGATAGCTGGTGTAATAGGGTTTGTGAAGTGCCCATATGGGTGCTAGGGTCCACCCTGTCCTTTGATACAGCAGTAAACACTCATAATCATCAAATCCTGCTTCAGGCAAATGATTCTAGTTCCTGTAAAGTTGATAATCAACACTGACCATCAGAGGCGTGGAGACCCTAAGTGCCCCCCAGGGCCCTAGTCTATAAATCATGGTTTCCCACAAGCTACCCGTCTAGATCATCAATGATACTAGGTTGAGAAACCCACCCAGAAGCAGGACAAAACACAGGAAACCATGTGTGGGTAGGACCTCAAATGGAGGGCACAGTGATGGTTGGGTTTGGATTCTGTCTCTCCTCTTTTTATCTGCATCTTTATAACCATCCTCGGTTACTTAAAAGCACATCCAAGTACAGGTAGCATTGGTCAGATGACATGGGTCGATAGGTAAGGGGACCTGGAGGCAGCTCATTCCCTGAGACCCACATGCTGGAAGGAGAAAACTGACTCCTGAAACTTGTCCTCTGACCTCCACAGGTGTGCCATGACACACCTGACTGCTCATGCACAGAATAAATCCATTAAGACTTTAAAGTCCAGATAATACTAAATTATGCTGTTCTCTTCTCCGGTTGGGGGTGGTTATGTGTCTTTCCTAATATTTTCAATTAAAGAAGGGGAAGACCAGAGATAAGCTCTGTCTGTTGCCCGTTCCACTTCTTTTCATTTAATTCAATTTCCTTTTAGTTCATGTTTGGGTCCTTTATAAGTGCCAGAACCCATGGACTGCTGGGTGGGGTTGCCCGCTGCCTTGGCAAAATGCAGAGGAAGGGTGAATCCTTCGCCTGACTTAGCCTAAGGATGATGTCAAATAACGTCCAAGGACTACAGCAGTGATTTCCCTACCGTGTTTTAACCTGATGTTCCCATCCATACTGTGTGTGTGTGTGTGTGTGTGTGTGTGTGTAGGCTATCAGGAAATTTCTCTTGCCATTCCTCAGGTGCTATCTATGTTGTTTTGTTTTGAGGTAGTATCTCTTACTAGGCATGGGGCTTCATGAGTTTACCAGACTAGCTGGCCTGCAGTCCCCACCTGTCTCTGGCACCCTACTCTGGGATTACAAGTGACATCTCCCTGGTCCTAGCTTTTTTTTTTTTTAAAGATTTATTTATTATATGTAAATACACTGTAGCTGTCTTCAGACACTCCAGAAGAGGGCGTCAGATCCCATTACTGATGGTTGTGAGCCACCATGTGGTTGCTGGGATTTGAACTCAGGACCTTCAGAAGAGCAGTCAGCGCTTTTAACCGCTGAGCCATCTCACCAATCCCCACTTTTATTTTTTTAACATGCATTTAAGGGATCAAACTCAGGTACTCCCTGCTCGCGTGGAAACTACTCTATCAACTTCTCAGCCTTTACAAAGTATTTTAAAAGTACCTTGATTTGTGATTTTCTTTATTCTGTTACTATAGAAACTTCGTGAAGCCATTATCACACTGGAACATGATATCTGGAGCAATTTGAACCTGTGCTCCTGGCACACTATGGGAATAGGCCCTTCCTCCAAGAGATCCGTACCTGGGCTTGGAGGCTGACTGTGCTGTCCAGAGATGCGAGGTGACCTGCTGCTCTCTCAGTCATAGGAGGTCACACTTGTCGTGACCTTCAGAGGCAGCCACAGCCCATGGTGGCAGCGGGAGCAGACTCTGTGGAGTGCTCCTCTGCCGAGTGCTCCTCTGCCGAGTGCTCCCTTTATCATTCCACATCCTGCCCCAGGTGGGAGAGAGGCGGCTGCCTGGCTGCACAGTCTGCAGTTTTTTTCTTTTCATTTCTATTTTTCTTTTCTTCTTCCTCTTCTTCTTCTTCTTCTTTTTTTTTTTTTTTTAGCTGCAGAGATGGAGAATAAAGCTGTGGCTTCCTGCTATTAAGCGGGAGTGTGATTAGTTATAGGAAAATCAATTCATTCTTTGGCTTTGGGGAAGGCTTTTAAGTGTGAAAGGGGATGCTAATCCCTTGGGAAATGATTTTTTAAGCAAAACTGCCTGAGTTGTGCCAGCTGCTTAGATAAACACAGAGGGAAGGGATGGATGACTGCCTCCGAGCTCTGCACCACGGCTCACAGGAGGCCAGTCTGTTCCTCGTAGTCCCCTCCCTCTGTCTCTCCTCTTTCCTTCCTCGCTTCCCATTCCTGTCTTGCTTTCTTCCCTGTCTCATCTCTTCCTCTCTTCCTCTCTTAAAAGATTTTTCTTTCTCTTTTAATCTCTCTCTTTTCCTCCTTCCTTCCTTCCTTCCTTCCTTCCTTCCTTCCTTCCTTCCTTCCTTCCTTGCCTCTCATGGAAGGGATTTAGGGTGGGCAGTGAGGGTGTGTGTGTGTGTGTGTGTGTGTGTTGGCAGCACCTGCCTGCCTTTCTCCTTCCTAACTTTTAACGTCTTCCCCACTTTATTTCCTCCCCCTCCCCATTTCCTTCCCACTGCGCTCCCCACCCTCTCCCCATGGAGAGTGCACATCTTCTAGGACAGGCCCTAAGGTTTGCAGTGGCCTCCAGACTCTGTTAAAGGCCAAGACTGGCCCATCTGTGCTTCAGACCATCTTGAAGAACCACAGGACCCAAAGTGCAGATTCCTTTTAGAAGCTGTGTCAGCATCTGACCACAGTTGTCAGCAGCAGCTCCTGTCCTATCCCGTAGGTGACCTTGTTGGCCACACTGAGCCTCTGTCCTCCAACCCTGGTACTCCTAACAGTCACCCACATCCATGCTGGCTCTCCATCTGTCTGTGTACTGTGTTTTCTCCCCTGGATGCAGAAGGGCTTCATATGTCAGAATTCCTTTCAGCCTATCCTTACGCAAAGAGGGGCACCCATTTGCATACTAGAGGCAGGGCGTAATGCTAACGGTAACACTCTTGGTCAGGGACAATGGTGATGATGCCATTGACACAGCTGACAGAATCTGAGAGAACAGCAGTCAACAGAGACATTGGGCAGCACTTTATGTTCAATCTCATTCAGTATTTATGGGGGCTTCATAAGGCGGCTGCTGTTAGCAGCTTGTCTTAGAGGTGGGCAAGTGGAAGCTCTGTGAGGTTTGCTAATGAACTCAGAGGACCAGATCTGAGAGGTGGTCGCAGGCCTGTTTGATTCCTGGCTTTTCTTCCTCACTGGCATAGTGGGGTGTAGGGAAGATGCAGGTGTTACTTCATCATGTTAGCAGAGTCTTCCCTCAGCAAGCAAGGTATGTATGTGTAGACAGTCTCTGGTTGACCCAGAAGGTACCACATACCTTTCCTTATAACTCAGAAGTCTTTGCACATTGTGTTCTGGTTCTATCCATCCAGTCAAGGTGCAGATGGACACCCAGGGAACAAAATGCTTACCCAGACAACAGGGTGGAACTATCCAGAGGGTTGGGTGAACTTATCCAGAGTAGGGTGAGTTTATATAGGATATGGAGTGAACTTTTACTGGGAGTAGGCAAACTTATCTAGGACGTGAAGTGAGTTTCTTAAGGAAATAAGAAAATACTCAGGAAATAGAATGAGTTGATCCAGGAAGTGGAGTAAGTTTATCTAGGGAGTGTGTGAGCTAATCCAGGAAGTAGGGCAAGCCTATTGAAGAGTTAGGTGTAGCTCTCAACACTGTGTCCATTTCAGGGTGGTTCACAGAGTTGCCCACCACCTTTGGAAGGAGACAGTCTTGCAGCTAAACGCAAAGCCTGCTACTTAGAAGTTGCAAGGTTGTGGGTTTTCTATGCCTCTGCTCAGACACTTTGTCTGCATGATGTCCAGGCTGCAGGGTACACTGCATGTACACCACCCAGGGAAGAATGAACTTAGCACTCAGATGGCTAGTGCTGGGCCAATTCTTCTTCATGTCAGGCTGAGTGGAAAGGCTCCCATTATCCCTTTTCTGCCTCAGTCTTCACATACATGTGAATGTGCCAGGCTACTGTGGGAAGATCGGGGTACTGATTATGTGCTGGGCTTGGGGAGGATTCCTTCTACTGACTCACCTTGTGGATCCCTTCCCTGCACAGAACCGAAGATTTTCTGCCACATTATCAACCACTCCCCTCTTTGCAAGGCTTGGTTTGAGCCAGATGATGTTCCCCAGAAGTTCTTGGAACTGTTCTTTCCCACAGTTGGAGTTGGGACTGGTTGGTGTTTGAATGAAAATGGCCCCATAGACTCGTAGGGATGGCATTATTGGAGATGTGGTTTTGTTGGAGAAGGTGTGGCTCTGTTGGAAACAGCATGTCACAGGGGATCAGCTTTGAGGTTTTCAGAAGAGTCAGGACTAGTATCACTCTCTCTGATGCCTGCTCATCCATATTTAGATCTTTCAGCTACTTCTCCAGAACCTTGTCTGCCTATGTGTTGTCATGCTTCCTGTCATGACCATCAAGGACTAAACCTCTGAACTATAAGCCATCCCCAATTTAATGCTTTATAAGAGTTGTTGTAGTCATGGCGGCTCTTCATAGCAATAGAATCCCTAACTAAGATAGATGGCACAGGCCTAGCTGGCTCACCTGTAGTTCCTGGGCCAGGCCATACATGCCTTCTCTGTACTGGGGCCGAGTTAAGAGCCTGTGCCCAGCTCAACCAAAACTGGGATGCAGGAGAATAAAGGCTCAGGCTCTAAAAGATGAGAAAATAAAGCTGGTACATTCCTCTCTCTTTGTGCATAACCTGAGAGCCCACCTGGCTAGCTATGATACCTAGCTGGTGGTAACTTTTGGTTGATGTACCTGCTGCCTGCCTGCAGGGGAGAATGCACAGACTGCAGTGGGATACACCCAGGTCAAGTATTGCTCTCACTGTGCTGTTGTGCAACTCACTTTATTCTGACCTTTGTCTGAGAAATGGGCTCATGTCCTGGTTGTTGGAGGTAATTCATACTGAGTATTTGGAGACATGTTTTGATCCACATTATGTCATGTGGATACTAGTTTCTGAGAGCTGTATGCTAAATCTCAGGAGTCTTGAGAGCCAGATGTTAAGCAGCTGAACTTGCTTAAACCACGGGAATCCGTAAGTCAGGGATCCTCCATCTTGGAACTCAGTAAACAGGGAGATTAATGGAGGAATACTTGTTCCTGGCCTTTCTCTGGTAGCAAGCTTCTCTCCACTACCCAATAGTAACCCCCAGTCAAGGAGGAATTTTTGGGTCTAGGTTTAACCTCTTATGTTTTGTAGAAACAAAAGAAATTGGGTCTGGAGAAATGACACGGTTACTAAGATGCTCATGGACCTGACTTTAATCCTCAGATCCCCATGTAAAAAAAAACCAGATGTGGCAACACTTGTAATCTCAGCATTGGGGATGGGGAGAGAAGTGTGTCACCTGGACTGACAATCTATTTGATGTGTTACAAGCCAGTGAGAGACCTTGTCTCCAAAACAAAACAAGAGGAGGAAGAGGAGGAGGAAAAGAAAAAGAACAAAAACGAAAAGACAACACAGAAGGAAGAATGGCAGAGGCTGTCTTCAGACCACATAGATGCATATGTGTACCTACCTATACATCCCATGTGCACAGGGACATGAATCAGTACACACACACACACACACACACCACAAAACTGAATCAAAAGAAAAAAATACCATTCTCCAACGCTGTACCATGTGCAATAATTATACATAGTGAAACTTCACCAAATTCCAACCACTCTCTTTGTGACCTTACATTCATAGGTTCCTGGCAGTTACAGCAATGGCACTAATAATAGACAATCTAAAACCTCTTACTGTAGATACATTTCAGTGTTTCTTATGCTCTCTCTACCACCAGGTGGTTGGTTTTTCTGTCACCATCTCATAATTGATAGAATAGAACCCAGAGCTGAATAAAAACAATTCTTCAAATCAGCAACACAGTAGGCAAGCACATATAGAACAAGCTGTAGGTTCTGTTATGTTGGCTCTTTTCTATTGACTACTTGAGAACTTAGGCATTAGTGCTATAGGAAGCCAGACTCAAAGAACAAGGTACCACTCTAGGTTGAAAGATTCCCTGATATAAGCTGAGTAAAACTCTCATTACGAGTGAAGCAAAATCAAGGCAAGGGGAATCAGGCCACACTGCAAATGCATGACCTTGACCTTGAACTGTATTCTAAGGTCACCTGGATCATCAAATTAGCTTACTTGATTTATTTAAGGAGATGCTTCTTGACCATGGGTACATGACAAGTTTCTAGTTTAATTCAGCCTTTGGATACATCTTTTATTCTTATTTTTTTTCTCTATAGAAAGGGGTTTGACCTGAGGGTTTGCATGGAAGGATCTTCAGTGCTCCAGTACCAAACTGGCTATTAGTTGATTGGTATATCTTAGGCTATTCCAGTGAATATGAAAGATAGAAACATCAATTTGCCTATTCATTTCTCTGTTCATGCATTCATCCACCCATCCATGTATCTATCCATGTATTCATCCATATATCTGACTATTCAAGTAGTATCTTTACATACAAATATCCATCCACCATCCACCATCCATCCATGTCATGCAGTAGCCACCCAAAAGATGTGTTGGATAAATCCATGAATAAATCACATAGAAATATGCCAGTGAATGCAAGGCAAAAAGAAGAAGGAGGAGGAGAGGGGAGGAGGAAGAGTAGGAGGGGGAGTCTGGGAAGATGCTCTGGAGCAATACTGGTGTCTTATCCCCCTGCCTGTACCTTGTAGATTGACCACAGCATACAGATTTCAGGTCTGTTCTGACCACAGATTTCAGGTCTACCCCTTTTAAACTGGTGTTCACGGATAGGACTCAAGGACACGTAAACTCAAATATGAGGAAAAAGACACTAATTGTAACCAAAAAGTGCAAGAGTTTCCTTTCATGATAAAGGAAGGCAGCAAATGACAGTGGTTTCTAGTAGAATCTGAGCCTTTGTCACCAATCAAATCATAGCTATTTTCATACACATTGCAGTTGCTGCAAATTTTCAAACATATTATTTCTACTCGTCACCGCTGGGGAATTGTGGTGGTCATTAGGTCTGCTGCTCGATCTGTTATTGAAAGCATTAATAAACATGTACTTCTAAATCACTAGTTTGTCTTTAAAATATTTTGATAACTGTGCTGCCATATTCGTGGTGCCTTTTATATGTTCTGTACTCTGCTCTTAAGCACTGGAACATTCCGGAGAGTTTCCCAGTCTTCAACACACCTAAGGGCTTTAAGGCACTCACTAAAAGTTGGGACCCCTGAGGTTCAGACATGGCGGTGTTTGTCTGCACTTAGATGTTAGCACAGGTGGATTAGGGGATCTGGGGAATCAAAGTAAGGACATGTTAGATGGCTCAGTGGGTCAAAGGGCTTGCTACCAAGCCTGATGAGCTGAGTTCAATATTTGCCCCCATGTGAATGTGAACACACACACACACACACACACACACACACATACACACACACATACACACACACACACATACACACACACATACACACACACATACACACACACATACATACACACACACATACACACACACACACACACACACACACACAGGTAAAGAGTTTAAAAACAGAGAATCAAGGTAAGGACAGTGGTATTAGCTCCAACGTCATTTGAATGGGTAGATAGTTTTGAATGGTATTTCTATGTGCCATGTTAAAGGGATGATTTGCAAGCTCTCGACTCCTTGTCAAATTTTATCTTCCTGGAGTAATCCCAACCCCCCATGGGATCCCACTGGTTATAATGGAATCTGGTTAGTTATTTCATGGCTGGAACCCAGGGGGAGATCCGGCCCACTTGATGCTGTCACAGGACTTCCCATTTCATCTCCGTTAGCAGACCCCTGTGTACAATGCTCTGTTGGGCTTATTAACATGCCTTCCTTGGTACCATGGCCACTGAGTGTTCCCATTATCTCCTGAAGGGATATGACTCGGCTTAGATAAGTTTGGTATTCGTTCCCCCGCACGGCTCATTATTTTTTTTTTTATTTGCCATAGAGATCAAGTGCTTAAATTATCCACTTTAGAGCTAAGCTGATGACACTAACAGATCTGCAGAGTGGGCCATGGATGATCCTTTAAGATGCCCACTGTGCCTGAGAGGTGAGTGGAGGCAGGCAGAGAACTGGGTGGGCCAGCATGCCCAAAGACTGAGGGGCAGACAGGGAGATTCACTGTAATGCCCAGCAGGGCTTTGGGAATTGCTGTGGTCTCTGTGTGTGCAGACTGAATAGGGAACGGACAGAATAAAGGAATAAAGGAGTACCAACCCACAGAGCCCATCCAAGGATGGAGGAGGTAATGGTTAGAAGGGAGGCACCATGTTGAGTCAGTCTGAAACTTTCCTTTGGCAAGGTCAAAGGTCAGAGGTACAGCTGCAGTGAAACATCACTCCACTTACCTGCTCACACCATCTCTGCCATTTTCTACTGAGTAAGTTTAGAATAAAAGAGTCTACAGTTCTGTCTTCTCTCACCATGATCTATCTCTTTACAACTCAAGGGTGAATTAGTTCAGATCCACTTTTTTTTTTCTCACGTAGCTCAGGCTGGCCTCCAATTAGCCCAGGATAACCCTGAAGTCCCAATTCTCCTGCCTCCACCTCTTCAGTGCTGGTATCACAGGTGTGTGCTCCCCAAAATGGCTTCTATGCTTTTTTTTTAATCTCACCATTTTCCAACTTAAAAAATGTTAGACATAATTAAAAAGAGTAATAATGAATGAATAATAAAAAGTATGCATACACACTACCCAGAACTAAGGAATTTGGCAATTTTGCCTTGGATGTCTTATCTACAGGATGTGTCCATGTATGTATGTATGTATGTATGTATGTATGTATGAATGTATGCATGTATGTGTGTCTCACTGCAGATTTGAACTCTGAAAACTTCGCCTGTAGCCTATACAAAGATTGTTCTCTTTATATAGCCACACATCCGTATACACCGAGTATACAAAGGCCTGCTCATTGACACACTGTTGCAGGGACTGCAGATTGGTCCAGGTCCACTGGGTCAGTATGGGGGTTGCTTATAAAACAGTTACATTATGACCAGTGACCACATGAGTTCTTCTCTGGGAAGTATACCCACAGGACCCTAATAAAAGATTTATAGTGGTGTGTGTGTGTGTGTGTGTGTGTGTGTGCGTGTGACTACAGAGATCAGAAGAGCTGGAATTACAGGCAGTCTTGAACTGCCTGATTGAGGTGCTGAGAACTAAACCTGAGTCCTGGGCAAGAACAGCAAGGCTCTGAGACATGGCCGACCTCCCTTCATATTCATTACTGCATTATTCACAATGACTAAGAAATGGAACTTGTGTAGATGTCACCTGCTCCCACTCCCAGAATGCTCTGCTTCTCCATGGTCCCATTGCAACGGAGCCAGCCGGTTGTGGACCGAAGCCTTTGAAACCACGAATCAAAACAAAACCTTCCTCTTTAGCTTTAAACTGTTCCTCTTAGGTATCTGTTACTGGGACAGTCATCTGACGGCTAATAATAATAAGACATCATTGGCAATGCTACCTTTGAGAGAGGTGAAGCTGTAACTTAAGTCTTCTTACTTCATACACAACTCCTCCCCACACCTAATAGCAAACCCATGACCAGAGCAAACCTCGGTATTCCACACCGGTAACAGTGAATAGACTAAAGTATACACATTCATACCAGAACACTCTCCAGGAAGGGTGTGGCCACTCTCACCAGAGACAGTCAGCCACAGGCACCGTGACTGTGAACCTCAAGAACACCTATTTCCTTTCTAAAGAACTCAGCCTTAGAGTGTTTTGTTCTAGCAGCATGAAATGGGCTCTGAATCCTCCTTAAGGGGAAGCCTTACGGGCAGTTTATTTGAAACATCTCCTTTGATAACCCCTACTGCTAAAGCAGCTCTGTTTATTACCTTACACACCACCTTGTTAGTACATTGATTTGCTTTAAGGGGCATGTTTGCCATGGTGCACACACGTGTTCTCTTCTACCATGTGGGTTCCAGGGATTGAATTCAGATCATCAGGTTCGACGACAAACCCCTTTTCTATTGAGCCACCTTACCAGCCCCTGTCTTAGTATTTTTACCTCTAGAAAAAGTCACAGTTGATGGAATGCAAGGAGTTGGATGCACGCTGAATCTCTGGCCGGCTAATGCTCAGGAGTGGTGAAACACTGTAGAACCAGTCTGGCTTAGTGTTTAATCTAGTTGGCACTAGTAAATATTTTGAGGATGGATGGGTGGGTGGATGGGTAGGCAGATGAACGGATGAATGGATAAGGGTATGTTAGTAGGTAAAGAAGGGTGGATGGGTAAGTGCTTGTACATATATGTAGGTGTATGTATTTATATGTGGGTATATGTATGTGTGTGTATATAGCTGGATGAACAGAAGCTCATATATACATATATATTTATGTATATATGCAGGTGGATGATGGCTGCACATATGTATATGTAAATGAATAAATCTATATGTGGGTATATATATGTATATGTATATATATATATATATATATATATATATAAATATGATGTATATAGGTTGATATATGGATATATGCATGTATATGTAGGTGGATGAATGGAAGCTCATATATATATATGTAGATTGATGAACGGATTCATATATATATATATGTAAGTGGATGAATAGCATGTATGTATATGTGGGTGTATGTATGTATGTGTGTATATATATATGTATGTGTATATATATATGTATATATGTATGTATATATGTAGGTTGATGGATGGATGGATGAATGTATATATAGGTAGATGAATGGAAGTGTATATGAATATGCAGGTCAATGGATGGGCAGATGTGTGGACTCATGCATGCAAGGCTCAAATTCTTCCCGTTGCTTCCCCATATTTGCTGAGCATAGGCATTTTACACTAGGTCCTGGAAATTACAGACCACCTCGGCCTTCCTGGGCAGCACTCACAGTAGGTCCTGGCTGACTGTGTTTGGAAGCCTTACGCCATTTGCCTGCCAGAGCCAGGCAGAACTCTGCCAGGCCTTCGGAATCCTTAGAGCCTGCAGGGGTGAAAGCTGGTGTCAGCATGCCTCAGTCTCTCAGAGGCATGTTCTCAAAGGCCTTTTGGTGGGTATGTGAGCAGTGGATTTGAACCATGGAAATGTCAGTGGGGTGCTAATCAAACCACGCCTGTTAAAACTGCCACCCACTTGGGTCTGTCAGACTCTACAAGAGAGATCTTTCAGCCATGCCAACTGCAGAGCTGCTCTCACACAAGAGACCGAGGGCGTGCCTGAGGGAGGCTTGGGGGGTAGGTCTGATTGCTTAGAGCCTCCTATGAGCTGGCTGGACACAGTCAGCACTGAGTGGTTGTGGCCAGAGAGAAGGGGAGGGCTGCTCTCCGAGGTGAGGGGATTCAGCATAGGTTCCCCACATGTGGAGCAGTGCCTGCATGGAGCCCCATCACCCTGTTTCCATGTTCCCCCTCTCTGTGCCATGCTGTTACCCCAAAACAAAGGTAAGCGTCTGCCATCCATGGCTCAGAACACAGAGCTAAGGGCGACTCTGAGGTTGCAGGCTCCTTCCATTCTCACCAGGCACTTGCTCCATCAACCGTCTTCACATGAGTGTGTAGTTCTCTGGTCCTGGATGTTAATACTGACTATTCACTTGGCAGGATTTAGGGTTACTCAGGCGGCAAGCCTCTGGATATGTCCGTGAGGAAGATTGTAGACGACGATAACTGAGGTGGGAAGACCCACTGTCCCTCTGGGCAGTACTGCTCCATGGGCTGGTGTCCAAAGCTCAGTAAAAGGAGAAAGTGAGGTGAGCCCCAGCACCCATCTCTCTCTGCTTCTGAGTGCAGTGTGACCATGTGACTACCCGCTTCCCACTGGAGCCACCATGGCTTCCCAGTCATGATGGACTGTACCTTAGAACCATGACCCAACACACACATTCCCTTAAATGGCTTTGCTAGGGTACTTTGTCACAGCAACTAGAAAAGCAACTCATGTGGGTCCAGTGTTAAACTTGGTGGGCACAGAGTAAACCAGGCGGCACTCATCTGTTTGTTCCTTTGAAGCCTCATCCCATTGTGTGTGGGGAGAAAATATAGCAATGGACACCCAGGAATGAAGGCACTTGATACATGTGTGGATTTGATTGCATAGAAGGACATGGGTAAGGACACGGGTGAAGTGATAATGCCCTGGGGTGGGGTGTCTACTTGAGAGAAAGATTAGATGTGGCCAGTAACCTGAAGGATGTGATTGCAGTCCATGGCTCTTGTATGGTGTGTGTGTATGTGTGTGTGTGTGTGTGAGTGTGTGTGTGTGTGTGTGTGTGTGTGTGTACATGAGCACATGGAAGCCAAAGGCCAACCTTGCCTTCATTCCTCAGGTGGTTTTCCTCACTTTGGTTTTGAGAGTGGGTCTTCACCCAGCAGGTGAGACTGGCTGACTGAGGAGTCCCTGGAGTCCTCCTGTCTCTGCCTCTCCAGTGCTGGATTTTAGGCACCTTCCGTCATGTCTGGCTTTTCTTCATGTGCTTCTTGGTGATGGAACTCAGGTCCACGTGTTTTCAAGGCAAACACTTCACTGAGGAGACACCCAGACACTTCCTGCTCAAGACTCCTGATAAGTTATTTGGAAATGTAAGAGTGGGAGAGAGATGACTGTTGTTGGCCATTCAAGATGAACAGCCTGCTCAGCTCTTCTTCAGTCTCTCTCTCTCTCTCTCTCTCTCTCTCTCTCTCTCTCTCTCTCTCTCTCTCTCTCTCTCTCTCTCTTGTCTGTGTGTGTGTGTGTGTGTTAAACATCTCTCAGCTGGGCTGAGGGTTGGCCTGTATGTTTTGTTGAGTCTTCTATTTAAACACAGATGAACTAAGGGGACGGTATTTGCTTGCATGTGGCCTTGGGGCTTTGGCCAGTTCCATCGAGGGATGATCTAGAGTTTTCAAAAGTAGATGAAGACCTTTGACAAACAGGTTTCCTAACCTCTTCCCAGGATAAGACACCTTCTCTATTTAAAAGCCAGCCTGTGCATGTGCACATGAGGTTGGTGTCATGTGTCATGTTTGGTAGCTCATCACCTTATATATTGAGGTGGAGGTCTCTCATTGAACCTGGAGTTTCCCGGGTTATGTTTGTCTGGCCAGTCAGTTTGCCCTGGGGAATCCTCTCGCTGTGCCTTCCACAATGAGATTATAGGAGGACTGCCACGCTGGGACAGCCTTCATGAAGGTGCTGGGGACCAAATATCAGTCCTCACGTTGCTGAAAGCATTTGCCAACTGAAACATCTCTCCGGGTCCCCATCAGTTGTTAATTTTATAGGATGGATAGGGTTGAATGTGGGCCATCAGCTGTCAAGCTCTCAAAATTCTTGAGATTGTTTTCTTTTTCCTTCTGATCTGGGACACAGCCACTGTTATAAAGTGTGCTTTGAACTTCACACATCTGCTTTGTGTTCGTGGGCTTGATCAAACTCTCTACCTCTTCCTTCTCTGACTGATCTCTGCTGTTCTTTTCAACACCTCTTTCGAGTTTATGTCTCTGCTGGGGAATTGCATTAGGATTAGTTTTTCTTCTTGCTTAGCTCTGTCACCAAGCCAAGATTTCAAAAGAAGAACAAGAAAAAGGCACAGCCATATTCTTCCCTCCCTGGGTTGGTCAAGGGGCCGTGTCTGCTAATGAGAAGATCCAGTGTTCCAGAGAAGCCAGGCTGCACTTATTGATGCTGAGAAACTGCCCATGGCAAGGACGGCCCTGCAAGGACTGAGCAGCCAGCCTCTGGACTGCTTTTAGCGAATGGATGGGGGGAGGGAGGTGTTGGTTGCCTTCTTAATGAGGCATTTCCAGAAATATAGCACTTTGTCCAGCAGGGAATAAAAACCAAAGCAACTGCATCATCAAGTTGTGTGCTTTAAAGAGAACTTTTCAAAAGGACTCTGAAATAAAAAATTAGGGTCATTCTGAGAACTTTGGGTGGAATCAACCTTGAAGCAAAGATTGTATCTGCTTCCAAAGATTCAGGAGCAGCGTTGGAGATGGGAGAGAGAGCTGACCTTGGGGTGAAGCCCACAGCATCAAAGGTGGTTTGGCTAACCACAAATGCTGCTGGGAAGTACTCCCAGAAACACACCACGCCTCCAGGAAGCCACCCACCTCCTAGTGGAAGTCTAAACAGGGTAGATCCGCTTCCTCTCCAGGTGGAAGGGGAGTTTTGGAAGGTTTTGCATAACTGACAGGTGGGTGGGCCTCATGCAACTCTTCATTTAGTGGAACCAGTTAGCTCTCTGATTTCTCTCCACTGCTATGAAGATGTCACTGTTCTTCCTGCATGTGTGACAGCTTGCTGACAGCAGGCCCCTCCTCTCCTTCCTCTCATCTGGGTTTCCTGTGCCTAGTTTAACACACTTGATCGTTCATTATTATCTTGGTGACCTGAAGTGCCTGGGCATGTAAACCTGTTCACTTTCCCAGCATTTGATGCTGCTGGGATTCCTTTTTAACTCAAGAAGTGTGTGTGTGTGTGTGTGTGTGTGTGTGTGTGTGTGTATCTCATGTGAAGGCTCAAAGAGAACCTGGGGTATCGACTTCAGGAAGGCAGTCCACTTTCTTGGAAACTGGGTCTCTCTGAATCCAGACCACCATTTGGTTACACAACAAGCCCTGGCAATTTACCTATTTCTGCCTCCCCTGGGCCAGATTACAAATGCATATCACCATGCTCACAATTTTTATAGGGTCTCTGCAGACTGAACTCTTGTGCTAGCAAAGCAAGAGCTTCACTGACTAAGCCAACTCTCCAGGTCTTCTTTGCTTTCTTGATCTCTTGTCACCTCTCTGGATGTGTATTTCTGTGGTCTGGTTAGAAATAGCATTGTTGGAATTGGTGGTCTAGGTCACATTAATGGTTATAAAATTTACTTTGAAAGAGCCCTTCTATAATCATGGTGTCTGTTGGTATTGTCTGAGCACCTACATGATAGGTGGCCAAAACCAGCAGGATTCTCAACTATAACTAGGTTGAACACACCCAAAGTGTGCTCTAGTATGACTCACTGATGGCCCAGGGGTACAGGCTTCCTCCCCCAGTACTAGGGAACTGGGTGCACTGATGATACCAGAGGCATTGGTTTACACAGTCCTTATGCTATGTTTGACTTTCCCCCAGGAAATGACAGCCAAAAGCTGTGACTTTTGATTTGGAGAGTGAGTTCTTACAGGACACAGAGCTTAGACCGCTTGATCACCTGTCCCAGCCCTAGGTCACGAGCTCACTTACAAATGTCAAAGTGTGATGGAGACGTGGCTCCTGAGTGCAAAAGTGAGGTGTAAAGCGCTCAGGTGTGGTGACACGCCTGCTGGCCCAGTAGGTGGGAGGCTGAGACAGGAAGATTGAGAGTGTAAGTCTGGGCTACACAGTAAGACTCAGTGTCAAAAAGCAAAACAAGTGGAAAAAATAAGGACAAAAAATTGTGGTGTGAAGACCAGAAAGAGTCCACAGGGTTGTCCTGTGACAACCTAGTTCTTCTTTTGGTATAGGAACTTGTACGTGCAATGTTTCCTTTGGTGGTGATGAGACTATTCTAGAATGAGATAACAATGATAATCACTATTGAGCATCTCAGCTGTCACCAGTGTCACCAGTGTGTCAGTGGCTAATTCTATGCAATATCTACTTCACCTCAGCAGAATGAGTATTAATTCCATTTTAGATTTCTTTTATATATCTTTAGTTTTATTCTAAGTCAACATGTATGTATGTATCTGTTTGTATGTATGCTACATGAGTTCAGGTGCCCTTGGAGCATAGAATTTTTAATTGGACAAGGTAAGGAGGGAGCAAGAACGGAAAAGCTGAGTGGTTGGAGTCATCCTTCAGCCACACCCACAGGGAACTCAACACTGACCAATAGGGTAAATCAGAGCTTGAGTGTGGCGGTGTATGCTTGTGACTATAGCAACTGGCTGCCTGCTTCAGCGGTAGAATCAAGTTTGAGCCCAGCCTGTGCTACAGAGTGAGAGCCTGTTGTTATCAAAAGATAAGATGCAAGCAATGGGATCTGATTTTACTCGTATGTTTCTATTTTTGTGCATGTGGTGGTGGGGGGATAGCATTCAGGGCCCCTGCAAGCTGGGCTAGCGATCTACCACTGCGGTAAGTCCCTTGCCTCTCACTGGTGAGTTCTAGGCAAGTGCTCTTCCACAGAGCAGCATCTCTCTCTGTTCTTTATTTGGGGATAAGGGATTGTTAAGCTGCCCAGGAAGCTCTATATCTTCAGCTGATCTCCTTCCCTTGACCACTGTATCTCAAGTAGCTGGGCTGAAAGGCCTGGACTACTGGACGAAGCTGTGTGTCCAATTTTGTGCATTATTCAAACACAAGAGTATGTGATGTACATCATGACATTGCAGTGTTGGTCCTGAACTGCCATGTGCTCCTCTCCTGGGGACCACATACTCCACCTTATTGTTTAACCACATAAGCTTAGAGTGATCCTAATCTGTAGCTCAGAGTGATCCTAATCTGTAGCTCAGATCTCAGACGTGTCCCTCAAACAAGGGCGTGAGTTAGTTGTGCCTAGGACTAGGTAAAGTTAGCATCTATTTAGCATTCACTGGAACCACATGACTTCCTCATTGTGATGCAGTCAGCCTTGTCATATCTGTATTGCTAGCATTCACATCACAGTGGAAAGATCTATGGCTCAGAAGGGCCAAGTAAGGGATCCAATAGCTAGGTGGCAGATAATGGTCCTATCTTCAGCCTGCTTAGGCTCTGTACTGTATTCCCTGTTGGGCACAACCCCAGAAAGTCAACAAAGCCATCTGCAGATGCTGGCTGCTATGACTCACAGCCATCCCCAGAAGCTTCTGAAGCAGATTGTGAGATGACTCTTTTCGTTCAAGGTGGACTTCCTGTTTATAATGTACCCCGTGTTTGCCATTCCTCATGTACTGGAAGGTCTGTTTTGGAAGTTTTGAGCTGGAACTTAAAATCAAAGCAAAAGAATAAAGAAGCCAAGAGTGTACTTCCCCCAAAAGTGCTGGCTGGAATCTAACTGTAGAGAGCCACAAGGAAGAAGTGTGTGTGTGGGGTGACCCTCTGGCTCCCGTGGGAGGAGAGAGGAGGTCAGGCGAAGTGGGTCTCTTCTGAATGGGAATCAGAGACCTTCCCACATCATTCATGGAGGCACCATATCGGTTTCTGCTAGAGATGAACATTGATGTTATTTCCCTTAATGTCTGTTTTTAGTCTATGCCCTGTATGTTGGCATTCAGGGAATTCAGCCAGAGGAAAGAAACAATAGTATTAATTAGGAACGTCAGTCATGGGTGGGATGGAATTCAAAACTGCCAAGTTTCTGGAGCATTTAGTGGTAATTATACTAGACTGTGGAGACAAGCTGTTCTCCAGTTCCTACACAGACACACACGCTTTGATGGGCAAGCCATCAGCTTGCCAGTGTAGGCCTCCAGAAGGCAGAGGGAGCCTCCCTGGTCCAGCTTTTTGGAGGATCTGAGCTTCCCTGGAGAGGAAGCCTGCTACTGACCAGGGTGTCCCTTGACATTTTATAATTTAAAGTGACATCTTTGGTTATCTCTTGACTCAAGCTGGGGCATGAGGGAAACCAGAGCCAGAAAGTCTGTCAGCCTGGCAGCATGTTTAGACTCAAGCTAGAGCCATGCTCTGTAGATAATGCCACATGGGGAAGGGTTTCTTTCAGAGAAACTAATAAATGTAGGTCCCCGTTCTCTGCATAGTCCAGGGAGATGGGACGGGACGAGAGACTTGAATCTTTGAGGATTGGCACAGAAGAGGAAATTCCTCTGTCTTGAGGTTACTGGATCACCCTAGGGGCAGGGAATGGACCCCACTGAATCACAGGACTGCTAGATTCCATCCAAGGCACTTTGTAACATGTGCTTTCAAGGGCTCTGTATTAGTTGTATGTCTTATGCTAACTAAAGGAAGAAAAAAGGTGCCAACTAAAGCAACTTTAGGGAGAACGGGTTTACTCAGGCTCACAGTTCCAGGGGAGTGTCCTGCTGAATGGAAATGGAAAGGTCATGTGAATGGGAGCGTGAAGCACCTTGTCACACCTGTCCACAGTCAGGAAGCAGAGCGTTCTCTCCTTTGATTCAGACCAATGGTTAGTGGAGGGTTAACCTAGTCTAGAAAATCCCTCACAGACATGCCCTGCTGAGATTTGTCTCCCTAGGTGGTGCTTCTAGATCTTGTTAGGTTGGAAGATTAGGCATTCCAGGTTTTTGTTCCCTGGGCAGGTGCCCTGCCCACCTATTGAGCAAAGCTCAGTCAGGCAGCTAAAGAAATTTGCTTGAGGTTGTTTGAATGGTGTTTGTCAGGAAAATTCCAGATTCAGTGTTTGGGGAGCTGTCTATGGGGCACTCCGATGCTTCCTGCCATCTCTGGGCATGCCTCTTCCACCGAAGGGCCTTTGCAAACACCTTTCCTACGATTTTCATTCTGAAGGTCATAACATTGACTGTAGGTCTGTCTAATGTTTGAAGAATTAGGTCTGACATGTGGAAAAGAGTCTGCACGCCATATATCCTGTAGGTTCGGTGTGATTTCATGAAAACAAGCTCACCCTGAAAGTCCTTTTTTCCTAGGAGGGCATGTAGCAGCGGGAGAATAGGAAGTCTCTATGTCCAGTGCTGTCTTTCATGTCCGCATCTTCTCAATGCTGGCTACAGGAAACGTGGGAAGATAGAGGCACATAGTGGGTGATTCTGTGGCTAACAGGACCTGCTTGGTGCTGTTGGATGATCCTGACAGGCCCCAGAAATAAAAGAATTCTCCCAGTAACTTGGCCCTGGGTTCTCATGTTAAATAATAAATGGTAGTCCCTTCTTCATCCTGCATTTTTTTTTAAATAATTGGGAGGCTTGGGGCTGGAGTAGTAATTGCTCAAAGGTGTGAAGTGAAGGTGCTTCTCCCGGCTGTGAGTCGGTGACAGAGGGCTCCTTCCCGCGCTTGGGAAGTCTGTGTGGCCTTATCTCTACACCCTTTGGAAAAGCAGGGCACGTTTTCCTGCTGACATACACAAGCCTGGTCATTTAGCATGGGGAAAGAAAAATGGTTTAGAACAAGAAAATATATTTAGAACTCATTATTCACGCAGGAGTCACAGAGAAGGGGCAGGAATGGAGCCGTCGGGAAGAACTGGTGCTTGGGAGGGGCTGTAGGAAGCAAGCCTGGCACTTAGCAGCTCTCAAGGTCGACAGGGTCACAGTCAAGGTCACACATGAGGGAAGCAGGTGCAGGAGGTTGCATCTTTCTGAGTTGATCTGCCCGGAGGTTCCTCTTTGAGCCATGACCTTGAATGAGCCTTTGGCTCCTGCCTCGGTCAGTCCACGGTTAACTGCTATGTTCAAGCCAAGCAGTGATCTGCATGACATCCCCAAGTCCCTCTTCTTGTTCAGACTGGAACAAGAACTAACTCTCATTTAGAAGCAGTTGGGGGGGGGCAACTGTCCTGATCAGAGAAGTTCAAGTTATCTTTGTGTGAAAGGTTAAAAATACATTTTTATTTCTTTAATCAACCAGTGAACTCTTTGTGCGCGTATGTGCAGGTGTGTTTGTATATGTGCAGGTGCTTACTTGTGAGTGTGTGTGTGTGTGTGTGTGTAAACACATGGGACAGAAGCCAATGTCTGCCTTGTTTTTTTGAGTCAGGGCTCTCCCTGGGATCTGGGACTAGGTTGGTGGGCCAGGAACAGCAGAGATCTGTCTCCCTAACGCTGGGATTCTGGGCACACAGCACTAGGCCTGGCTTGTTTCCAAATTGGCTTTGGGGATCCAACTGAAGTCCTAGTGTTTGCAAGGCAATCAAGCATCTAAGGACTGAGCTAGCTCTCCAGCCCACGAGCAGGTTTCACAGTAAACTTTCTTTATGTAAATGGAAGGATATACTTTGTTGGCAGTGACAGTACAGCACAATGACTTTGTAAAGCAGCCCAGAGATCAGCCATTGTGCACGTGACATGTGCTCTGCTACCATAGCCTGAAGGGCAGGAACTTTGTTTATAGCAGCACCCCTCCATCTCCATGAGGTGTCTGTTGTGTTGTGACATCACAGTGTCTTCTAGGTTCTTGGAACCATCCAGTTCTTGTTGCGATCTCCTTGTAACTTGTAGCTTTTATTTGGCATATGTTGTTCTTTTGATGAGACATGTGATCGTATCTTAGTACAGTACAGATGTATAATTACAAAGACATGATGATACTTCCATGTATTTAAATTATGAACATGCATCTTCTAGTACTTGTTAGAGCCTTTGAAACAACACCAACACCAACAACCACACACACACTATATATATAGAAACATGTATGAATGTATGGAACCATAGGCATATAAACCATGCACATATATAATTCTATATGCATGGAATCAAATAGAAATGGCATAGTGGAACCTTATATAAATATATAGAACTGTATGTATAATTGTACAAAGCCACCACTGTACATATTGCCCATCACCATCTGAGAGGTTAAGAGGTGAATCACTCTATTATGTTCCGTGTGAATGCTCACAAAGCATTTTGAAAATCTTTAAAGGCAACCGAATCTCACGGGTCACAAAGACATTATGGAGACAGAGTTCACTCTTGGGTGTGTTTGACTTCAGAACAGATGCCCCTGTTTTCAGGTTCTTGTTCTTCCTGAAATTCAAATGGCACACATCAAAGAGTCTTGATGGGAGTTTAAGAAGGACAGAGATGTCTGTGTGTACGAGTGTTTCTGGTGTGCTCTGTGCCGCCTGTTTGAAGAGATGTCTGTGTGTACGAGTGTTTCTGGTGTGCTCTGTGCCGCCTGTTTGAAGAGATGTCTGTGTGTACGAGTGTTTCTGGTGTGCTCTGTGCCGCCTGTTTGAAGAGATGTCTGTGTGTACGAGTGTTTCTGGTGTGCTCTGTGCCGCCTGTTTGAAGAGATGTCTGTGTGTACGAGTTTCTGGTGTGCTCTGTGCCGCCTGTTTGAAGAGATGTCTGTGTGTACGAGTGTTTCTGGTGTGCTCTGTGCCGCCTGTTTGAAGAGATGTCTGTGTGTATGAGTGTTTCTGGTGTGCTCTGTGCCGCCTGTTTGAAGAGATGTCTGTGTGTACGAGTGTTTCTGGTGTGCTCTGTGCCGCCTGTTTGAAGCTGGAAGTGCCTATGGCACACAATGAATTATGAATTATGGGGGCTGGAGAGATGGCTCAGCCTTTAAGAGCACTGACTGCTCTTTCAGTGATCCTGAGTTCAATTCCCACCAACCACATGGTGGCTCACGACCATCTGTAATGAGATCTGATACCCACTTCTGGTGTGTCTGAAGACAGCGACAGTGTACTCATCTAAATAAAATATATACATCTTTTAAAAAAGAATTATGAATTATGAACAATGAATTATGTGGCTCAATCATGGACTTTACAGAAAAGTTAAGGTCCAGTCTTCTTAGGTGACATATAGTCCTGGGTCTCACTGAGCCATTTCTCCATGTGTGTTCATAAAGTCTGCTGTGGAGATTCATATGTTTGATATGTGCTTGCTCTGGTCTGCATCAGGCTCCAGAAAAGAAAAGAGGCCCTGATAAAGAAGTCTTCTCATTCATAAGAGGGTATTCCCTGCAGAAATCTCTTGGGCTAAAGAGTTGGTGTGGGAGGGAGACAGGAGCCTTGGGTTTCCCGCAGGGAGCCACAGTTATGACAGAGAACACAGCTCGTGTATTGGCAGGAAAAATATAGCCATGGCTCTTCCTTCCCCCAGCCAATGCAGCTGCCTCCTGTGCACCTGGATCTCCCTTTGCCAGATAATGGGAACACAGAGAACAAGAATCCGAAGATGAACTGTTTATGCTTAATCATGGCAAGGGAGCCTCATAATCAAGAATTCTGGGCTGACACCTACATGTTATGTCACAGCTATGCTGCTGCTGGCCTAGTCTGTGCATTTTCATGGAGGTACTGGGGGCTTGTGTGTCAGAGAGAGATGTGTGACTAATATCTTCTGTAATTCTTTCTTCTTTGTGGATGGTGCATGTGAAGACCCCTCCCCCATGTCCCTGCTCACCCATCAGCTCCTGGGAGTGCCACACATTTCTTGGAAATAAATAAGGGACATGAGTATACTGTTAAATGTAAGTTTTGGGGGAAAACTGTGTCTCTGGGAACACCATCTTCTAGTCATAAAGGATTTGTGGAGTAAGGCTTTCCATCCATCCATGCATCCATCCATGCATCCATCCATGCATCCATCCATGCATCCATCCATCCATGCATCCATCCATGCATCCATCCATCCATGCATCCATCCATGCATCCATCCATGCATCCATCTATGCATGCATCCATCCATTCATCCATGCATCCATCCATCCATGCATCCATCCATCCATGCATGCATCCATCCATCCATGCATCCATCCATCCATGCATGCATGCATCCATGCATGCATCCATGCATCCATCCATCCATGCATCCATCCATCCATGCATCCATCCATCCATGCATCCATCCATCTATGCATCCATCCATGCATCCATGCATCCATCCATCCATCTATCCATCCATCCATCCATCCATCCATCCATCCATCCATCCATGCATGCATGCATGCATCCATCCATCCATCCAATTGTCCACCTGCTGGTACATCTGCTCATCTGTCCACACATGCATGCATCCATTCATTTTGTCCCCAAATAATATTTAAGGAGTTGTTTACTGGGTATATGCCATTTAGAATATTATTTTGAGATTGGACTTTGAGGCCTGGGCCATCTTCTTCATAGCCGTGTGACCCTATGTCAACTGCTCAGCCTCTCTGGTATTTAGAGAACAGAGATAACAATAAAAAAAACACCCAGAACTTTGAGGATTGAGTGACCATGACTGTAGGGTTTAAAGCAGTGTCTGACTCCACAGAGTGTGCACAGAATATCAGTAATTATCTCTTCCAAACTGAAAAGTTGATGAGCAAAATTGAGGAAGCAGATGTGAGTGACTGTCCACAACAGATAGGAAGATATAACTCAAATTTTATTTTCTTATTAAAAGAATCATCTGACACTTACCTCTATTCTTCCATCCTGCCAAGATGGTGGGTAAGACTGGCTGTGCTATTATGGAGAATCAGGCCAGCAGGCAGCAGAGGGAGACCCAGGAGTTGAACAGGGGCCAGCTACTTGTCTTGGATAAACAGTAACTGAATGGTTGGTGCTGTTCTATCTTTCAAAGGGCTGGAGACACTGGCAACTCCATGCATTGTTGTATTCAGAACACTTGAGCATATGAGCAGCAAATGCTGCTTTGGGGAAACTGAGTCTTGTGGTTTGAACATCAAAGTCTGGCTAATCAGAGTGGACTAGGGACTTCTTGTGGGTCCAGTCAAGTACTGAATGCCTTCTCTCATACGAGAAACATAGCTTTAAATTTATGCACAGATTTGTAGCTACTCATATACTCGTGTGTGTGTGTGTGTGTGTGTGTGTGTGTGTGTGTGTGTATGTATGTATGTGTATGTGTGTGTATCTGCTTGTGTGTGTGTAGGACATGAAAGTAGAAAGGGGAGGTAGTGAGATACATATGGCATGAAATTAGAAAGGGGGACCATGAACATGGAAGCAAGAGAGGAGGGGGCACTGAGGGGGCTCAATAATAGCAAAGTAAAATGATAAATATGTCTTGGGCCAGTGAGATGGCTCATTGGTTAAAAGCACTTCCTGCACAAGCCTGAAGACCCAAGTTTCATCCCAGGAACCCACAGTGGAAGGAAAGAAAGGGTTCCTGAGTGTTGCCCTCTGCCTTCCACACCTGTGCGATGGCACAGAAGCCCCCTGCCCTCATCACACCCAGTGGGGATCACTGAATGCACTTTGGGTGAATCCCCATCCTGGAACTCAAAGCTCTCCCTTCCTACCCCAATTTGTAAAGCCATCTCACGAGTGAGGGTGGACAGATTCCTGGGAAGAACGATGGCTTAATTAATGGTAATGCCGAGGCTGTAGGTGCCTCCGTGATTGGGGCTGTGTGGATGCAGAATTGGATGGAAAGCCGAGATGCAAAATGGGATAATTGAACTGTTAGCTGAACTGGAATTTAGCAGTTAATCACTTTTATGAAACCTGCATCTCAATTCATTACTCCATTTATGCCTTGTTGCAGTACAGAGCTGCTCAGATAATTGGCAAACAGGAGGCAGGCGGAATGGCCTGCAAAGGGCAAGGCTGTTGGAGGTGCTATGATATTTTCTAGGTCCCCATCCAATCCAGCCGAGGCTTGCCTGTTAGCCCGTGCACACGCTGCTTCTCAGGTGGGAATAAGGCAGCGTGCTGGCACATTCCAAACAGCATGACTGTCATCAATTCTCTGCTGTTGTCTGCTATGTGATGAATACCAGATAAGGAATGCTTTAATGGGTGATCAAGATCATGGGCTCCGGCAGCAGCAGAGTGATCCAAATTTGAACTTGAACTCCATCACCGAATTCTTGTGTGACATTGATAAAGCTTCTTCCCTCTCCAAATTCTTTTCTCTGTCTCACTTTCTTTGAAGGAGGTGGTAAGGCGAGTGGAATGGGCAGAAGGGTGCCCTGCTCTGAAATGTGCACTGCTCAATCAGTGCCGAATCCTGTGACCTTTCACCTCAGAGTGACTGCTGCCCAGGGTGATGCCAAGGACAAGGCGAACCTGGGCTATAGAGCAAGTTCAGTGTTTGCCTAGTGTGATGGAAGCCCTGGCTCAAAAAGAGCCCGGTTGAGGTCATGAAGAGATTATCAGTATTCCTGAAGAATAAGGACCTCCTGAGGTTCGGACAGAGCAGGTGGGGGCAGGGAGGATTCAGAAGTGCTGGAGCCTGGGCTGGGGCTCATGCCTGTGAGTTACTGTCGGGAGCAGATTTCTTCTTCATGTCAGTCAGTCTTTGGGTGAGACACAGGGATAGCTAGCTATTCTTGTGAGTGAGTGATTTTTCTGTGGGCTTTGATGCCATTTACTTCAGCGAGGGATTAATAAACGCAGCACGGCTTTCAAATTTGCATGCATTAATAACAATCTTATCATTGTGGGGTAAGCAGTGTCCTCTTTGGGGGGTTGCTACCCTGATCTATCTTGTAGCCCTAGCTGCCAGTGTTCAACATAAACTGGCTTTGAAAAGGATCCCCACTCTAATTCGTCGGGCAGTGCTGGAGATAAGAGTGATAAAATTGGGCAGTAGGAGGCTGGGTACTTTTGCCATATGTGGGAGAGATTACCATGAGTTAACCCCTGTCTGTGTCAAAGGGATAGTCAAAGGGATATGTCAGGGTAGCCTTTTCCCAGGGAGGCAGGTAGTGACCCCACTTGACAGGTCATAGGGCTGAGTTGCCTTACAGGCGAGTTATTAGCCCGGTGTCCCCGGTCAAGAATAAGGGACCACTTGGGATTTACTTAAGGCCTTTCCATCTTAAAGTTCTCTGTTGGAAGCGAGGTGTCTGGAGCCATGACAGCCACGTGCAGGTGATGGTAGGCTCTGCGAGGGAATTCCTTGAATTCCAATCATCACAACTGAAATATGTTGCTTCTCTGTCTTTAAAAGACAAAAGCACCTCATAGCTGTTTAGTGGCTGTTCTCCACCTGCTACGGATCATGCGAGCCTGGGGTCCCAGGTGAACCCCTTCTTTGCTTCTGAATAAGATGGGGACTGCAGGACAATTATTATCCCCTGTGGGATCTGTTAATGTGTTGGCAAGACAGGGGTCACATGTTTGACCCCTTTTCAGATCCCTGTGAAGACTTACTGAGATAAAGCAGTCTGTATAAGCTTTTACTAAAAGCAACTGCTATTTTTCCTTCCTGGAAAAAATTTCAAATATCATGTAGAAATGGCAAAATGCATAGTCAGATCTGTAATGTTGCCAATGTGAGTTGAAGTCCTGGAAAAAGATATTAAATAGTCTCAAAGGTAGTTTGACTTTTTTTTTTTTTTTTTTGGACTTTTTGAGAATGGGGAGTTGAAATGATGCAGACCCAGAGCCACATTATTTTGGGTTTTGTCTTTTTCCCCCTTTGGTGGTATTTCGTTGTCCCCTCTTCCTTCCCTCCCTCCTACTCCTGTGCCTCTATCTTTTCCTCAATCCCTTCTTTCCTCTCTTATTGGCCTATATCTACTGTACAGAGTGATGGGTTTCCTAAAGATGTTTTACTACAAACACCTTCACCCTCTCACCATTTATCGGTCGGCCTGACATCCTTGTGACTGACAGGTGAACTGTTTGCGATGTGTTACCATCCCCAAGCTAAGGATGTCAGCAGCAGCCATGGGGCCCATAGCACAGGCTTCGTGCTTTTCTGAAGCTCTGCGGCCTGATCCACGTTTCACCAATGTATTTGAAAAGTGTTTTGTTTAGATACAGATATTACTATATTTTTAATTTTGTGTGTGTTTGTGTGCTCACAAGTGTGCCCCTGTGTGCAGGTGTGCTTAGAGGCCAGGAGAGGGCGTCAGATCCCTCAGAGTTGGAGTTACAGGCTGCATGCCATGGGTGCTGGGAACTGAACTGAGTTCTCTGCAAGAATTTGTGAGCATTGAGCTGTCTTCGCCCCCACTCTCTCACTCCCCCACTCCCCCACTCCCCCACTTCCCCACTCCCCCACTCTCCTACTCTCCCACTCTCCCACTCTCCCACTCCCCCACTCCCCCACTCTCCCACTCCCCCACTCCCCCACTTCCCCACTCCCCCACTCTCCCACTCCCCTACTTCCCCACTCCCTCACTCTCCCACTCCCCCACTTCCCCACTCCCCCACTCCCCCACTCTCCCACTCTCCCACTTCCCCACTCCCTCACTCTCCCACTCCCCCACTTCCCCACTCCCCCACTCCCCCACTCCCCCACTCTCCCACTCCCCCACTCCCCCACTCTCCCACTCCCCCACTCCCCCACTTCCCCACTCCCCCACTCTCCCACTCCCCCACTTCCCCACTCCCTCACTCTCCCACTCCCCCACTCCCACTCCCCCACTCCCCCACTCTCCCACTCTCCCACTCCCCCACTCCCCCACTCCCCCACTCCCCCACTCCCCCAAGGGTTTTGTTTTATGACTCTCTTTCATTCTATGACTGTAAGATCTTGGCTAACCACCTCCACATTAGAAAGTGCTATTTGGAGCACTTTGGAATTGGTGTTCCTGGGTCATGGACACTCGTTTAGTTCAGAGTAACTGCTCTCTTACGCCTTCTGAGTTGGCCTTTGCATCAGTGCCAGCTGCCACTTTGTTAGATGAGGTGAGGCCACAGTTGCTTTTGTTCTTTGGTTCTTGAGGTAGAAACTGTTGTTCCTGATCATCAAAATAAAGCACATGGAAGGGTTTTGGAAGACATGATGCCCAAGGCTCACACCAACCTTTTGACTCAGTTTTCCCTCAAGGAACCAGGATACTACTATCATATGCTCTGCTTCTGACTGGCTGTGGGGTTGGGCATGGGGTGCCTTCCTCCAGCAGGTGGATCTCACAGAATGCTCTTCTGTAGCTAATGACTCTTAGCACTGTGTAAGCATATGAGGGTGAATTGCAAGTGTGTGTGTGCTTGTGTGTGCACATGTGTGTGTGTTTCTGAAGTTAGTGTATAAATGAAAGTTCTTGGAAAGAACAGCAGCTTCCACTGAGCCTTCTGTGAGGCTGAGGAGCTGATTAGAATTTCAATGATGTATATAGGTCGAAAGGTTTCCAATCAAGCACCAGGTTGTTGTGAGGGACCCTGAGCCCATTCAGAGTCATTTGTTACCCTCCGCTGTATATGACCAAACATCTTCGTGACCATTAGGTAAATGGTTTAGAATATATATACAGACAGACATGTAGCTTCTACAATTAAAGGCAAAACACGGTTTAGTTAAATGCATGTTACCAGGTCACTGTCCTTATTTGGTTCTAGAATTAGCTCCCTCTCAACCTTTTAAGGTAAGAGTCATGTCTTCATGTAGACAGCTCCACACAAGTATCCACTCTCCTCTCCGTCATCACTGGTTCTCTCAAGCATTCCTGAGAAAGGCACCTGTTTGGAAGCATGAGGTTTAAAACTGAGACAGGTGAAAGTTAAAAGTTGAGTGACTCAGCACTTTTAGGCAGTACATCCCTCAGTAGGGAGCCATTGAACCTGGGTACTGGGGTGATGGTGGGTGGTGGTGGGGTAGGTGGATGAGGTGTTTCTGTGACTCAGCAGCTGAGCTGGATGGAAAGGAGCACTTGGATTTTGTGTTCTAGGTCCTTTGTGAGCTGAGGGTGTCATGGAGCTCTGGATTACATAGGGTTGTGACTTTCATGGGTCCTGAGGATGTTTGGAGATCTGGGGAGATGCTACACAGGTTAAGTGCTTGATTCAGAACAAAAGGACATGGGTTTGATCCCAAAATGTTGGTTTAAAAAATAGAGCTGAGTATGTGGACCAGCAAGTTAGCTTAGCATGCTTGCTACCAAGCATGGGGAGTTTGATCTCAAAAGTAGAGGGAGAGAACTGACTTTGGCAAGCTGTCCTTAGACCTCTATATGTGCAATGTGGTGTACGCATACCCTCACACACATAAAATAATATAAAATGTAGAGCGGCGAGCATGATGGCCCACGATCATAATCCCTGTGTGGCAGAGCTCGAAACAGTGCAGTTCCCTCCGGCTCATTGGCCAGCCAGTCTAGCCTACTTGGCCAGTTTCAGCCTGGTCTCAAGAAAAAGGATGGATGACACTTGGTGGCCCACATGCCAGGCTTTCAGAGACTAAGAGACTAAGTTTGAAGCACCAGGGTGGGCATTGGTAGGACCCATAGTAAAGCAATGGCATTAGAAGCAGTCATGGCTCCCTTCCTGCCTGGGTGGACTAGTGAGCAAACAAATGTGGAGGAAGGAGAAAGGAGGCAGAGGTGGCCTTGGCTCCAGCACGATCCAGGGCTGCTGGAATAGTGCGTGTTAGCTAACGATCTATTACAGTCCCAAGAATAGGATATGGCCGACCTATTAAGGATATCATGCGCTTTTTGATAGGGGGACCCAAAAATTGATGTACTGCCTTGGGTTCTATTATGTTTTCAAAGTTTAATTAAGCTGAAGCCGCTCCCACCTGGACCTTGTGAATAGCTTCCAAGTCCGTCATTTGTCACAGAGGGGCGCTTATGAGTAGATTCGTCTTCTAAACAACACTGTTATTGCAGGAGGTCTCGCCTTAAATCCATCAGCCCATACGAGCGTGAGTGCCTGGCTTGATTTTGATATATTATCCCAGCAGTTCAGTTCTTATGGGCGAGTGGCTAATTCATTAAGTCATCAGAAGATGGGCGAATAGAGACGTATCGTTAGCTTTCAAAATGATGCTGCCACAAGGAAAGAATTGAACTGAACTTCATTCTCTCCCTCTCTCCTACACACACACACACACACACACACACACACACACACACACACACACGTACCTATAGATATAAATGCGTAGATAGATAGGTTTAAGTGCAGGCTCACTCTTAGTGGGTAAACAGGTGACTTACTTTATATGCCTTTTGGCCTAGGTTTGAAGAAGCCTTTCCTGAAGGTAGGAGAAGACTCCCTTCCTTGTGGGCTGCTGGGATTATGGGTTAATATGGCCTCATTGTGTAACAGGAGCAGAGCCTAACACATTTGAGGATGTGTGTTCATAGGACACAGCAATTTCACCTCTAATCGGAAGCCTTGGAAAGTGGTTTTTCTGCACACGGAGAGATGTGTTCAAGGGCATTTGTTGTAGTGATTTTTTGTGAGACTGGGCATTTTCAAATAGCCTGAGTGTCCATTAGTGGAGAGATGGGTGAGGAAAATGTGTTGTGTTTATGTGCTGGGCAGCTGGGCAGCTGTTAAAAGGTGTCTAAGTGGGTCTCCTTAGTGTGACGTTGTGCTTGTATCCCTTGTGTAGATATAGATACAGGCTCAGAAATAGTGCTGGGTGAAGAAAACAAGAGGTAAAATGCATTTTACAGTGTGATGATTCTTGCCTGAGGTTTTGTGTCCACATGCAAAGCATCATGGGAATCCGTCCATGGACGATACACTTTGAGGTAGCTCTGGATTATTATTGAGGCAGGGTCTCTTGTAGCCCAGGCTGGGCTTGCACTTGCTGGGCAGCCTTGAACTTGTGATTTGAATATCTTCACCCACCCAGTGCTTGTCTTACCGTGGAGGTCACCACACTTGGTCTATGTGGTGCTGGGGAAGGACCCATGACTTCATGCGTGTTAGACATAGTTTAGGAATAGTCAGCCCAATGTTGCACGCTTGACGTAGCTGCCCAGGAGGGAGGTAAGGTGAGGGGTGGCCTTAGGTATTGAAATTGGACCTGGACTCCACGACACTGAAGAAGACAGCGAGCATATTTTGGTAGTGTACAAACTAGAAACAGTAGTGATAACATACAAATATTTGTACTTTGGGAAGATAGGAAGGAGACAACCTGTTAACTTGACTGGATTTGGCATCACCTAGGAGACACATCTCTGGCCCTGTCCGTGAGGCTGTTTCAGGACAGATTTATCTGGGGAGAAAAAACTCAACCTGAAGCAGGCCATACTGTCCTATGTGCTAAAGACCCAGACAGAAGAAATGGAAGTAGGACAGGCGAAAAAGACACACATCAACAAGCCCTCATTTTTCTCTACTTCTGATCCCTTGAGATGTGAGGAGTCTGAGTTGTACACTCACACCACTGCAGCCACATGACACCCCAATCACCCACACCTTCCCTATCATGATGGGCTGCATTCCATCAAACTGTTGTGTCCAAACAAACCTTCCTCCTTTAAGTTGTTTCTGCTCCTGGGATGAGGAAGGAGTTAATGCAGGCCGCTTTTTCCATTCGTTTTTAACAATAGAAGGATGGCATCCTGGGAATGAAAGTGGGTGTGCTCAGAGCAATACCCACCCCCCAAGTCTGTTGGGTCCTTCACTGTCCACACCTTTTGGAATCCTCTCAGCTCTGTCTCTGCAGGGCTTCAGGGTGGGGTCGTTTGTCTGCCTCTTTCTTGACTTCTGATTGGTCACAAAGGACTCAGCTCTAGTGTCCTAGATTCATGATGCTTGATAAAAACAAAGCATATAACCACAGGAGAGAGAAAAACGAGTCAATTATAGATAGGTTACCACCTGATCAACCTTCTGGGCTTCTCTGCTTTCCCTGTTGCTATGGATTCACAGATATTGTAGGGTGGATGCTCCACTCTCCAAGGCTGGCCAAGAGTGGTAAATCAGAGTTTTGCTCTTTCTGAGGAGGTCATATCTGTAATTTAGACTCCAGTTACAGAAACTCTAACCAGTATCATTTTTGGTCTGTGGATGTGTTCCAAGCTGTCTATCCTTGATAGAATTGTGTATTCATTCAAAGCATGTGAACAAAGAATCTTTGATGCAAAAGGGAGGCTGGGAAGACCATGTTAGAATCCATGGAGGGCAGGGTGGAGCTGGCTGCTACCTTGCAATTCTCACCATAGTATTTTTTCATCATAGTAACATTTTCTGTTGTGACAAATGCTTGGTCAAAGCAACTGAAGAAAGGAGGATTTACTTGGCTCACGGTTCCAGGGGACCAGTCTGTCGTGTCAAGGAAGCCATGGTGGTGTGAGCATGAGGCAGCTGGTCACAGCATCTGCAGCAAGGAAACAGAGATAGGAATGCTTTCTTCTTCTTCCTATGTGTTTGGGCACCCCAGCCCATGAATGATGTGGCCCACATTCACAGTGAGTCTTCCCACCTTAATTAACCTAATCTAGATAATCTTTCACAGGCATGTGAAAGATGCCCAGATGCTTGTCTTCTAGGCAGTTCTAGATCCTGTAAAGTTGTCAATCAGAATTAACTATCTTGGGATCCAGAAGGACACCTTGCACCAAGAATGCTGAAGCTCACAAGAGATCAAACCATGGTGATACAGTCTGCTTCTCTTTCTTGACAGGAAGAAAGCCTACCTTGTTTGATACTTAGACCAATATCTCAGACTTATTTCCTAGAATCATTTGGCTTTAGAGTTAGATATTGATTCTTGACACTTACTAGTTATAATTGACTACTTCCAACTAGTTAGCAATCCTTGAACTAGTTGATTAGATAAAAATAATGTACAGAAAAAAAAACCTCTTTTCTCTGAATGTATTCAGTAAGGTCGGGAGGAAAGAGGCAAAGGAACAAGTAGGGTTGGGTGTGACATATGCTCAGGAGGGGTGGTAGTAGAGGGGTGGAAGGCCCAGGATGGAGGCTCTGGGGTTTGGCATGGTGGACTAGGGACTAAGAGAGCAGTGTGATTATAACCCAGTCCTCAGTTGCTGGCAGTATAGTCTTGGTCCAGTCACTAAATTTCTTAGCCATTTACCTGTGATGCTAGACCATCAATATACACTGAAATTCTCTGCTTACAATTGAATAGTTTCAATGGAGCAAAAGAGATGAAAGGCCCTTTTGAAAACCACCTCAGCTGCTCTGATGTAATGATCCACATGATGAATATGTTGAACCAGCATAAGTATTACCCCAAAGGATGAGAGTCAACTTTGATTTCTCTGAACACCACGTTAGGGACAGTCATTATAATATCACATTCAAATCAGTATCCTCCAAGAATAACCATCTATCTTATTTTCCTTGATATTGTCTTGGTTTTAGCACGGGGGGGGGGCAACAGAACAATTGGACATTCTAACCTCTACACATAGTTCTCTTATATAAAGTATCAGAGAGCTATTGTCTCATGGCTACATACATGTGTTATATTTAAAAATTTATGTTGGGGCACCAATGAAACACCTGAATAGGTAAATGTGCTTGCTACTAAGCATGAGCACCTTAATTCAGTCCCAGAAATCACGTGATAGAAGGAGGGAACTGACTTCTTAAGGCTGTTCCTGGACTTCCACATATCTACTGTATGTAGCACGTGCAATCACACACACAATATATAATAAAAGTATAAAAATGTGCGAAAGCTAATGAGGTGCACATAGGCATGGGAACCTGTGTCTATCTTCAGCGTGCACATAAAAGGCAAGCCACTGCTTGTTTTCCCAGTGTTGGGGTGACAGAGACAGTGGGATCTCTGGGGATTACTGGCTAGCCAGCCTAGCTGCATTGGCCACCTCTAGCCCAATGAGAGATCCCATCTTAAACAGCATGATGGGTAGAAATGAGGAATGATATGCAAGGCTGACCTCTGACCTCCACACTTACACACAAGCACAGATGTGTGCATACAAATGTTCATCAACATACATGAGCACTGTACATGTGCACTATACATGTGTGCACTATACGTGTGTACACACAGGCACAAAATGATGAATTATGATTTGTTCTGTTCACTGGTTTCTTGGGCAAACTCTTTCTACCTCTAGCCCCTCAGTTCAGGAACAGAGCTCAGTGTGGAGTGCTTTGGACCTAAATCCACGGTTGTGTCCTTATCTTCTCAGAAAGGAACCACATTCTTGTGGAAAAAAAATATTTTTGCAAAATCCATACCAAATTTGGTCTAACCAGGTCAAGCTCTCCAACTGACCTAATCTTAAAGCTTTGTGCAAAAGTATTTCTGTTTATTCAACTCTTAGAGGCTGCAAGATTCTGTGCTTTGGGATGAAAGAGTCACGGCCCAGAGGGCTAAATTTAGATAACACCTGAGTTGCTTTGCTGCTAAGTAGAGTTTAATAGACTCATCGCTGCAATCTTTATATGCATGCAGCATGACAATTTATTTTGTTTATCAGAAATGAATGCTTAAGGGAAAAAAGCTCTTTTGAACTACAAGAATTTCATACCATAGGGGCCATTTTGCCTTAAAGGCGACTCATTTCCCATAGGTGGGGGAGGGGGACTTCTTTCTGGGGCAGAGCTGTGTGTTCTTGTGTGACTCAGAAGAATTTCCGCATATGGTTTGGCTTCATGGATTGTGTATTTCCTGTGTAAAGAACACAGATGATAGATAGTTCATAAGTGGTGTGGCTTGAATGTGCAATGCCCCAACAGGCTCAGGTGTTGAACACTTGCTGCCTGGGAAGGTGGGGAACCTTTTAGAGGTGGAGCCTCCTTGGATGGGGTGGGTTAAGGGGTTGGCCTTGAGGTTTCATAGCTCCATCCCACTTCCTGTTGCTCACTTCTGTTTCCTCACTGTGGAAACAGAGTGGCCAGACACTAAACGTTCCTTCTTCTCTGCCTTCCTCACCATGAGCAGGTGCATTCTGGAACTGTAAGCCCAGACCAACCGTTTCTTAAGCCGCTTCTTGTCAGGCATTTGGTCACAATAATGAGAAAAATAACAAATACAATGCAAATCACAAATATCTCAAATACCTGTGAGGTTCTGACACATCCAAGGACAAGCTCAGTGGGTGTCTCTCCACTGCCTCAAGCACAGGAAATGAGGCCTATTAGAAAATGGGGAATCTGCAGAATGGCTCTTAGAACATTTTGAGTGACCTGACATATCGGAAAACAGCATATGGACCTTATGCAAACACGTAGGAAAAACAGGACACCAGGGAGATGGTGCACTTGACACAGTACCTGCTGCATGAGCTTGATGACCTTAACAGATCCCTGGACGTGCAAAAATAAGACACGATGGCCCGTGTCTGTAACTCTAGTGCAGTGGGGTTGGGGCCAGACACAGACGGACCCTTAGAGCTCACTGACCAGATAGTTTAGGTGGCTGCTGAGCTCCAGGTTCCGTGAGGGACTCTGTCTCAAAAAATTAAGGTGGAGAGTGAGTGATGTAGAAAGATACCTGACATCAACATCTGGTCTGTAAATGCAAGTACACACACACACACACACACACACACACTAAAACAAAGAAAACCAAAGGTAGAAAATAGGGATTAATTTTGGGAAGGAACTGTCTCTTTCTGGGTCAACCTAGTTTTAATTAGGTATTTTTTTTTTTTTTACTGGAAAATGGCTGCAAGAAACAGCTAAGTGGAGGAGAGCTATTGCTTTGGCTCATGCTTTCAGAGGTTCCAGCCCATGCTCCCTAGGATTCATTACAATCGGTCTCCAGTAAGGCTAGGCCTATCAGACTTTGCATTAATTTATGAATCAATAAGTAGATGAATTCATTCATTAAGTCAGTCCTCACTGTCCAAACATTTCTCAATGGTTGGATCTACTAACTAGGAGCTGGGTCTTTAACAATGAGCTCCTTTGGAGGTTGTTTCCTGTTCAGACTATAATAACATCAGCTGGTGGTTGTCTCAGAGATCTCCAAACTTGAGGACAGGTGGTCCAACACATCCAACCACTCTTTCTTTCAGAATAAACTCTCGGATACAGTGGCACACAGATGGAAAGGGATGTGGACTCACTGGCCCTGCTTCTGAGGGTGCTAATTTTGGCTGGCAACTTCATTATATTAGAAGCAACTGAAATCCAAGCTACTGGCCACAGGAAACTCATCTAATGTGTGTGGGTCTTCTGGTGGCAGCCCAGATAAAAGGATATAGAAGAAAGAAATGTCTTGTCTGCCTGCCTGTCTTCACTCTTGCTGGCATGTCCATCTGTCCTGTTGTTGTGGCATTCTTTCACTGATGCTAGAACCAGCATCTCTGGGCTTCTGATGCCAACTGAAGATCTGAAGATCAGCAGCTGTCTGGAAACCCTCCAGGCCTTCAGAATGGGAAGACTGAAATAATGGTCCTGCAGACAGGAGAACTGCTGGGTTCTCAGGGTTCTCAGCTTCTTTATTGTTTGACATTCTTGGACTGACTGGACCATATTGTAAGCTGATTAGCAAATCCTTATGTAGATGCATATGGAGATATCTGTCTATCTATCTATCTATCTATCTATCTATCTATCTATCTATCTATCTATCTATTTATCTATCATCTATCCAATACACGTATGTATGTATGTATGTATGTATGTATGTATGTATGTATGTATGTATGTATGATGTATATATGTATATTTCTTTCAGTTTTGCCACTTTAGAGAACCCTGAAAAATACACTGCTCAAAGCTTTCTGCCATGCAGTCCAATCATGGTGTCTCAGGGTTCAGGCAAAGGTAGAAGGATTGAAAGTTCAAGGTCATCTTCTGCTTCAGAGATCTCAAGGCTGGTCTGGGATGCATGAGACTATGCCTTAAAAGTTCTATGAGTTCTCTAGTAGCTTCGTAATAGCTGCAGGCAGCTATGGAACCCTACATGAAATAAGCTCTCTTCTGTGTGTGGTTTGTGTGTTATTTGGGGAGTCCAGCCCTGTCCTGAGGGCTTAATGTAGTGAGGATAGTCCTACATGTGGCCCAACACAGAGACCTCAGACATTATTGGATTGTTTTTTGAGATGTTTTTGTTTTTATAAGTTGACTACACAGATTGTGAACATATATTTCCATAGCATACTCTGCTTCTGTAACCTAAAGGCTGATTAATACTAGAGGATTGGGATGTCAGTCATGAGGCAGACACTTGTCTTAGCAGTCTCTTGGAAGATGGTGGCCCTCTATGGTCTATGCTGATGCAACATGCTCAGGGTACTGAAAAGAACAGTCAATTGGTAGACCAGTTGTCTGTGAGTAGGTATGTAGAATTGAGATGGAATATTTTAGATTGGTGGTTTGGCATTTGTTAATTCAATGTGGTAGCGATTGAACACACGCTTACTTAGTTACACGTGTATACAACATAGATTATAATCTTAAATCCTAAAATTAGTCATCATAGTTTGACAAGAGGGAATGAATTTTAGAAGTGTTTGACTGACTTTTTGTAGGCCATTTATGAGCAGGTGCCAAAGCTGGACTAGAGCCAGAATATGCAGTCTCAGTAGCCTATTTGCCAGGTGTGGGCTGAATCTTCTGCTTGTCTCTGTACTAGCATTGAAACCAGAAGGCATGGGACCTCCTTGACACCTGCAGCTGAGATTGTGTAGACTATGTGACTCTAGTTTTTGCCAGATAGCTATGCGTATTCCCAGTTGAATGTGAAAGCAACTCAGTAGACCTGCCCAAAAAGCAAGAAAGGCAGTACACAGAGAATGTTAGCTGAGGTTGTCCTTTGCTTCATTAGGAATGCATGTGGGTAGGTGCACATGTGTGCATACACACACACACACACACACACACACACACACACACACATACACATGTGCCTTAGCTGTGATCTTAGGCATTTTTTGCCTGGAGACCAGACTCCTGGCTGGGAAGTCCAGTTCTCTAGAGGTCTTCATTCAATACCTGCATGCTCAAGGTTTAGACCAGTCAGTATGATGAAGTTATAGAGTCCAAAGCTTGGCCTAGAGGGATGTACTCCTTGGGATATGAGATGTAACAAAGGATACTACAATTAAAATACTAGGTTAAGCGAAGAGATACTACAGGCTAGAGGCAAGGCACACAGCCTCTGAGATGTGGCTGGCTCTGAGATGAATGCGTTTGTATAATTTTGTACGTGTTCACACTCTGCACACAATCCACTTTCTTCTCAGCTATTCTCTGTACACACCATGAATACCAGCTTAGGGTACTTTAAGTGTCAAGAAGTTTTCAGACCCCTGTGAAGGCAGGATTCTGGTTGCCATGGGAGAGGAATGAGTGGACAGGCGTGGGTGTGTGTGTCTCAGTGTGAATTGTTAAGCACATCGCCCCTTCTGTTGCCACCAGTCCCTGGGATGATAAATCACCTCCCTCCTACAGTGGTGAATGTTTTAACCCTTTCCTGGCACCAGAGAAATGAGAGATGAAGAACCTTGAGGAATGAGGCTTGGAAAAAATACCCAAACTGTAGATCTTTGCAGAAAGGTGCTATGGTTTTCAGTTTACAAAGGGCACAATCACAGTTTGTTTTAAAAGTGTGTATGCAGAAGGTGAAAAGGAGACTTGGGCTCAACATCAAAGCCTTGTACTGGGGGCCTGGGGAAGTGAACCGATGAGGTGTTCACTGTAGAAGCATGAGGCCTGAGCTTGATTCCCAGAACCTATGAAACAAGAGTAAGGGAAGAGGTAGGGGGAGGTGAAGGAGGGGGGGGGGAGAAAAGAATGGGGAGGGGGACAGAAGAGGGGAACGTGAGGGAGAGAGAACAGGGAAAGAGAGCTTAGAAGTTAAGAATGCTTGCTGCTCTTGCTGAAGACCTGAATTCAGTTCTTAGTACCTGTATTTGTCAGCTATAACCACTTGTTACCCCAGTGCCAGGGGTCTGATGCTTTCTTGTGGTTTTTGCAGATACTATACAGTGTACCTATCCATATACACAGACACCAGATACCATATACACATAAATAAAAATAAAACTTTTGAAAATGAAAGAAAGCTTGGCATAGTGGTGCACACTCAATCTCAGCCCTGGGGAGGCAGAGATGGGCAAATCCCTGGGAAGCCCCACAGGTCATCCTGCCTACCCTGTTTGGTGAATTTCAGATAAAAGTGAGTAACTGTCTCAAAAAGAAATGGAGAGTGGCTGAGAAAGACACCTAAGATTGACCTGTGACCTCTACACACACACACATACACACACACACACGCATGTACCCACACCTGCATGTGGGCCTGCATGCTCAGTGAACTTGCACAGATTTACAATGCACACATTCACACACACACACACACACACACACACACACACACATGCACGCTTGCACACACATACATACTGGACATCCTTGAACATTTTATTTACCCCTTTCCCACATTGCCTATTGTTTTTCTCCTATACATAATGCTGGTGAGAAGACAAAAGGTTAAAAAACTCATTATGTGTTTGGGAAAGAAGAAAATTCTTCCTCAGAGGTCAGTCTCTCTGCAATCAGTCAGCAGTGATAGATTTGAGTGTGGGTGTTTGTGAAAGACACAACACAGCTTGTTCCAGGACTTTGGAGGCAGAGAAACTTAAATCATCTTAAATGTCACCTCTAGTGGCTTCCTGCTTCTGCTCCATCCAGACTGACACACATCTGTGTGGTCCCCTGGCATTGTGAGATTTCTTCTCATCCAATGGCAAGCTCTCACTGAGACACAGGTCACATGCTGCCTCTGGGATAAAGGGTCCGAACCCTGAAAAGCTTGAGGCTCAAGGTGGAGGACCCTCTTCTGGGCTGCATAGGCCCCCCATCCCATATGATTGTGCTCTGTGTTTCTACCAGTTGAGGTCTTCAGTATCCTTCCCTGGCCTCTGCTTGGGGCGCAGGGGCACTGCAGTAAAGGGCTTGGTAAATGAGCTTAAGTTTCATTTTGCTTCTGAGTTGAAGATGGAGCCCAGCTGTGCTTGGCACAGAAGTAACCCTAATAGGATAGGAGGGAATATTGTGCTAAGCCAAAATATGTGGCCAGGGACTTTATTTTATTTTATTGCATTCTACGGTTTTCATGCCCTGACTGGAATATGCGCATATGCCCGAGGGGTAGTGATTTATCAAGCCCATTTTCCAAGATTGTTATCCTTCATCTTGACACGCTGTTAAAATCATTTAATTGTCACCGTGTTGCCTCGTCACCACACAGTCATAGTGATCCATTATTTAGGATGTGCGGGCATTCTGCCTTCTCCCTGCTTAGTGGGGCAGGCATGGAGCTCCGCTGTATGATGTGTGGGATGGGAATCATCTGGGCTTGGTACATGAAATCAGCATGGGTGTCCCTTAGGCTCAGGTCTGTTCTCTGTTTTCACCGAGCATTTGGTGACATGAATCTGGTGTCTGCCTGTGTCCTGCCCTTTCCTGTTGGTCAGATGCTCTGGGAGTGTCACTTGCAAGGGATCTGACTCACCTGTGCTGCTTGGGCTCCTTCTCAAGGGCTTTCCCAGGATGGGTTTTCCAAGTGATACCTCTCAGCCCTGTTCCGAACTTGAAATAAAATTCTTACAGCTCCTGGCCCTCAAATAATCCCACCAGTTTACCCTTCTGTCTGGTCTTCTTATTCTGACTGTAATAGAATAACCTCCTTGGTATTTACAAACAGCAGATCTGGAGCTTGCTTCTACAGCAAGACTGACACTCTCAGATGCCGAAGACCTGATATAAAAAGTTCCTTCGTATTTGTGTAGACCTCATGATAGGTCAATTTTATTTTTGAAAAATGTGTGTGTGTGTGTGTGTGTGTGCGTGCATGTGTGCAAGTGCCTTTTCATGGCAGAAGAGGGTAAGGGATCTCTCCCCTAGTGCTACAGTTATAGATGAATGTAAGCAATCTCAAGTACTGGGAACCAGGCATGGGCTCCCTGCCACAGCAGTGTATGCTCCTAAATACTGCGTGAACTCTCCAGTCCTCTTCTTCCTAAATACATTTAAATCATGTCTAGGTTGATTATAACACTTGGGTCAATGTAAATTATTTGTAAAGCACTGTTTTGCTGTCTTATTTAAGGAGAAGAAAAAGAGACTGTATATGCTTGCTTGGGCTGTCACTTTCCCCATGTATTTCTTTCTTTCTTTTTTTTTTTTAAAGATTTATTTATTTTATTTATATGAGTACATTGTAGCTCTCTTTAGACACACCAGAAGAGGGTATCAGATCCTATTATAGATGGTTGTGAGCTACCATGTGGTTGCTGGGAATTGAACTCAGGGCCTTTAGGAGAGCAATCAGTGCTGAGCCATCTCCCCAGCCTGCCCCAAGTATTTCTGATTCATATTGGATGAACCCATGGAGATGGAACCCATGGAGAAGGTGGGACAAGTCTAAATTTTTTGACCTATCTGAAAATAAAGCAATGTATTAAAGCCATCTAGACTCCAACAACTCTCACATTGATTATGATACAATATTGTTGCATCTCCTTCCTGAACTTTCTATCCATGTTTAAAATTTTAGCTTTTAAGCTTGTGTTTTATTTTTAATCTGTAGGATAGGAATTTTCAAACATGCTCGAATAGAGAGGCTAACATGACAGATCCCTGTGCGGCTATCATCCAACTTCAATAATCATCAAGTTTTCATACAACTGGGCAAATATTTAATGAGGGAAATTTCTTTATAACAAAGCCATAGCAGTGAGAGCAGGCAGGGCCTGCCACGTTGCAGCCTGTGAGCCAGTGGAGGCAGACAGAAGCAATCAATGGCTGCTAACGCCATTCAGTACAAGTGTAATGGAGCGGAGAAAGGTGGCTGGAGTGGCATGCGATCTCAGAGACCAATCTTAGCTTCACTAAAATTGGGGAAACCAGATGTTAGTTAGCACCTTATATGAGGCTCTAAGTGGTGCTCAGGACTGCCATGATGGGGTCTTGCTAAAAAGAATTGGATCTGAAAGTGACAGCATAAAACGGGGGGGGGGGGGGGGGGGAAGGGGGGGAGAGCACGGGAAGGAATTGCATGAAGCCCAGTGATGCCTCTGCATCTAATCAGGTTAATCATGGCTCAGGGGTCTGGACAACACATTCAGATCTGGAAAATGGGATGTACTCACACATATTTATAGAAAGAAGGGCCAGGGACTTCTTGTGCCCACACTGTAGCCCCATACTCTCTGAAATGATCATATATTTGCTTCAGAACTTGTAAAATTCTAAAAAATTTTAGATTTCATGTTGAAATTTAAGCCCCGGTCCCCTGTTCTCCCTTGCTGCGAGACCCATGATACCCATACACATTTTCTAAATGTTTATAAATTTGCAGGTGATATATAGGGCCCTCTGTTCCTTATATGCTTAACCTTGGCTTGTCTGAGTTTTTGTGAGTAGCTCTGGCTTCTTCTCTTTAACTTCTACACAATTCCCTGTGTAATCATGCTAGGTTTTCTTACCCAGTGTCCTGTTAATAGCCAGCCCTGTTAGTCACTATTATTTACACGTACCAAGGAGGCTAGATTGGACACAGAGTGGACTCTTGAAGTCCAAGGCCATAGGCACCTTAGATTCACCATCACACATTACTAAAACCATCTCCAAAGCACCCAGCATCTTCATCCTTCACATCCTCCTGCTCATATAAAGTGTATAGTCACTTTCAGGGTCAATATTCTAAAGCTTGGTAGAAATATCTATCATAATGATGACAGGAATAGTATTCAACTTAAAGCTCTTTGGGATATTTATAACTTATGATATTGTCTTGAATATATGTTTTAATCTGGGTATGGCCATGGGGATAATATGTCTCACCAACTTGAGAAACTATTGTATATCTCGGTGAATTATTTGTATATGAATGATCTATTTTTATCATCTCTCTTTCCCTACCCTTCTTACAAACACACACACACACACACACACACACACACACACACACACACACACACACGCACGCACGTACACACACTCAAAATGAAGTTTCTATATACCTTAAAGGTTTTTATACCATGTAAATGGGGGTATTTTTCTTATATTCTCTTGAATTCCTTGATTTGGGATTTTATAATGTTTTTAATTTTGTGTGTTAATCTTTATCTAGAAGTTTTACTCATCTTAATAATTCTAATAATTTAATACTAGGCTGGCTTGGATGCCCTGTTTGTGCATCCGTGCCAGTTTTGCAGGTTTTCCTGTATCTTTCTTCCCCTGTCATTTAATGCCTATTGCACTGATGAATGGAAGAAGCAATTGGCATCCTTTCATATCCTGATGTTGTTGTGAATTCGTTCATAGTTTTACCTTTAAGTGTGACCTTTGCACTAGGGTTTGAAAGCCTCATTGGGTAGAGGCAATATCTATGGTTTCCAGTTTACTAAGAAAGTTTGCAATGAGTAGGTGTTTATTTTTATAGGATGCCCGTTCTTTAAAAATTATTGTGATTGTAATCACACCTTAATCTTTGAATGTGGTGCCTTTTTTCCCTAAATGCTCTGGTTTTGAGCCATAATTAGATTCTCAGAAAAATCCCTATTTGATCTTGATGGATGGTGATACTGAGATGCTGGTGAATCTATTTATAGTGCTTTTAAAATGATTTATTTTTATTTATGTTTATGTGCATGTGGTTTGTGTGTATGTGTACATGTATGCACAGGCTAGAAGAGGGTGAGCCACATACCTGGACCTGGACTTGTGGATGTTTATAAGCTACCTCACATGGTGTTAGGAACCAAACTTGGGTCCCCTTCATGAACAGTAAGCGTTTTTAACCATCAACCTATCTCTCCAGCCCCTTCATAGCATTTTATTTGGGATCTTTATATTGACAAGTGATCAGGGTTCATAATTTTTGCTTAGATTATCTGTATTTGGTTTTGTTATACCTTCATACTATCTGCTGAATGGTTCATAGCTATCTTTACAGACTCTAAATGGATTTTTATAAAATGGACAATGATCTGGTCTTTTAAAGTCTGCTAAAATTTCCCAGTGATTGATTTTTTAAAATTTTGCCCTTGGATTGTGCATATTAGTCCAGAAAGGCAAATCAAATCCTCACTTCTGATTTATTCTTGTTGGTGTGAAGCCCCCTGCTTCTCCTCAGGTCCCTTTTCACTTGATAAATTTATCTCACAGATGATACCCGAAATGTGATATTTTTAATGTATAGAATTACTAATAGTTCATTCTTTTCAATACATACATCTCACAAAAGACCATATTATCCAGAAATTCTACTTGTCTCGGTGTCCCAAGGCTGAGGAGAACTATTAAGACAAAGCCTGCTGTGGAGCAGTACCGGTCATAGTAGTCAAAATGTCTACCAACAGACATTTTGGCATGTTCCCATGAAGTTGAAAATTAATCTTCCAGAGGCAGGAGTGAGACACTGACACATGCAGCACCGTGCATGGCTGAAGTCTGGAAACGTGATACTCTGAATTAATCACTTAGAAAGGTTTGCCCTAGGTTGAAAGTTCTTGCTGGCGGCTTCTTCAATGGCGCCTTCTCTGTGACTGTCCTTACTTGCTACTGGAGCTCCTAGAAGACACGTTTGGAGCTTCTTGGTCCTTTTTGTCTAGTATTCAAAACTCTTTTTGTATCTCTGCATCCTTTGGTCCATTCTGGATGAATCCTATGGAGTCAAGATCCCAACTTCTCACGATCCCAACATGGATCCCAGGACCCATCTGTGAGCCAACATGGATTCTTAAGTTAGCCCCAGCTCTCAGCTTGTTACAGCCCAAATTTATCTGAGGGAGCCTCTGTTGAGAGATTTCCAGATCAGATTGGCCCATGGGCTCTGTGGCTGTTTCTGATTGCCTGCTAATTAATGTAGGAAGACCTGGCTCATTGTGGGCAGTATCATCTCTATGCAGATGATTTCAATCAAAGAAGTTAGCTCAGGAAGAAGAGAAACAAGGCATTAAGCACCAATCCTCAATAGTTTCTGAATCTGCTCCTGCTTGATTTCCTTCCCTGACTTCCTTCAGTGATGCGCTGCTAACTGTGAGTATAAGCTGGAATAAACATGTTCCTTTTCATCTTGCTTATGGCTATGCCATTTCCTCCAGCAGCAGAGAGGCACACCATCAAGCTGTCAGTCATATAGATCGCATCTCCTCTCTGTGACTTGAGGAAGCTTTGGTTGAGACCAGAACATGTGAAGGCAGACAAACAAAGCATGGTTCTTCCCTAGAGCATGAAAGAATGCTGTCCCCCGCATAATGCAATGTTTCAGTGGACAGGCAAAAATCAGCAGCTGTTGACTGCAGATATGCTTTTATTTGATTTATATTTTATCCTCTCCGTGGCCTCTTATTCTCCTCCATTTCTCCCAACTCCACCCACCCTAGCAAACTTCCCGTTATGATGGAAGATGCTGGACCGAGTGAATCAACCTTGGGTCTGTGTGCGTCTTCTCCCTTCCACATTACTTACTAATTGTCTGCCTCCTCTGCCAGCCGTACATCCTCAGCATCAATCACAACTTCTTCAGGCTTTGAGCTGAAGTAGGGCAGAGTGCATTGGGTAGAGCCTGGGCTGCAAAGATCTGCTTATATACACGGAAGGAAGCCTGTTGGAAGGATGCTACCCTCTAGCTCTAATGAGCTTCATGGGAGAAAACATAGATATGTCTGAAAATTTTCTCAAAGACCTTTTGCAGAGAACATAAAGACTCAGTGTCATGGTCTGAACAACAAACTGTAACCAACAGGTGTATATGCTTGGAACACTTGTTTCCCTGGAGGCAGCAGCACTGTTCTGTGGAGGTTTAGGAGGTTGAGCCTTGTTATAGGAAGTGGGTCAGTAGAACAGGCCCTGAGATTTTGTAGCACGGCCCTACTTCCTGTCCACTTTCTGCTTCCTGACTGGAGCCAGTGTGTCCAGCCATCTCACCTTCTGGCTGCCATGTTTTTCCAGCCATCTTGGATGGTGTTCCCTAAAGCTATATGCTCAAATAAGCCATTTATTCTATAAGTTGTTGCTTGCCAGGTGTTTGACTCCAGCAATAGAAAATGTAACTGAAATACCCACCTTTCTGTGTCACACAGATGGCTCATGACACTCTTAAGAACAGGTTGTCTGAAGAGGCCCAGGTACTTGGGTTTCAACACTAAGCTTGAAGAGTTTAAGCTTCTAATTTTTGCGAGTTAGAGAATTCAGGAAATTCCTTCACACACACACAAACTCCACAAAAGAAGAGACCTTGGTTTTGTCTCATGTTGCTCCTTCATTTCCAGGGGGAAGTTAATGGTTCATTGGTTGCATGTTGTGGAACAAATAGAAATGGGTTGTGATGAGAGTCACAGACATCTCTCAGAGTAGGAAGTAGAGAAATATCAGAGAAGTCCTAGTTGTCTTCACAAAGAGACCAGGACACACAAGCACCATCAGTTTACACGTGTGTGAGCATTGAAGCCATCCTGCCTTGATATCCCTGGTGCTCACAGGGGTCACCTTCCTTGCTTTGTATATTGTTGAAATACATTTTAGTGATACATTTTTGTAGCCTAAATCAGTCAGCATTAACAACAAGGTAGATATTGGGCAATCCATCTATGAAATAGGGGTAGTACTGCAGCTGACCTTACAATGAGTTTAGAGATGGGTTGACATGGTATGTAGATGCATTTAACGGGATCCGGCACATCATGAACTTTCTGTTTATCATGGACCCAAGGATTCAGCTACAGTCGAAATGTAGATCATGTCCCTGGCGAAGTCGAAGTGAAGAGGTTTAGTTTCCAAGGTGGTAGTATTGAAAGATTCCATGGAATTTTAAGAGGTGGGGCCCTAGGAATTAGGGGATATGCTTCTGAAAGGAACTGTGGAGCCCTGGTCTCTTGCTTTCTATCTTAGCTCCCAGGTTTATGATATGAATGTTCTTTTTTTGTTTTTGTCTTTTGTTTTGTTTTGTTTTGACACATTCTGAACCATCAGCATAGGTTCAAAACAATAGGGCTACCAGATATTGGACTGCATCTTCTAAAACAGTGAACTAATTAAATGTGATATAAGTTAATTACCACAAGTGTTTTGTTATAGTAACACGAAGTTGACAGATATACTTAATAAGTGCGCCTGTGTTTAGATAGCACCATATGTACATGCCAAAGTCAGTGGGATGGATGGTGGTATTGGTAGATGGCTTTATTTTGTTGTGTCTGTTACAACTTGTCAAACTCTGGGACTTTGTATCATGATATAGCTTAAAATCGCTCTCCAGTGTGCCATTTAATAAGCATATCCTAAGTGCTGGGTCCAGGGAGAGGATGGCAGTTTTTGTCTTCATGCTATTTAAGATGGAGGGTATGAGAGGGGTCAGAAGAAATGGGGCCTATATTGTGTTATAAAGGAAGGCAGTCACATTCCAGGCATGTGCCCTGGTAGAGCTTATTAACTTCACCCCTGAGACAAAGTACTCAGCAAAGGGGATTCAAGGAAAGAGGGTGTGTTTCTGTTGTCTCACAGTTGGCTGACATGGTCTATCATGGCGGCGGAGGCATGCGGTGGCTGCTCACACTGCCTGTGCAGTTAGCAAGTTGAGAGAGGAACACCATGCTCACCTCACTTTCCGTTCAGTTAGTCCAGGATCCCAGCCCGTGGTATGGTGCAACCCACACTTAGTCTTCCGACCTCAGGTAGCCTGATCTGGAAAATCTCTCACGACATGTTGTCTCTTAGGCAAGTCTGGATCCTGACAAGTTGACAACCAAGATCCAGCATCACACAAGGAGAGGGAGCTGAGGATGTATGCAGGACAGGGAACTAGGGCTGATGAGACTGGGCTCCCGGGAGGGTTGGCAGAAGAGCAGGGTGAAGGCAGGGTGATGGCCATCCTAATGTTCCCTAGAGGCCCTGGATTTTTATTCTTTGAGAATGACTCCTTTAAAACATGTTTTGCTTATTCTTTGACAATTTCACACATGTGTACAATGTATTTTGCTATAACCCCTCCTCCCCCTCTCCTCTCCCCCTGGCCCTACAAACACACCCTCTCCTAACTTCATTTCCTTTTTTTTTCTAAAAACAAGCCAGCTCACGGAGCCCACTCAGGGCTACCTCTGTCACATGGCATTTCACTATCCACTGGGTCATAGCCAATCAGGGGGCTACACCCCTGAAGAGATTTCACTTTCCCTTCCCTAGTGGTCATCAATTTCCAATAGTTTTTCAGCTAGGCGCAGAGTCTTGTGAGTCTCTCTGCTCAGTGCTTGGATGTTGAGCAGGTTTTACAGGCAACTGCAACTGCTGAGTTCATGAGTACAACCCAAGTCCTGTCCAAAAGAATCTGGTTCACAGATGCTTGAGCCCAGAAACTTATCTTTGAATTGTAATTTAACTACAATTGGGAGCAGATTTTCCAATTCTCTGTGCCTCAGTTTCCTCATCCATAAGATGGGGATAATAATAGTTCTTATACCATAGATAACTATATGAGGTGGGTATGACTACATGCACACTTGATGCTTACTATAACCCATAATTATCATGGTGTGGTGTGATTGTGTGTGTGTGTTTCCCAGTGTTACATTGAGTGGTGCTTATAGACAGGTGAGTTTTGGTTCTCTTTCACTGACCACTTTGTGGAGTTCTCTGGGCCAGCAGGAGCTCATATGAATGGAGTCCTGACAGAGCTGGGCAGCAGATGTAATGAACCAGAGACACTGTTGGATGAAACAGTAATACTTAGGCTAAAACTTATGCAGAGAGACACCCGGAGCATTTCAGAGCTCTGGAGGGATCCCACAGGCCTAATCCATCACCTGGAGGAGAAATTAAACACTTGCTGCTTATCTCTTGGAAAAGCAGAGCCCACAGCGAGGCCTGGGGTCTGGGGGTCGCCCTGGCACCCAGGGACTGGGGGTGTGTGATTTATTAGAATGTGCAGAGCTCTCTTGGCTTTTTGTCCTTTGATCAGTGCTGGGAGCCAACCAGGCCCAGCTACTTTGCATACTAATAAAGATTGGTGCCTGTAATTATTCAGCAGTCACACCGTTATTCCTGGGAGATAAATCATCCCTGGTTTATTTACTCTTCTTGCCTCAAGTTATTTCAAGATGCCTTTACTGTGCCGCGTCTGACTTGCGTGGAGGAGAAGCTGACTATCCCAGTTTTCTCAGATGTGCTTAAATGGTGATGGAGAGATGTATGCATATGCATATACTTTTGGCAGGATTCCACTCTGCAGCCCAGGTCGCATTCAAACTCACAACCCCCTGCCCTCAGCCTTCTGAGTGCTTTGATTACAGGTGTTCACCAAACTTTTTTCCATTTATGCTTTTGAGGGACTGCCCTGGTTTGAGCCTCTCTCATCTCCATCTTTACCTTGACCTTATATGTAGTCCAGACATCATATAAGATGTGGGGATGACCTGGCTATTTTCCAGTTTCTCGACTGGTGTGTTGGGCTTCTGGAATTATGTGCTACTCTGAGTCATGTGAGAATGTGCCTGTAGAAAAACTTGTGACGAGGGTATTTGTAGACCATTTCTCCATCCAGGGGACTTTTCTTCTCTTCTAGTTTGTGTCCAATTTCATCTTCAGTCCTGATCTTTATAAATCTAAGGGTTGTTTCCGCCTATCTTGTACCAGAAAAGCAGTAGTTTGAACTTCACGTATAGAGACTGATAGACTAAGTCGTTTGGTTCTTCCAACCTTGTTTGTGTGTGTGTGTGTGTTTACATTCTCTCCCCTTTCTCTTCTCTTCCTCCCTCTTTCCCCCTCTCACTCCTCTTCTCTGTGTGTGTGTGTGAACATCCGTGTCAAGGCTAGCAGACAATTTAAGTTGTTCTTCCTCAAGCGCCATCTACCACTGGCCTGGAATTCACTGAGACAGCAAACCCAGGGACCTGCCTGTCTCTGCCTTGCCAGTGCTGGGGTTAGAGCTTCCACAGGAGACCTCAGGTCTTCAAAAATGTAAGTTAGCTTTACTAACCTAGCCATCTCACTAGACCTCAATCTTTGACCTCTGTCCTAGGAAACCATCTTCTAAAGCATAGAAACGGATGAATTCCCCCTGTGATGGCAGCTATCAGCTTTGAAGTAGATTGATGTAAATACCCATGGTGTGGGAGAAGGAACTCACAGCAAAGCCAGGAACACTCAGAGACTGGGGGCGGCGGGAGTGGGGGTGGGGTGGGGTGGGAGAGGAGGAGGTGCCTGTATCAACTTAGGGCATCGAGTTGCTGAGAAGTGAGCTAAAGAAAGAGGAGGTCTATGTGTGTGGTCTATTGACTTCCTGTTAAGGGGAGAGGGGAGGAAACCCAGCAGGTGGGCTTCAGTCACCCACTGGCGCAGGATGTCTGTCAGTAAGCAAATTCCTCTTATGCTACTCATCATTGTAAAGAAAGTTAGGGAATGACCACTGGATGAGTGAGCTGATCTGCATTCTTTCTTTACAGTCTTTGTAGGAACCTTACTTAAAAGAAGAGAATGTCTCCAGGTCAGCAGTTTGCTAAGTTTCAACCTGTTTCCTCCTGTGGGAAGCCTAGGAGGTGTGTGTCTGTGTTTGTGTGTGTGTGTGTGTGTGTGTGTGTGTGTGTGAGAGAGAGAGAGAGAGAGAGAGAGAGAGAGAGAGAATCCTCCTCTTATCCAGGTGATTTGAAGGTGGCCCCATCTCTACCTGTCTCCTACATCTCTGCACTCTGCTTCCCTCAGCCTCTAGCAGGAAGCTGGCCTTTAATTCCCCCAGTGTTCAGCATTCCTCTGTGCCTGGTGAGTCGTGAGAGAGATGACTTAAGACTTCTTCCGGGTGGGAGGGTGCTAGTCATTAAAATTGTATTTTCTCTGGGAGTTTGTTTTTAAAACTTTGGGCCAGGAAAAAAAAAAGTATGTAGAGGAATGTCTGTCTTTTAATAATTAAATCTTGCATTGTTTTAATTTTCTCCGGAGTGTTTCTCTGGAGGAAAATAAAGTTACAAATCCAATATTTATGTCTTTCCTAAAGCACCGGTTGCCAAATGAAATGAGTTTTGCTATTTTTTCCCCCTGACAGTTGATGCTTCTCCAGAGGACTCCCTCTTGAGTTTGCAGGAAGGGCTTAGCATTCTGAGGGAGAGGGGAGGATTTGTGGGAACCGAGAAACCCGCAGGCAAGGCTGCTCTGTGTTTGGAGGGATGAAGGATTTGGGGTGTGGCTTCTTCACCCCTGACCTGGTCTCACCTACAGCATGCCAGCGTTTTCCCCTTCATTTAAATTCAGTTTGCACACATGGCTATTTTCAACTGAGAGAAGCAGCTGATGGTTCTGTGTGGAATCAATGATTTGTTTGAACACTTTAGCTGCCCAGCCCTGTTCACCTCTGCTACCTTGCCATTAGCGGGCCTCCAGAGGGCGGGGATGCAGACACTCCCCACCCCCCCACCCCCAGCATACTGATGTGGTATTGGGACCTTTTTGGAGCCTTTAATATCCAGACAACAGGAACTTCAACATCAAGTCGTTTTTGCCCCCTGTCCCCCATCACTGGGACTCAAATAGCCTCCTCTAAGTCAGCCAAGCTCCATTTCAACAGAGATCAGAGACGGGAAGGCGGGGCACAGGCTGTTTCGCTATACACAGTGGAACCTCTTTGCTGCAGCTGCTTGGGGGAAATAAATAGCTTTGCTTATTACTGCCTCTGATGTGTGCGACTTTCCAAGTCAGCCGTTCTTTGAGAACCTGGAGGAAGGGAATGCGTTCTTCCAAAGGCAAAGCATTTCGTGTCTTGTGTAGTGAGTCTCAGAGCCCTGCTCACAGAAGCAGTTGAGCCTGGAGGAAGTTCAAACTCGACCTGCCAACTCCTGCACATACACCCGTTATCCTCAAGTCACTCAGAGAGTTGAGAGGGTAAATGCCATGGCGGGCTGACATCTAGGTTCTGAACACTGAAGCCCCTTACCAGGGAATTATCCAAATGGCACCTGCATAATATGAGGTTTGGGGGCATCCATTGGGTAGAAACCTTAGCTTTTCTGAGTCGGAACAGTTCGGTGGATAAGTAGCAATCCCATCACATTTGCATTGCTATGAAAAATACCCAACAGAGTAACCTAAGGAAGAGATTTCATTTTCTTCGTGGCCTCAGAGGGTTTGGTCCACAGACGGTGAGCAGAGTGCATGGAGCTGACGGGAGCCTGTCGTGAGCCAGTTCACATCCTGGCAGACAAGGAATGAAACAGATAGGACCAGAGGCAAATGAAGGACAGAAAAGAATACAGCCTAACTCTAATGACCCCAAGAAGTCAGAAGTTTAAAATGCTATCTCGCTTTGTTAGAAACTAGGTAAAAGGTCACATTCCAGAGCCCACCCTTTGTTTAGACCTAAGAGAAAGGCCTTGAATAGGTGATCCTGGCCCCATAGGGTAACTGGAAATGGGCTAAGCTTATCTTGCTTCTGTAAACTTACACCATTACCCCTAAGCAGGAGTTCACACAGCTGTAGACATTATAGGAAACTTAATTGGTCCACTGAGCATGGGCTCCAATAATTTAAACTGATTGGCCTAAAAACTATGGAGTGGTACAAAGCAATTGGCTCCCATTTCACCGGCTCTCCATGCTACTAAGAAATGATTGGTTTGTGATTCTCGGGCTTTGTCGTAAACTTATAAAAGCTATCGCAATTCGGCACTCGGGGTCCATAGTCCTCTGACCCTGCGTGGTGCATGGCTATGGAACCCAGAATTATGGAATAAAGAAATCCTCATGCTATTGCATCGAGACCGTTTCTCTCGAGTGATTTGGGTGTTGCTTTCCGGGGTGTGGGGTGCTGGGGCACCCTCGGTTTTTGGGGTCTTACAGCAAAATGCCCCTAAGGATCGGCCCTGCCCACAGTGACCTTGCTAAGGACCTGCCCACAGTGACCGTGTTCCTCCAACTCAATACTTCTTTCTAGGTCTTCCAGACACTTCCAGGACAGCACGCCCAGATAGGATTTAACATGTACACCTGTGTAAGAGATTTCATCTTCAGAGCATATCAGGGATGTTGCCAAGACCTCATTAGGCTCTTGCCTGCTGGGGAGACCTCTGTGAAGAGCACGGCACGGGACTTGGCCTTGAAAAGACACCCATGTGTGTTTCTTAGGGAATAGTGTTGATGAGTTCAAGTGTAGTCAGACTTGAGTTTAACTCAAGACAGTCCCAGCTCTGTCCTCAGCACTGAACTCACTGTGCATGTGTCCAAGTCTTTGTCCTCCATTCTTAGGGGAAGAGCTGGGATCTCTCTCCATTGAACCTGGATGACATTCAGTAAACAGAAGAATTTTCTAAATTTGCTCTTTGAAAGTAACATAGGCCAGGGAGCTGCGGAAGGAGAGAAGCCCCGTGGCCATATTTGCTGCCTGCCAGGGACAGAAAAGTGTCACTAGGTACTGTGTCACCCTGAGCTTTAGATTTCTGGTGGTGCAAACTGCCAGGGATCTGCCTGCACTCAGGAACTAAGCACATAGGCGGTTCATCTGCAAGCCAGTCCATCGCAGGACCTGAGTCCTATGTGAGAATCAACAGAGGGAGTGACCCCCACCACAACATCTTCGCTCCATACTAGAGCAGACAGAGAACACCTGGTTGACCTTGACAACCTAAGTGTAACAATGCTTGAGGCAAGACTGAGAAGGGCTCCAAAGGCACAAAAGAGGAAGGGAGCATATCAGTAATCTGTGCCAGAAGAAACCCAGTCATCCAGTGTTGCAGAAATAACCTTAAAGATCCACAGTAGGTTGAAGCACCAGCCAGTGACAATAAGACCATCTAACTCCTGGGAGAACCAGATGGCTAAAGGCAAACATAGGAACGTTACTAACAGAAACCAAGGCATTATGGCAGCATCTAAACCCAATTCTCCAACATTAGCAAGTCTTGGATACCCCAACACACCAGAAAAACAAGATTTGGATTTAAAATCACTGGTCATGATGCTGGTACAGGAACACATGAAGGACATACTTAAAGAAATAATGGATCAAAAATTAGAAGCCCTTACAAGGGAAACACAAAAATCATTGAAAGAAATTCAGGAGAATACAAAAGCCAATAAGGAGGAAATGCAAAAATCACTTAAAGAAATACAGGAGAACCTTGATCAACAGGCAGAAGTCATGAAAGAGGAAACACAAAAATCTCTTAAAGAATTAGAGGAAAACACAAACAAGCAAATGACAGAACTGAGCAAAAACTTCCAGGATCTAAAAACAGAAGTAGAAACAACTAAGAAAGCACAAAGGGAGAAAACTTTGGAGATAGAAAACCTTGGGAAGAAATCAGGGACCATAGACGCAAATATCAACAACAGAATACAAGAGATAGAAGAAAGAATCTCAGATGCTGAAGATACCATAGAAACCATGGACTCAACAGTTAAAGAAAATGCAAAAAGCTTGTAACCCAAAATATCCAGGAAATCCAGGACACAATGAGAAAGCCAAATCTAAGGATTATAGGCATTGATGAGAGTGAAGATTTACAACTTAAAGGGCCAGCAAATATCTTCAACAAAATTATGGAAGAAAACTTCCCTAACCTAAAGAGAGAGATGCCCATGAATATACAAGAAGCCTACAGAACTCCAAACAGACTGGACCAGAACAGAAATACCTCCCATCACATAATAATCAAAACCCCAAATGTACTAAACAAAGAAAGAATACTTAGGGCACTAAAAGAAAAAGGGCAAGTAACATATAAAGGAAGACCTATCAGAATTACACCAGATTTCTCACCAGAGACCATGAAAGTTAGAAGATCCTGGGCAGAGCTCATGCAGACTTTAAGAGAACACAAATGCCAGCCAAGACTACTATACCCAGTGAAACTCTCAATTACTATAGATGGAGAAACCAAGATATTCCATGACAAAACCAAATTTACACAATATCTTTTTACAAACCCAGCCCTACAAAGGATAATAGGGGGGAAACACCATTACAACGAGGGAAACTATACCCTGGAAAGAGCAGGATATTAAGCTTCTTTCATCAAACCCAAAGAAGATAACCACACATGTATAAAATTAAAATAAAAAATGATAGGAAGCAATAACCACTACTCCTTGATATCTCTTAACATCAATGGACTCAATTCCCCAATAAAAAGACATAGACTAACAGACTGGTTACGTAAACAGGACCCTACATTTTGCTGCATACAGGAAACACACCTCAGTGTCAAAGACAAAAACTACCTTAGAGTAAAAGACTGGAAGACAATTATACAAGCAAATGGTCCCAGGAAACAAGCCGGAGTTGCCATTCTAATTTCAGATAAAATTGACTTCCAACCTAACGTCATCAAAGAGACATGGAAGGACACTACTTGCTGCTCAAAGGAAAAATCCAACAAGAAGAACTCTCAATCCTGAACATATATGCCCCAAACACAAGGGTGCCCTCATTCATAAAAGAAACTTTACTAAAGCTCAAAGTACACATTGCACCTAACACAATAATTGTGGGTGACTTCAACACTCCACTCTCAACAATGGACCGATCAGGAAAACAGAAACTAAACAGGGAGACAATGAAACTAATTGAAGCTTTGAACCAATTGGAGTATAGAACTTTTCATCCCAAAGCAAAAGAATATACCTTTTTCTCAGCACCTCATGGTACCTTCTCCAAAATAGATCATATAGTTGGTCACAAGACAGACCTCAACAAATATAAGAAGATTGAAATAATCCCATGCCTCCTATCAGATCACTATGGAGCAAAAGTGGTCTTTAGTAACAGTAAAAACAACAGAAAGCCCACATACACATGGAAACTGAACAATACTCTACTCAATGATACCTTGGTCAAGGAAGAAATAAAGAAATCAAAGATTTCTTAGAATTTAATGAAAATGAAGGCACAGCATACACAAATCTATGGGACACAATGAAAGCAGTGCTAAGAGGAAAACTCATAGCTTTGAGTGCCTCCAAAAAGAAATTCGAGAGAGCATACACTAGAAGATTAACAGAACAACTGAAAGCCCTGGAACAAGAAGAAGCTAATTCACCCAGGAGGAGAAGAAGACAGGAAATCATCAAACTCAGGGCTGAAATCAATCAAGTAGAAACCAAGAGAACCATACAAAGAATCAACAAGACCAAAAGCTGGTTCTTTGAAAAAATCAACAAGATAGATAAACCCTTAGCCAGACTAACCAAAGAGCACAGAGAAAGTATCCAAATTAACAAAATTAGAAATGAAAACGGAGATATTACAACAGAAACCGAGGAAATTCAAAAAATCATCAGATCCTACTACAAAAACCTGTACTCAACACAACTGGAGAATCTGGAGGAAATGGACATTTTCTTAGACAGATACAAATTACCAAAATTAAACCAGGATCAAATAGACCATCTAAACAGACCCATAACCCCTAAAGAAATAGAAGGGGTCATAGATAGGCTTCCGACCAAAAAAAGCACAGGACCAGATGGTTTCAGTGCAGAAGTCTATCAGACCTTCAAAGAAGACTTAACACCAATATTCTTCAAACTTTTCCACCAAATAGAAACAGAAGGAACACTACCCAACTCCTTCTTCGAAGCCACTATTACGCTGATACCAAAACCACACAAAGATCCAACTAAGAAAGAGAATTTCAGGCCAATTTCCCTTATGAATATCGATGAAAAAATACTAAATAAAATTCTTGCCCACCGAATCCAAGAACACATGAAAATGATCATCCACCATGATCAAGTAGGCTTCATCCCAGGGATGCAGGGATGGTTCAATATAAGGAAATCCATAAATGCTATCCACTACATAAACAAACTCAAAGAAAAAAACCACATGATCATTTCTTTAGATGCTGAAAAAGCATTTGACAAAACTCAGCATCCTTTCATGCTAAAAGTCTTAGAAAGGACAGGAATTCAAGGCCCATATCTAAACATAGTAAAAGCAATATACAGCAAACCAGTAGCCAACATCAAACTAAATGGAGAGAAACTTGAAGCAATCCCACTAAAATCAGGGACTAGACAAAGCTGCCCCCTCACTCCATATCTTTTCAATATAGTTCTTGAAGTCCTAGCTAGAGCAATTAAGGAAGTCAAAGGGATACAAATTGGAAAGGAAGAAGTCAAACTATCACTATTTGCAGATGATATGATCGTATACTTAAGTGACCCCAAAAACTCTACTAGAGAACTTCTACAGCTGATAAACAACTTCAGCAAAGTGGCTGGCTACAAAATCAATGTAAGCAAATCAGTAGCCTTTATATATTCAAAGGATAAGCAGACTGAGAAAGAAATTAGGGAAATGACCCCCTTCACAATAGCTACAAACAGCATAAAGTATCTTTGGGTGACGCTAAACAAACAAGTGAAAGACCTATATAACAAGAACTTCAGATCTCTGAAGAAGGAAATCGAAGAAGATCTCAGAAAATGGAAAAAATCTTCCATGCTTGTGGATTGGCAGGATTAATATAGTTAAAATGGCCATCTTGCCAAAGGCAATCTACAGATTCAATGCTATCCCCATAAAAATCTCAACCCAGTTCTTCATAGAGCTAGAAAGAGCAATTCTCAAATTCATCTGGACTAACAAAAAGCCCAGGATAGCTAAAACTATTCTCAACAGTAAAAGAACTTCAGGGGGATTCAGTATCCCAGACTTTAAACTCTACTACAGAGCAATAGTGATAAAAACTGCATGGTATTGGTACAATATCAGGCAAGCGGATCAATGGAATAGGATTGAAGACCCAGAAATGAACCAACACACTTATGGTCACTTGGTCTTCGACAAAGGAGCTGAAAGTGTCCAGTGGAAAAAAGATAGTCTTTTCAACAAATGGTGCTGGTTTAATTGGAGGTCAGCATGCAGAAGAATGCGCATCGATCCATTCTTATCTCCTTGTACCAAGCTTAACTCCAAATGGATCAAGGACCTCCACATAAAACCTGACACACTGAAACTAATCGAAAAGAAACTTGGGAAGACCCTGGAGGACATGGGCACAGGGGAAAAGTTCCTGAATAGAACACCAATAGCTTATGCTCTAAGATCAAGAATTGACAAATGGGACCTCATAAAACAACAAAGTTTCTGTAAGGCAAAGGACACCGTCAAAAGGACAAAACGTCAACCAACAGACTGGGAAAGGATCTTCACCAACCCTAAATCCGACAGAGGGCTAATATCTAATATATACAAAGAACTCAAGAAAGTAGAACCCAGAGAAACAAATAACCCCATTAAAATGTGAAGTACGGAGCTAAACAAAGAATTTTCACATGAAGAACTTCAGAGAGCTGAGAAACACCTTAAGAAATGTTCAACATCATTAATCATTAGGGAAATGCAAATCAAAACAACCCTGAGATTTCACCTCACACCAGTCAGAATGGCTAAGGTCAAAAACTCAGGAGACAGTAGGTGATGGCGAGGATGTGGAGAAAGAGGAACACTCCTCCACTGCTGGTGGGATTGCAAGATGGTGCAACCACTTTGGAAATCAGTCTGGCGGTTCCTCAGAAAACTGGGCATGTCACTTCCTGAGGACGCTGTTATACCACTCCTGGGCATATATCCAGAGGATTCTTCAGCATGCAATAAGGACACGTGCTCCACTATGTTCATAGCAGCCCTATTTGTAGTAGCCAGAAGCTGGAAAGAACCTAGGTGTCCTTCAACGGAGGAATGGATACAAAAAATGTGGTATATTTACACAATGGAGTACTATTCAGCCATTAGAAACAATGAATTCATGAAATTCTTAGACAAATGGATGGAGCTGGAGAACATCATACTAAGTGAGGTAACCCAGTCTCAAAAGATCAATCATGGTATGTACTCACTGATAAGTGGATATTAGCCTAGAAACTTTGAATACCCAGGACATAATCCACAAATTAAATGATGTCCAAAAAGAATGGAGGAGTGGCCCCTGGTTCTGGAAAGATTCAGTGCAAGAGTATAGGGGAATTCCAGAACAGGGAAATGGGAAGGGGTGGATGGAAGAACAGGGGGAGGAAAGGAGCCTTATGGGACTTGTGGGGAGTGGGGACCCAGAAAAGGGGAAATCATTTGAAATGTAAAGAAAAATATATCAATAATAAAAAAAGAAGCCTTAGAATGAAAAAAAAAAGAAAGTAACATAGATAGTTACAGTGTATTTTGATTATATTCCCTCTCACCCCCAACACTTTAATCCTTCAAACTTATCCTCATTCCAACATCATGACATATTCCTTTCTCTTTTTAATTAACAGAGAGTCGAGTGGGTGCTGCCTATGTCTGCATGGGTGTGTGCCTTCTGTAAAGAATGTGCAAGTGACCCTCCCTCCTACTAACTGCCCACAACTCCTCAGCTGGGAATGGGACTTTTGGAATCCATCCCCCATTCATGCTGGGATGTTGACTGGCTTTACCAGAGGGAATCTTGAACATCAAACTTGACACCACACTCAAAGTGCCAACTATGTAGTAAATTACTGTTATTATAAGAATGCAGGATACATCAACAAAAACATTTCTTCCCCATTCTCTGGAATCCTCTTAGGATCCATTATTTCCTGAAAAACCTATCACAGGCACAATGCAAGCAGGCATTTGGGAAAGAAAGCCATCCTCTTGAACTTGAGCTTGTCTGACCACATTCATTCATTGAATTTACTTGATGTGCTCATTATAACATCATTCATTCAGAAAACGTGTCAGGCAGATGGAGTGTCTGGCGTTGCTGTTAAGTGTTGCAGATGAAAGGCAAGAAGACAGTCCTTCAAGTTCAAAACAACATTTTAAACATTGGTCCATATGGATGCCTTTGGAAGTTCATTGAAAAGCACAGATTTTCCCCTCCAGAGTTAGGCCGGAGGAAGTAACTTGCACATGTTTTGACTTGTAATTTTAGGCTGTCACGTGACCCACGTGTTGCCAGCTGGCCTGCATCACTCTTTTGCACATACCCTTTCACAGAGGTAGCATCCCAGGTCTTTAACAACATAAGCATCCATTTCAACTGCATTTCTTCCAGCTCCAGGAAATGGCATGCTTCCCAAACATGGCCCACCACACAGGCGGATCTCCCTGTGCGTCTGTTCATGCCCCCTCTTATGGACTAGCATCATAGTGCCTAGTTCTGGAAGGTCAGCCATTAAGAATAGACCTGGGGTCAGTTGCTCAGCTTGGGAGAGGATCAGTGCTTGCTGAAATCAGGACTTGTGAGGAGAGAGGCTCAGGAGCTGCCATGGCTCCCAACATTTCAAGGACCATGCCTATTGTTCCTGAGAATTGAACCAATTTTCACAGAGAAGCCCAGATGTGAGAGAGTGAATTAGCAGGAGTGGGTCAGACATGGGAGGGTTTCGTGGTACTCTTTGAGCCTCTTGTTGAATTTATCCCTAAGACCTGGCCGAGTAAGCTCCTTTCTGGGGCTGGCCGTTCAGTCTGTCTGTGCAGTCTGTTAGCTGACATATTGTATGTATTCTTCCTAAGCTTGCCTTTGTTCATTTTCTGTCACTAGCAACTCAGGCAGTCCTGACGAATCCAGCAGGGTCATTATCAATGCTTGGGCCCCAGAGAGATGCAAGTTAGAAAACCAGATGTGTGGTTCAGTGTTGAGAGGGTCAAAGGTAAAGGTGGAGGGCCATGCATTGCTTGTGGAAGGGGCACTTCCCTATGAACTTCACAAAGATCCGTTAAGTTTTATTGTGTACTTTCAGGAAGAGGAAGGGCTCATCTTTCTACATGTGGGTCATTGAACCTGAGTGTGTGACCTCACTGAAATGAGGTCACCTACCTGGCTTGGTCACCCATCAGAACAAGGAGAATTCAGAGAGATGTTATTTTTCTCTTCCTTTCCCTTCCCAGAGCATCCTGGGATGAGCCCTTCATGATGCAATGGCCAGTCTTGGCCATTGTGTGTTGATTACAGTGTCTATCTGTCTTCCACCCATCTAGAACCCCTCCTGGCAATTCCTTTATAATAGCAATCTTGGTTAGTTGGTTGTGTCAGGCACGATTAATGCTGTCTCTTCCAAAAAAGATGACACCGTCTCCTTCGTTCAGGTTTTACATTCATCTGACACTTTGCATTCCATTGCAGGCATGGCAAGTCCTTGTAAATATAACCCTTACAGTAACAACTTGTGTTTAAGTCCCCATGACAGAAGGCATCAAGGGCAATAACATAAACAGCCGCAGAGGATGACTGGAATCCCCTTACCACCCACATGTAGGATATAAGCTCAAGAAAAGCATGGTAATCAAATGTGGGAAGAGTCAAGTTCTATGTAATAGCTTCTAGAAAGTCATGACCCTAGGCCCAGGGTTTTGAGCCTCATCCCTGTCCAGGTTCTCCAGGCCACTTTTGTTCTTCAGATTCCCTTCCTCTCAATAAATGGTCTCTCTGTCGCTTGCTGCCTGTTTAAGTCTTAGATTAGGATCGCAGGAATCTAGACATCTCAGTGAGTGCCCTCTAGACTGAGACACTCTCCTAACACCACTGACTCCACTTGGATCCTGTATTGGTAATCCTATTCTTCACAGCAGCCGTATGAGGTGGGTGTTGCTGCCCTGAGCATCTAACAGGCTAAGACATCTGTGAAGGGGTATTGGACCAGTGACCTGGACCAGCTCCTGATTGGCTGACTGAACATCCAGTCTTTTCACATGCAGGCAAGACTCCCAGGAGATGTCTGTTTAGAGAAGACTCTAAAGTGTTCAGAAACAACAGATAGGCTCCCACTCTCTTCTCTTTCCCTCCTTACAGGTGGGGAAACAGAGGCAGCAGATTTGATTGGGCAGATCAAAGGTGAGAATGAAGTTTATGTATCCAATTCCATCGCAGGTTGAAGTAGAGTATGTCCATTTTCTTTTGCTGTCCCACATCATCTGTATTCCTTCTTGTTCTCAGAGTGGAGAGAAGGGGCTTTGCTAGGGCTGCAGGTGTTATGCAAACATAGATCGCAATGCTGTCCCAGTTGTCCTTATTGTAAGGCTGGCAGGCCTGTCACCTGGGTCCTCTCAAGGTAGCTCTACAATTAATGCTTTCCTCTCTGATTAGGGCTCATGTCCTGCTCTGTTGTGGTTGAGGAAGGATGGCACACAGGATGTTTCAGAGTTCTGTGAGAGGGAGTGGGTGATGGAGTTTGGGGTTAACCATGCACACATTATCTCAGGCATGATCACTTTGTGGTCCGGAACATCTGAAGCAATACGGAGCCCATTACCGGCTCTGGGTCCTTGGGGAGCCCTGGTGTTTTCTGAGTTTATTACTAATGGTTGTCTTTGCCAGCTATATTTTTAGCCGTAAGACTTGGAAAGGCCAGGAAGAGACCTGAGGTTCTTGGTGGAAGCAAAGGGGATAAGGGCTTAGTGTCAGAGATAAGTTTTTCTTCATGCACTAAATATGCATTTCTTAAAAACCTACCATGGACTGGGTCTTGTACCTGAAGATGGGCAGTGATCAGAGCCACAAATAGCCCTGGCAGTGGATTTCTAGGGAATTTGTTCTGGAAGATAAGACAGTAAGTAATGCAGTCATCACAGCAGGGAATTCATAAATGCAGCTCCTCTGAAGATATGAAGCAGCTTGCTAATTTAAGTAAATGCTTGTATAGTATCACACATACATTATTCTAAATACCAATTACTAATGGTCAATTTACCTGCCCAATGGCCCTAGGGTGTTGTTACTGAGTTACTACTATCTGTATTGGGCAGATGAAGAAATCTAGGCACAGGGGTAAGCTGTCTGGGGTCACACACAGCAAGTGGTAAAGATCAGGTTTGAGTCCTCATAACTGCACATCACAGCTCCTGTTCTCAGTCACTCAGGACTCTACCTCTTAGCTGAGGAAAGACAGGCTGGGTCTTCTCCTGTGTCTGGGCTTTGGAAAGCCTCCCTTGAGATGTGATACTGTGTTTGAGAGTCAAAGGAAATGGAGAGAAACCAACTAGCTAGAGAAAGAGGTAGCTCACGCTGAAGGAAGAGCATGTGCAAAGGCCCTGAGGCAAGGGAGGAAGGGCTAGTCGGAGAGGGGCAAAGATGGTACTTGGGGTTTGGTAGGGGTGAGCCTGGGGATGGGAACTGGGACCAGGTTAGGCTTGTGAGCCCACTAAGTTGTCTGGGTGTTTACCATCAGGAAAACAAGAACACATTATAAAATGAAAGCCTGTAGGCATAACTCTTGAGAAATATAGCTGTAAGGAACTACCTGGCAGTTTGGAACCTTTGTGGGCAGAGTGTATGTGTGTGTGTGTATTTGTGTATGTGTGTATTTGTGTGTATATGTGTGTATTTGTATGTGTGTATTTGTGTGTATATGTGTGTGCATGTGTGTATATGTGTGTATATGTGTGTATTTGTATGTATGTATTTGTGTGTGTATATGTGTGTACATGTATGTATATGTGCGTATGCATGTATATGTGGTATATGTGTATGTGGTATATGTAGTATATGCATATATGTGTATACGTATTGTGTGTATGTATGTGTGTATATATATGTGTGTATGTGTGTAAATGTGTGTGTGTGTGTGTGTGTGTGTGTGTGATGATAGCTATAGTGACAGTGATCATGGTGAAGGTGATAGTGTGCTCATCGCAATAGTGACTTTATTGATAACAGTGTTGAGGAGTCACTCAGTTTCAGGAATCTGCTAAGCCCTCTCTCAGCACTTACCAGTTTTTCCAGTGCCCTCAGCAATGTCAGTGAAACCACTACACCATTCGCCTCCAGCTCCTTGGATGCCATGAGGACTCCAGATGGTGGCAGGTCCCCTGCAACTTGCATCATGGTGGTGAGTACTTTTCCCCATGAGCAGGGGAGCATCTTGTGGGCCCTCTAGCCAATGGCCTTCAGTTAGATGCTCTTTCCACCATACCCTGTGACACTTAATACTCTCGGTGTCTCAGTGAAGGACTCACACTGGTCTCACACAGTAAATCTGCCCAGGGTCATGTGGCTCATAAATACCAGGTTCTGAATTTAGGTCTAGGTCTCATGGCTACAAGAAGACCAGTGGCTACATTATCTGAAAATGTTCCTTGGCTCTCTAGCATGTTTGTTTGAGGCTCATTTTCTTTTGCTTCATTGGTCTCCTTTGGAGACAGGTCACATCTCAGACTCGCCTCCTGTTCACTGTGCAGCTGTGAGTGACCTTTGACCTTCCTGCTTCCCCTTGTCAAGTGCTGAGATGGCAGCTGTATGTTCCACATCCAGCTTTTGAATGCAGTGCCCAGGCCTTCCTGTGTGTGAGACAAATGGTTTACCAGTGAACCAAACACTATTGATGCTACATCTTTTGTTCTATGTACTGGGATATTTACCACATATCGGCCACGTCATTTCCAAAGCACAGAATTCTGGCTGTTTTAAAAAATATTAAGTAGTCATGCCTCTCAACAGAGCTAGAGCCCTGCCCAATCCCAAGTGCTATTGGTGGCTCTCTAAATCCATCTTTATATTAAATGCTAATGGTCCTTTTAAGAAAGATAGGTGCGACTTATTTAAATTAGTAAGGGGCTCTTTGTGTAGGGACTATAGACACAGCTGTTTTTCCTTAAGTGCTGAGCCATCTCTCCAGACCCCTTTCTTTTTTTTTTTTTTTTGCTTAAGCCATCTGGGGTTAGCTCTGTTGATAGTTGAAGCCAACAATACATTTTTTTTTAAAAAAAAAATTTCTATATTCTTTTGTTTACATTCCAAATGTAAATTCCTTTCCCTGTTCCCCCCTCCCCATAAGTCCCATAAGCCCTCTTCCCTCTGCCCATTCCCCAATCACTCCTCTCCCATTTCTCTGTCCTGGTAATCCCCTACAATGCTGCATCAAGCCTTTCCTTCCTTCTTCTTGGGAATCATTTGATATGTTAATTGTGTCTTGAGTATTCAGAGCTTCTGGGTTAATATTCACTTATCACTGACTGCATTTCATGTGTATTCTTTTGTGATTGGGTTACCTCACTTAGGATGATATTTTCTAGTTCCAACCATTTGCCTAAAAATTTCACGAATTCATTGTTTTTAATTGCTGAGTAGTATTCCATTGTGCAAATATACCACATTTTCTGTATCCATTCCTCCACTGAGGGCCATCTGGGTTCTTTCCAGCTTCTGGCTATTATATTATAAATAAGGCTGCTGTGAACATAGTGGAGCATGTGTCCTTATTGCAAGCCGGGGAATCCTCTGGGAATATGCCCAGGAGTGGTATAGCAGAGTCCTCTGGAAGTGTCATGCCAAGTTTTCTGAGGAACGGCCAGACTGATTTCCAGAGTGATTGTATCAGCTTGCAATCCCACCAGCAGTGGAAGAGTGCTCCTCTTTCTCCACGTCCTCACCAACAACTGCTGTCTCCTGAGTTTTTAATCTTAGGCATTCTGACTGGTGTGAGGTTGAACATTTCTTAAGGTGCTTCTCAGCCATTCAAAATTCTTTGGGTGAAAACTCTTTGTTTATCTCTGTATCCCATTTTTTAATAGGGTTATTTGACTCTCTGGAGTTTACCTTCTTGAGTTCTCTGCATATCTTTGATATTAGCCCTCTGTCGGATGTAGGGTTGGTGAAGATCTTTTCCCAATTTGTTGGTTGCCATTTTGTCCTTTTGACTGTGTCCTTTGCCTTACAAAAACTTTGTAATTTTATGAGGTCCCAATTGCCAATTCTTGATCTTAGAGCATAAGCTGCTGGTGTTCTGTTCAGGAACTTTCCCCCTATGCCCATGTCCTCAAGGGTCTTCCCCAGTTTCTTTTCTATTAGTTTCAATGTGTCTGGTTTTATGTGGAGGTCTTTGATCCACTTGGAGTTTAGCTTAGTTCAAGGAGATAAGAATGGATTGATTTGCATTCTTCTGCATGCTGACCTCCAGTTGAACCAGCACCATTTGTTGAAAAGGCTATCTTTTTTCCACTGGATGGTTTTAGCTCCTTTGTCAAATATCAAGTGACCATAGGTGTGTAGGTTCGTTTCTGGGTCTTAAATTCTATTCCATTGATCTATCTACCTGTCACTGTACCAATATCATGCAGTTTTAACACTGTTGCCCTGTAGAACTGCTTGAGGTCCGGGATACTGATTCCCCCAGAAGTTCTTTTACTGTTGAGAATAGTTTTAACTATCCTGGGTTTTTTGTTATTCCAGATGATTTTGAGAATTGCCCTTTCTAACTCTATAAAGAAGTGAATTGGGATTTTGATGGGGATTGCATTGAATCTGTATATTGCTTTTGGCAAGATGGCCATTATTACTATATCCTGCCAATCCACAAGCATGGAAGATTTTTCCATTTTCTTAGGTCTTCTTCAATTTCCTTCTTCAGAGACCTGAAGTTCTTGTCATACAGATCTTTCACTTGTTTGGTTAGAGTCACACCAAGATACTTTATATTGTTTGTGGCTATTGTAAAAGGTGTCATTTCTCTAATTTCTTTCTCAGCCTGCTTATCCTTTGAATATAGAAAGGCTACTGATTTGCTTGAGTTGATTTTGTAGCCAGCCACTTTGCTGAAGTTGTTTTTCAGCTGTAGGAGTTCTCTGGTGGAGTTTTTTGGATCACTTAAGTATACTATCATATCATCTGTGAATAGTGATAGTTTGACTTATTCCTTTCCAATTTGTATCCCTTTGACCTCCTTATGTTGTCTAATTGCTCTAACTAGAACTTCAAATACTATATTGAAAAGATACGGAGAGAGGGGGCAGCCTTGTCTAGTCCCTGATTTTAGTGGGGCTGTTTCAAGTTTCTTTCCATTTAGTTTGATGTTGGCTACTGGTTTGCTGTATATTACTTTTGCTATGTTTAAGTATGGGCCTTGAATTCCTGTTCTTTCCAAGACCTTTAACATGAAAGGAAGCTGAATTTTGTCAAAAGCTTTTTCAGCATCTAATGAAATGACAATGTGGTTTTTTTCCTTTGAGTTTATGTAGTGGATTGCATTGATGGATTTCCGTATATTGAACCATCCCTGCATCCCTGGAATGAAGCCTACTTGATCATGGTGAATGATCATTTTGATGTGTTCTTGGATTCGGTTGGCAAGAATTTTATTGCGTATTTTTGCATCAATATTCATTAGGGAAATTGGTCTGAAGTTCTCTTTCTTTGTTGGATCTTTGTGTGGTTTTGGTATCAGCATAATTGTGGCTTTGTAGAATGAGTTGGGTGGTGTTCCTTCTGTTTCTATTTTGTGGAATAATTTAAAGAGTATTGGTGTTAGTTCTTCTTTGAAGGTCTGATAGAATTCAGCACTAAAACCATCTGGTCCTGTGCTTTTTTTGGTTGGAAGTCTTTCAATGACCACTTCTATTTCTTTAGGGATTATGGGACTGTTTAGATGATCTATTTGATCCTGGTTTAATTTTGGTATTTGGTATCTGTCTAGGAAATTGTCCATTCCAACCAGATTCTCTAGTTGTTTTGAGCGTAAGTCTTTGTAGTAGGTTCTGATGATTTTTTAATTTCCCCAGTTTCTGTTGTTAAATCTCCCTTTTCATTTCTAATTTTGTTAATTTGGATACTGTCTCTGTGCCCTCTGATTAGTCTGGCTAAGGGTTTATCTTTCTTGTTGATTTTCTCCTGGTTTTGTTGATTCTTTGTATGGTTCTCTTTGTTTCTACTTGATAGATTTCAACCCCAAGTTTGATGATTTCCTGTCTTCTACTCCTCTTGGGTGAATTAGCTTCTTTTTGTTCCAGGGCTTTAAGGTGTGCTTTTAAGCTGCTAGTGTATGCTCTCTCCAGTTTCTTTTTGGAAGCACTCAGGGCTATGACTTTTCCTCTTAGCACTGCTTTCATTGTGCCCCATAAATTTGGGTATGTTGTGCCTTCATTTTCATTAAAACGACTTTATTTCTTTCTTGACCAAGGTATCATTGAGTAGAGTATTTTTCAACTTCTATGTGTATTTGGGCTCTCTGTCGTTTTTGTTGCTATTGAAGTCCACTCTTATTCCATTGAGATCTGATAGGAGGCATGGAATTAGTTCGATCTTCTTATCTGTTGAAGTCTGTCTTATGACCAATTATATGGTCGATTTTGGAGAAGTACTATGAGGTGCTGAGAAAAAGGTTTTTTTTTTTTTTTGCTTTAGGATGAAATGTTTTATATATATATATATACATATATATACATATATATATACGTATATATATATGTGTGTATATATATATATATATATATATATATCATACACACACACACACACACACACATATATGTTAAATCCAATTGGTCCAAAGCTCCAATTAGTTTCACTGTATCCCTGTTTAGTTTCTGTTTTCCTGATTGAGGAGAATGGAGTGTTGAAGTCACCCACAATTATTGTGTTAGGTGCAATGTGTGCTTTGAGCTTTAGTCAAGTTTCTTTTATGAATGTGGGTGTTCTTGCATTTGGAGCAAAGATGTTCAGAATTGAGAGTTCTTCTTGGTGGATTTTCCCTTTGACCACTAAGAAGTGTCCTTCTGTGTCCCTTTTGTTGACTTTAGGTTGAAAGTCAATTTTATCTGATATTAGAATGGCCACCCCGGCTTGTTTCCTGAGACCATTTGCTTGTAAAATTGTATTCCAGTCTTTTACTCTGAGGTAGTGTTTGTCTTTGACACTGAGGTGTGTTTCCTGTATGCAGCAAAATGTAGAGTCCTGTTTATGTATCCAGTCTGTTAGGGGAATTGAGTCCATTGATTAAGACATATTAAGGTATAGTGATTATTACTTCCTGTTATTTTTGATGTTATTTTTATGTTTGAGTAGTTATCTTCTTTTGGGTTTGATGACAGAAGGTTACTATCTTGCTTTTTCCAGGGCATAGTTTCCCTACTTGTATTGGCATTTTCCACCTATTATCCTTTGTAGGACTGGGTTTGTGGAAAGATATTGTGTAAATTTGGTTTTATCATGGAATATATTGGTTTCTCCCTCTATGGTGAGTTTTGCTGGGTATAGTAGTCTTGGCTGGCATTTGTGTTCTCTTAGAGTCTGCATGAGATCTGCCCAGGATCTTCTAGCTTTCATGGTCTCTGGTGAGAAGTCTGGTATAATTCTGATAGGTCTTCCTTTATATGTTACTTGGCCTTTTTCTCTTACTGCCTTAATATTCTTTCTTTGTTTAGTACATTGGGGTTTTGATTATTATGTGATGGGAGGTATTTCTGTTCTGGTACAGTCTGTTTGGAGTTCTGTAGGCTTCTTGTATGTTCATGGGCATCTGCCTCTTTAGGTTAGGGAAGTTTTCTTCCATAATTTTGTTGAAGATATTTGCTGGACCTTTAAGTTGTAAATCTTCACTCTCATCTATACCTATAATCCTTAGCTTTGGTCTTTTCATTGTGTCCTGGATTTCCTGGATGTTTTGGGTTACAAGCTTTTGCATTTTGCATTTTCTTTGTTGAATCCATAGTTTCTATGGTATCTTCGGCATCTGAGATTCTTTCTTCTATCTCTTGTATTCTGTTGTTGATATTTGCATCTATGACCACTGATTTCTTCCCAAGGTTTTCTATCTCCAAAGTTTTCTCCCTTTGTGATTTTTTATTTGTTTCTACTTCTATTTTTAGATCCTGGATGGCTTTGTTCACTTTTTTATTTGTGTTTTCCTGTATTTCTTTAAGAGATTTTTGTGTTTCCTCTTTCATGAATTCTGCCTGTTGACCTAATTTCTCCTGTATTTCTTTAAGTGATTTTTGCATTTCCTCTTTATTGGCTTCTATCTGTTAACACATATTCTCCTGAATTTCTTTAAATGATTTTTGTGTTTCCCTTGTAAGGGCTTCTACCTTTTGATTCATTTTCTCCTGTATTTCTTTAAGAGATTTATTTATGTCCTTCTTGTATTCCTCTAACAGCATCATGACCAGTGATTTTAAATCCAAATCTTGTTTTTCTGGTGTGTTGGGGTATCCAGGACTTGCTGTTGTCAGAGAATTGGGTTTGGATGCTGCCATATTGCCTTGATTTCTGTTAGTAACGTTCCTACATTTGCCTTTTGCCATCTGGTTATCTCTGGCATTAGCTCGTCCTGTTGTCACTGTCTGGTGCTTGAACTTCCTGTGAGCCTATAAGGCTATTTCTGAACCTCTGGATGGCTGGGTTTCCCCTGGCACAAATTGCTGATTGGCTGCCCTACTCTTGGGTGCCGTTGGAGCCCTGGTGTGCCTTGCCCCAAGCAATGTTATACTTGGGATTGTCTCTGTGTACCTGGTGTTGCCTGTCCTGTCTATCTGGGAGTGAAGATAGTGGCAGGGAGCGCCTGCAAGTGCTGATTACTCTGCAGGGCAAATGACCCATGACAGGGCTGGTACACAGATGACCTGCAGAGTTGCCCAAGTCTTGGGCATGTGCAGAAGCCTGGCAGTCTGTGTTCCAAGTGATGTTAAACTCTGGGTATCTCTGTGTACCTCCAACAATACACTTTAAATGACACTCTGTTTTGGATTAATCTTTTATAACCTTTAAGAGAAGGAAGAAGACAATGAACAGGACAAGGAGGGAGAAGAGTCAGGGGCCTGAATCACAAGTGAAAGGAGCAAGGTGAGAAGCGCCCTGGCCCTTGAAACCGAGAGGATAGGATGAGGTTGCTCTAGGTTCATATATGCTGTTTTCAAGGTTACTAATACTTGGTTTGACTGGGTTAACCTGGGCTCTGTATCAGTCTCCAAATTGCTCCCTCTCTTTACCCACAGAGGATATCTTGTCTGCGTCTCCAAATGATGCCTTTTTGAAGGATGTAAAGGTTCAAGTTGGTTTAAGTTGGTTAATCTGGAGAGGCACAGGCCTTTCATCTATTTTCAAAGGTCCATTCTAGGAAGGTAGAGGCAGCCAGGTATGCTGTGTGATGGGCAGCGGAGAAAACTGTGGAAGGCTCTCTCTCTCTCTCTCTCTCTCTCTCTCTCTCTGTGTGTGTGTGTGTTTAAAACTCATGTGCATGTTTGCATGTTTGTATGTTTGAGAGTGCACACGTGTGTGCTGGTGCATATGTATGTGTATGTGTGTCAACCTTGGGTAAAATTCCTCAAGTACCAGCCACCTTGTTGTTTTAGACAAAATCTTGCATTGGCTTGGAACTTACATATCTCTGCATAGCTACTTTTCCAGTGTTGACGTTAGAAGCATGTACCTCCTCACCTGGCTGTTATCCTGCTGGAACTGGAGACTGAACTCACAGTGTCAACGTTTGCAAGGTGGACACTTTTCTGGCACTATTACTCCAGCCCATCTCCCCATGGTATCCGATGATATACCTTGCATGTGGTGTCACAGAGAACTTTATGCACCCTGACCCTCCTGACTGGGACATGGGTTTGGTTTTGCTCCAGAGGAGAGTGTCACCTCTTGAAGATGGTTTGTTTGTGTGAGCTTGGAAGGTTGTGTAGTAACCTTCTCACCAGGAATCAGGAGGAATTTCGAGATATTCATGCTAGATTTGACCTCCAATGACCTTGTGTGGGAGGTATTCAGACAGAGCTCAGGTCTTCTGCCCTTTTTGAGTGTATTCTCATGTATTTGGGAGATAAAAAGAAAGAAAATGTTTTCTTTTGTGTTCCATAAATTTTAGGGTACTCTGAGAGCCCAGCATTTCCACCAAGACTCAGTTGGGAGTTTCGAGCCCTCTTGCCACCAACGATGGTCTTCTTCCAGTGGTACTCTGTGCAGACACATGTGGCTTAAATGAGCCTCTGGTACCTTGTACCCTTGCCTGTTGCTTCCTTCCTGTGCTTGCCTTCCTACTATGTCTGGATACATCCAGATGACTTGGTAGGGCCAGTGGATGAGGCAGAAACAACTACATATGGTTTGGAGCTCAGATTTCAAATTTCTTCTGTTTTACTCACTGTCTTGAATTTTACCCATTACTGAGGACTGCCCTGGACTAGTAACTGGTCATGGGAAATAAGTTCAAAAGACAGAGGATAAAGTCAATCTCAGGGTAATTACCACAGATCAACCAAAAGCCAGCCAACCTTACAGACACAAGGACAGCTGGGTGAGAGAGCCCACCAGCTGTGCAGCTCCTCTGAACTCTGATGTGCAAACATTAGCCCACTCCCTGTTGAATGTTATTGAAGTTGTGCTGCTTGTTACTTGGCACTACTGTAACAAGAGCTGACACATACAAAATGTGTCACCATTTATGATATTACCTGTGAACATACTTGGTTTGTCACCTTGCAAAACTATAACTGGTTTGTGGGCAAGTAAATGATAACCAAAATCACTATGATAAGAACGATTATGAGTGGATCTGGTGATTCCCCAGCATGCTTTACAAACATGAAAGCCTACCTGAGTCTGATCTCTGAACCCATGTGAAAAACAATGTGCTAGGTATGGTGGTGTGTGCTTCTAATGCCAACCCTGGCGAGGCAGAGACAGGCAGACCCCTTGGGTTTGCTGGGCAGTGAGTCTGACCTACTTGGCAACTTCAATAGAACCCACTGTAGAATCAACAACCATGTTTCAAAAGAAAATATGAATGTACGGCACTGGAGTAATGGCAAAGTTGTCATCTGATTGACACACACACACACACACACACACACACACACACACACACCAGAGATGTATTGCACTGTACATACACACTGAATGGGCGAATTGCTCTCAGCAAAGATGCACTTTAAGAAAACAGAGTGCACAAAGCTGGGAGAGTGGCCTTGGTGGGGGAGGAGCTGAAGGGCAAAGAATGGGAGGCAGAGTTGACTAAAACACATTGTATGTATGTATTTAGTTCTCAAAGAATAATAACATAAGGGGACCACTATTGTTTCCTCTTCGTAGCCTGAGGAGAGAGAGCTTGAGCAGAAGAGAGCACTGGACCAAGGTCATTCTGTGGGTTCTTATCTCGAAATCTTGAGCAGCAGATGCTGGAGGCAGACGCTCGGTCCTCAAATGCTTTCTGGATGAACGGGTAACTGTACTTCTAATTGCATTCTGTTGAATAGGCCTGCAGAGGCTTAAAGTAAAACAGGGCGTCTGCCTTAAGTGAGTCCAAATGAATACATGACCTGGCTGGTTGCCTCAGTCTTCCTCCTGCATCTACTCTGTGCAGCAAACCTGAGACTTCTCACAGCGGTCCACTGCCCTGTGTGCTCCGGCATAGATAAGTCCCAAGCACTGAGTTATTGCTACACGGAAGAAAACAGACCCTGTTGTTTTGTTTACAGCCATATAGAGCAGGCTTGCTTTACTCCCAGATCCAATTCAATTCCAGGAAACTGTACCTTGTGGGCGATTAAATTATAAATCGTGGCTGTGTACTGGACGATTGGATTACTAACTATGTTCTCCACCATACCCCACCTGCACCCCCATCTTATGTGGTCCCCATTCTCATTCAAGAATGGAGAACATTCTGGCTGTCCAGCATCGCACTCAAGATATTTATGGTGTCTCAAACCTGGACTATTTTCATCAAGGAGATATAGAGGTCATGTGCAGATATCTGCACCATGTCCTCCAGGTTTGAAGGGCCCTGACTAATCTCTTCTTTTCTTTTGCTACTGTTCAGGTATTGGGATATGGAATTATGGGATTGACCTTTCTTGCTTTCCATAAAAGTAGTCTTCATGCTGTCTCTTCGAGGTCGAGGCACAAGGGTTTGCCTCATCTAAACTGAAAGTTTTAGGGCAGCAGGCAAGGCAAGGGGAGGCTTGGGGCACTGGCTCCTAATGTCCAGTTGCAAACTGGAAGCCTGCTGCTGTGAGCAGGCATGCTCCACTGTAAGATTTGCCTCTTCGTGGACTAAGGCAACTGAAAGAGGCCCAAGTTCATCTGCCCAGTCATTGTTCTCTTAACAAATATTTACTGAGCAGTACGGCAGTTCCAGGGCATTCAATAATCACGACAATACAGCTGTGTTTGTCTGGTTTCTCCCAGCTGAAAAGTGGTGCACTAATAATTCTCGCATTCGACTCTTCTACTGTGCTAAAGGGACAACACGGGAAGGGGGCAGGGTGGGAGCGTGATGGCTTTCACTCTGCTTTTCATGGTATTTGGCAGTCATGTGCAGGGACAGACTAAGCACTTCACACTGATTATCACTGATAAAGAAAACTTCTGAAATGGATCCTGTGAGTGTGCGCATGCATGTTTCTTCAGGCAAGTCTGTATCTCTACCCCGTCTCTATTTTTCATATTGTTATTTACCTTATTTACCTATTGTTTGTTTATTTTTAATCTCTAAAAATATTTTATTCTTGTGCTGTTTTTCTTTTGTTTTGAGACAGGGTCTCTCTACATATCCCTCGCTGTCCCAGAACTCACTACACAGACCAGACTGGCTTTGAACTCACAGAGATCTGCCTGCCTCTGTCTCCGCAGTGCTAGTGTTAAAGGCGTGCCCCATAACACCTGGCTATGTTATTCTTAATTTGGTGTGTCTGTGTGTCTGTGTGGGTGTGTGTGCACATGAGTGCAGTGCCTACAGAGGCTGGGAAGAGTGTGACATGTCCTGGAGCCCGAGTTACAGGTGGCTGTAAGCTTCTTGACCGGGTGCTGGAACTTGGATTCAGGTCCTCTGCAAAAGAGCCACAAATGTGCTCACCCCCGAGCCATCTGTTCAGCATAGCCTTCCTTTGCTTCTTTGTTTGGCCCTTCCTTCCTTCCTTCCTTCCTTCCTTCCTTCCTTCCTTCCTTCCTTCCTTCCTTCCTTCCCTCCTTTCTTGTTTCCTTCCTTCTGACATTGAATTATAAAATCTTCCTCCATGTTCTGGATACCACTAACTTTTTCAGATGTGTGATATTCACAGCTTTTGCTCCTGTTTTGTTTTCTACTTTTCCTAGGTGGTTTCCTAGGGGAAAGCTTTTGCATTTTATGCACTCTGATAATTTCTTTGTTGTTGTTCGTGTTTTCTTTGCCAATTCTAGCCCCGGGTTACAAGGCTCCACTCTCATGTGCTCTTCCAAGGGATTCCTAGGCACAGCTCCGACAGGTAGCTCTAAGATTCACCTGCCTTGGTTTGTGTGTGAGGAGGAAGAGACAGTCTTGCTCTTTTGCCATGATCATCCAGAATCTCAACTTTTTTTTTGCTCAGAAGGTGATTCTATCCTAACAAATAGTCTTAATATCCTTGTAAAAATCAATCAAGAATTGCTGCAAATGTTTAATTTTAGGTTTAATTTTTGTTGTATTTGTTCTCTTTCCCTCATCTTTCTATCATGTATCCACCTATCATGTATCTACCTACCTATCATCTATCTATCTATCTATCTATCTATCATCTATTTATCCATCCATCCTATCTATCATCTATCTATCCATCCATCTATCTATCCATCCATCTATCTATCATCTATTATATCTATCTATCTACCTATCATCTATTTTTCTATCATCTATCTTTCCATCATCTAGCTCCTCTGTCTCTTTCCTTTCTGTTTTCTATCTCCATCTCTCTGTGTATATCTTTTTGCCTCTCTGTGTACTTCTTCTCTGTCTCTGTCACTGATTTTTCTTATCTCTCCATCTCTCTTATCTCTCTCTACTTATGTCTGTGTCTCTCCTCTTACCCCATCTGTCACTCTATTTGTTTCTATTCTATTCTATCTATCTATCTATCTATCTATCTATCTATCTATCTATCTATTTATCATCTATCTATCTCTGCCTCCTCTTTGTCTCTGTCTCTCTTTCCCAGGGCCTTACACATGCTATGTCCATACTATATCCGTATTCTATTTTTGTACTCCCTCCCAAGCCTTAAATTCACTGATTTTCCGTTAGCCCTTAAATAACACCATGCCCTATTAATTTCAGTGACTTGGTAAAAAAAAATCCTTGGAGCTGAGAAGTGTGGCTCTCCTCTGCACTTACAGGGTGGTTCGGAGCGCTCTGCGTCCTCATGCTTCTCAGCGGGTTTTCAGGCAGCTCGTCGGTGTCTGCGAAGCAGGCACTTGGATATTGAAAGGGATTATGATGAATCCGTAGATCTATTTGGGGAATATTTTAATCACTACTAAGTCTTCAAATCTACGAATTGGGAATTTCTCTTTATTTAGACAGTGTGAAATTTCTTTTGAGTAATTTTTTTTTGTAGTTTCCCACACTTAGGTGGCATTTCTTTTGGCATTTCTTTTCATATTTTCTTTTCTTTTTGATAACTCTCTTATGGAGAATTGTGTTCTTAAATTTACTCCAAGTTGATCATTGCAGGTATCAAGAAATACTGCTAGTTTTCACCTATTGATCTTGGATTCTGCTAGCTTATTGAGCTTGCTTATCAGTTCTGATAGGGAGGTATGTGTGTGTGTGCGTGCGCGTGTGCGTGTGTGTGTGTGTGTGTGTATGTGTGTGTGTACATGTGCGTGTGCGTGTGCGTGTGTGTGTGTGTGTGTACATGTGTATGCATGTGTATGTGTTTGTGTTTGTGTGTCTCTGTTTGTTTGTTCATGCATACATTCCTTAGCCTTTTCTCTTTGCATGATCTTGACATTAACAAGTCAACTCTGTTCTATTATTATTTCTTATGCTGGCTTATGTGCCTGGCTCAAGTAGCAATTTTATTTCAATAGAATGTGTGATAGAAAATGTGGGAGTGGAGCCCTGGTCTTGTTCCTCATCATGTGATGTGGTCTAGGGTGTTTGAGTAAAGTCCCTTTGATGCCTTAGATGAGACTAATTCTGCTCATAGATTAGGAGTGTTTTGTTTTGCTTTGTATTGTGAAAGCTTGCTGGGTTTCATTAGAGGCTTTCTCTGCATCTCACACTTTGGGTCTTTATAATCTCTCTCTCTCTCTCTCTCTCTCTCTCTCTCTCTCTCTCTCTCTCTCTCTCTGCCTCTCTCTGTGTGTGTGTGTGTGTGTGTGATATACCTTGGTTATCATTCTTCAAGTGTCATCCACCTTGATATCATGAGACTGATCTGAACTTCCTTCACCAGGCTAGTAGGCCAGCTAGTGAGCCCCAAGGGTCCAACCATCTCCACCCTCCTGTACTGGGACTTTTAGTGTACAATGCGACATCTTTTATGTGCTTCTGTGATTGAACTCAGGTCCTCATGCTGAAATGACAGGCACTGTACTGACTGAGCTATCTCCTCAGACCACTTGGCTTTAACCAGCCAAGTCTAAATGGTCACAGTCCTGGTAGTCTAACCTGTAATAATCCTGGTCATTAAAACTTGGCAATGGAGTTTCTCTTGGAGCATCTCAACTCTAAGGAATCTCTTCCCAGAGGACTGACACATATCCTCCACTCCCAAATGGGAACAAGCACGGCCTTCGGCTATACCGAGACCATACTTTTGGATAGGTGGAGCACCTCGGATGTCGACAGGCGTGTGCCTCTTATTTCTGTAGCACCCTGCTTTCCAATCCCATGATAGTTTTGATAGGTTTTTCCCTACTTGGAAGGAACATACAGGTAATTATTCAACCACCATTAGTCAAGAGCCCTTAAAGTAACAGAGTCCTAGACTGACACTCTGTCTCTTTCCCAGTTCCGTTGGATAATATCACCAAGTCCTACAAAATTAAAATCAACTTTGAAACGGGGTTTGTTAATTACAGTGTTTAACTGTTGTCGGTATTGTTTCCTTGGAGATTAATGAGGTGAGTTATTGTCGCATAATTAGACTGTAGTATATCTCATCTTGTACAAACCCTTGCGATTCTCCACTGTCCCACTACTGTTTGAAGGTTAATTTCACTTTGCCAGGATAGACTTTGCAAGATGCTGTCTATTGAAATATGTTTTTAATTATATTTGAAAGTCATTAGTCAAGGGCTCTGCCAGGCTCTTCTGCACACACTTAAGAAGAAATCCAGTCACAGACAAGCCCAACCCTAGCTCATGGCCAAGTATCTCTGGGCATGGAGAGAGGGCATCCACAATATGTGTCAGGACTCAGTTTGGTCAAAGCTTACCTCTTTATTGGAGGGTCATTTGGGTCAGGTCTCTATAGTGACATTAGATCTGAAGGAGTCCCTTAGGTGGCTTCACCCCAGGTGCAGAATTTATCCAATACACCCAGAATTTTTCAGATGATGGCTTCACGGATACCACTGTGTGTCTGGGCTATCCCTTGCTTGTATATGGGATATTCCTTACTTATATATTGGATATCCTTTGCTCATATATGGGGCATCCATTGCTTGTATATGGGCTTATCCCTAGTTTGTGTATTTCTAGATGGACCGTGGCTCTTTACTTTAGTGCCTAAGATGCATTCCTAAAGACTCCCATGAGATTTGCATTCTTGCCCATGCATCCATCTTCTCTGACATGTGCTCTCACCTTAGTCTGTGGTTTCTGCATCTTTTTGTCACACAATCCACATTCTCTTTTTACCAAACAGTGACAGATCAGCCGAAGAAGATACAGCTGCAGTGATCAAGCACATGCGTCCAGGACTGTCTCGAAGGTGGTGGGGGGGTGGGGGTGGGGCTGATGGGTAGGAGTCCCAGCCTCAGCTTTTCTAGGCTTTTCCTTGTATCTTGACCTCACCCATTCAGAATGACTGTCCATTTGTCCTTTCTTTACATGAAAGAAGGAATGAACAGCTTCTTTTCCCTAGAGGATGTACCTAGGTAACTGGTATAGACACGGTGTCTTCTGCAAGACCGGCGAGCATCTGCCCTGGCCAACTTACCACCCATCTGCCATGTGAGGTATGGACTGCATGGTAGATAGAATTAACTTCCCAACTGACCCCAGGAAGTTCAGGATGAGACGCTGACATGGACATAAGTCTAGATGTCTTATTCCTTTCTTTATAGCAAAGTGAGCCCCATACAGGCATCTGGAAGCAAGTAATACAGCTCACGACAGCTTCTATTAAAAATATCTCCTCACCCTGATGTGTGTGTGTGTGTGTGTGTGTGTGTAAGCATATGCCACAGTGAACTTGCGGAGGTTAGCGTGAGGTCAACCTTCCATGTGCTGTCCTTACTTTTAGTTTGCCTGTGATAGTCTCTTTCCACTGCACGCACCAGGTGATCTGACCTGCAAGCTTTTGTGAATTCTCTTGACTCTGCCTTTCATCTCGCATCAGGAGCACAGATGCACACTTCTGGGATCTCAGCTTCGTTGTTTCACTTGTGTGGCAAGCACTTTTCTTGTTGAGCCATTTCTCCAGCCGAGCTTCCATTTTTAAAGGTTGGTTCCACTCGGAAAGTGTTTTGGTATGATTGCATCTGGAAATAAAGAACCCTGTCTGGCCCCTGGTATCAGCAAGGCCTCTTGTTTGAATGTGCATGCATGCCTGGGCTTTCATGTGTGTGCAGACTGCCTGCCACGTAAACACACTTCTCTCCATGTGCCATGGAAAGACCATGCCATGATGATGATTATCATCTCACAGAACAGGATGCCTTGTTCAAAACGAAACACCATTCTTTAGATTCATGACTTTGGCTAATAACTGAGGGCTGGAGATACCCAAGGGAAAAGTCTGCTGGAAAAGTGGCCACTGAGAATGAGTCAAGCCCTTGCCATCTCTACAGGCCCAGTGGCGTGATTCAAAGGCACTGTCTCTGACATACATGGCCATTACTTTGGGATTCTGGAGAATGTTCAGGAGTTGCAGGTGCTGGAGCATCCGACTTCCTGAGTTCCAGTTTTCATTGTCAGTGGAGTGGTTAAAGCAAGAACTCCTGCTTGAGGTTGAACCACCACTGCCTATCAGTGCCCAGACAGCCATTTGATGTCTTTGTTTCTTCATGTTCTACCTTCACAGAGATTTCTTGAGGCCTAGTGACAGTAGTGTGTACTGCAGCCAGCACCCTGTCAGGATTACTTGCCACAGTCCTCTCTGAGAAAGCCATTTTCCTGGCCCTCCACGTAGAGACCCCAGGATCCCCAGCAAACACACTGAGTGCCACTGGCATTATTCCTGTGGGGGAAGCCATGTTTAAGCTGGACCCGAGGTCACTCAGTGCACTGGGAGGGGTGATGTCTATGCTTCAGTTGTGCCTGACGTGGGATGATCATCAGTGCTTTCTCCAGGAGATGTTGATGCTAAGAAGGGCAATGCCATCAGAGTTCCTGTGGTGCCCCCAAAGCTCAGACCCTTAGGAGACCCTCGTTAGTCTGAGATACAGGTCAACAAAGACTGAGGTGCTGGCAGGGGAGTGTGCTAAAATGTTCTCGAATTGCCTGTTTAACTTGACAAGATTGAGACTCACCAATGGGACAAGACCCCAGGTTTTCTGTCCTGGGGTTTCTAGATTGATTTATTTGAGGTAAAAAGCCCACCCTTCCTCTGTGTAGTACCATTCTTTGGATTTGGGCCCCTGTTATAGCTACTACTAACTCTCACCTTGACAGTGTAGAGCCTTCTGAGAAGGAAGCCTCTGCCTAGATCAGACTGGCCAATCAGCATGTCAATGGGGAATGATAATGAGGTCAGTGGAGAATGTCCTGATTATTCATTGACATAGGAGGAACTGGCCCACTATAGCAGTATTGTCTCCTGGGATGTAAAGGAAAGCTCTATCAGCTTGTGCCAGTGCCTGAGCTGCCCACTGGTGTTCTTCTAAGGTTTCTACTTCAGGCTCCTGCTTAAGTTTCTGCCTTGACTTCCTCAGTAATGGACAGGGAGTTGGAAGTGTGAACCAAATAAGTCTTCCTTTCTGCAAGCTGCTTTTGGCCAGAGTGACTTATCGCAGCAACACAAGTCAAACTAGCACAGTCACTGACTGACTAAAGCAGCAAAAGCAAGTGGGCACCAACGTCTGCTTCTCTCTACTTTCTAACCGCGAGCACCATGTAGCTAGTCGCTGTGACTTTTAAACCAGGATGGCCTGTGCCCTCAAACTGTGAGCCAAAATTAACCTTTCTTTTTTAAATTGATTGTATCTGATATTCCGTCAGTGAAATGAGAAAAGTAATTAGAAGATCCAAAGCTCTCTCAGTAGCTATTTTCCTTGAGCATGCAGAAATGATCACATGATCTCTGCTTTTCCTAAGAGGAGAGCAGGAGAGGCACCACTGAGGTCCGCAGTGTAAGAGCAGATGGGGCGGAGTCCCTAGAGCACTTCTGATCTGTCACCATCCTGCCAGACAGAAGCCTGTGTTTCTTGAGGATGGAGCAACCTGCCACCTCCCTTCTATTAGGTTTATCTGGGATGCCAGGTCTGTCTTGCACCTGCCGTTGGGAGGCTGCTGTGCTCAGCAGCCACTTGCCAATAGGACTTGATGGCTTAGCTCTGAGTCACTTGCCATGCCAACAGGACAATGGCATCTGACTGTATACAGATTGTATTCCAGAGACTGGCCTCCAGCTTGCTTCTTTAGCTCCTTCTATCTCGGAGACAGACCTTAATCTTGCTTCTCCCAGTCTCCTGGATTTCTCTGCCTTACATTTTCAAATAGAAGCCCTGCTCTTTGAGAAGGGTGGGTTTCTCTGATTTAAACTCTTCTGGCCCAAGTTTAATTTCTTTTTCCTAAAGTGCTTTGCTGGCCTCTGTGAATCAATCAGTTTTGTCATAGTGGGTCTGATGCTTCCCGAGATGCAGATAAATTGCCCGTTATAGCCACTATCTCTGATCCTGGGAGGTGGGATGAGGTTGAGCTGGGTTTATCAGGCCTGGTCTCTTTCCATGATCTGTTCTGAGACAAGCTCTCACCCATTTGCATCCTGCTAAGAACTCAGTCCTCTCAGGCCTGAGTCAGAGAGAACAAATCGCTCATTGCCAAGGTTGCCACAAGTGTGCCAGATGTTGGCCTTCGTTAACCTGCTGTCCTCCACTCTGTAGTCACCCGGCAGCTGGGACAAGTCGTGCATCCTTTTATATCAGCTGGGAAAAGGCTTTGTCCACAGCCTGGAGCCCAGGCAGTACCCTTAGCACTGACATTGTGTTATCTTCCAGACTTTGTTTGTAGCACTGCTGGGTGTTGCAGTCAATATTATGGCAGCTTTTATTGATGATGTTGTGACACATGATTAGGGCAAATTTTTAGTGATGTCAACAGTAAAACATGAATGGCCCACACTCTGTAGTCAGAGTTTCTCTCCTTTTCTCAACTCTATGACTGGAACATGAGGAGCAGTAACAGACCGTAGTGAGTAGCCTCTTGAGCCTTCTTTGTACTCCAGGTGCTTTGTAAGAACCTTCAGGCCCTGGACCACTGACATCTCCCAATAACCCAGTTCAGTGGAGGTATTTTATTTATTTTATTTTTTTAATCTGCTGAAGAATAAGGAAACAAGCTCCATGAAGTCTGCTAGTTGTACCAGTTGGGAGCTGGTTGAAAGTTAGCAAAAATTCAGAAGAGCAAAGAAATGAATAGATGCTCATTTGCATGTCATTTAAATATTTGAAGGTGATTGGTTGGTATATTTGCCCAAGAAAGCAATTCTTCCCCCCCCCCACCACCCCCTGAGACAGGGTTTCTCTGTATAGTCCTGCCTGTCCTAGAACTCACTCTGTAGACCAGGCTGGCCTTGAACTCAGAAATCCACCTGCCTCTGCCTCCCAGAATGCTGGGATTACAGGTGTGAGCCACCACCGCCCAGCACAATTCTTTTTTCTTTTTCTTTCTTTTTCTTTCTTTCTTTTTATTGAATATATTCGTCATTTACATTTCAAATGTTATACCCTTTTCCAGTTTCCTCCTCCCAGAAAATCAACTCATCTTTTTTCTTTTTCTTCCTTTTTTCTTTTTAAGAAAGCCATTCTTACTAAGTAGGATCATATACAGCAGAGGTTCTCAACCTTCCTAATATGTCAAGTATTTTAATACAGTTCCTCATGGTGTGAAGGCCCCTAGACATAAAGTTATTTTCACTGCCACTTCGTAAATGTAATTTTGCAACCGTTATAAACTGTAATATATTTTCTGATTGTCTTAGATAATCACTATGAAAAAGTCATTCTACCCCACACCCCCAAAGGGCTCATGACCCACAGGCTGAGAGCCATTGCTGTAGAGCATGCCTCAGGTGGGGGATATACCCATCTCACCCACTTAATAAACATCCATGGACTTCAAAAGATCCTGTGGGTAAAATGAAGCACGCGGGGTACCATTTTCACCTTTGTGTAGGCTCCTAGCTTCTGTGAGACTGGGGCATGGCTTGCTTTCTGGGAATTTCCCAAAGACTTTTTTCCATAGACTTGCTCTTACCCTTTCCTTTTCCATGGCCCCCATTTACTCAGATAAGATCCCTTCTGGCACAGAAATCGCTCTTTTGTGCTCTGAGCTCAGCATCACTTTTTGCTGGTCCCACTATATTCTGCCCCAACATCCCAATCTCTGGTGATGTTCTATATTCTTTCTGTAGTCTTTCCATCCAGGCCAAAGCCTGAATATGTCAACATTCATTCTTAGAGGCACTCAGACACAATTCAGTATCTTACCTTAAGCCTATAAAGTAAGGTGATCTCTACCCGTGTAGCCGTGGCTCCTGTCAAGTATCTTCTCTGACAAGTATGACCTCTCTGGCAGTCCCAATCCTTTCAGGATATTTTCCCTGCGGGGCAAATGGGCCAGGGAGGTGGCGATGTACATAGACTGGTATGCTGAGTGTTGCCTTTCGAGACCAGCAGACCTATTTCTGTCATTTATAAGCTGTGTGCCCTTGGGCAAATGACATGAACTTTGGGGGTTTTCATTTGTCATCTGTCCAATGGGGATTATAGTACCTTTGATGGGGATGCCTCACACCTACTGTTAAATTCCATATCCAAGCTAGAAGGGGAAAAAAACTAAGAAAAAGAAAAAGTGATTGAGTCAAATTTCTCTTGAAGTCTAAAAAATTGAAAATCATTATAGTTCTTCACTAAGTCTAGCAGAGTGAGTTTTTCTCCCAGCCATGGAAACAGGTTATTGGTTTTCCATCAGGCATCTGCTAGGTCAGTAGATTGAGGCTAGGAGGCATAAACCTTAAAATCACATTCAGTACAAAGACCATGATAGGGATAGGTAGGACTTGAGTCCTATTCTAGCCCACAAGATACTAATGATACTATTTATTAACAATACTTGCAATGATGCTATTTCTCTATGAAAATCAAGAACATCTGCATGTTTTGTGAACTCATGAAATGTCTTGAACAAAGAAAGACTTGGCCATGAATTCTACCTTGCTATTTTAGCTATTCCATATTAAGGGCCCATAAACCCTTGTTCTTCTATTCATATAAATGGGGGTTAAATAATAGAGAATTGACAGCTCAAGCGGCTTATCCTAGTATTAGGACCAAAGAAAAGATTTGGGAGACATTCAGCACTGATGGGAAGAAGCAATCAACCCTTGGCTAATTGTGCAAATCAGTTACAGCCTTGGGAGTTGCCTCCTGTTTCCACAGTCAGGAAAGAGACCATCTTTGAAGAAAGCTAACAACAGTTCAATGCTGTTGGGATGGCTCAGTAGTAAGGCATTTTCTGTAAAATCATGAGAACACAATTTCCTCCCTACAATCCACATACAAAGCCAATTTGGGTTGGGCATGTTCATACTCTTAGCTTTGGGGTGTCAGAAGCAGGTAAATTTCTGGGGCTCAGTGACCAGCCAGCTGAGCTCAATCAGCAAATACCATGCCAGTGAGGAACCCTGTCTCAAAAATCAAGGTGGACAATTTCTAAGTAATGATGCTAGAAGTTGACCTCTGACCTCCACATGTACCTGTTCTCGCATGCAGACATACCTATACACATGTGTGAATGACCTCAGACACACACATGTACACACAGGCACACACACACACACACACACACACACACACAGAGAGAGAGAGAGAGAGAGAGAGAGAGAGAGAGAGAGAGAGAGAGAGAGAGAGAGATACTGGGCCTATTAGCTGTTGTGACAGGAACAGTCCTACTACCCTGTCTATATCCACAGAGAGCTTCACTTCTGTGACCTTACCCAGACTCAATTCCATCCCAACAGAGAGGCTCACTTCTGTGACCTTACCCAGACTCAGCTCCATCTCAACTCTATGTCTTATGGTAACCTGGGTGGGTAGAGGAATCTGCACTGCACTTATAAATTTCATGTGAGAAAGCATGGCTAGTGTTTATTCTCTGTCTTTGATCATACAGGAAGGAAATCTAGAATGTATAACAAGGTCCCTGAGTCATTCAACCACAGCACGGTGGGGTCATGTGACCTTGCACATGAGCTGCCTGCAAAGCTGCATCAGTTGTCTCCCTTCCAATGTTTAAACCTGTTTTGTGCAAATTTGAGCTCTCCGAATGAGAGCTCTGGCTGGGTTCAAGGATGATTGTCTGCATTTGTGTCACCATCACTACCATCACCACCATTATTAACATCACCATTAATCAACACTACCAACACCATCATCATTGTCACCACAATAAACATCATCAAGACCTCAATCACCAAGGCTTACCATCATCACCAGTATCATTGCTGTCTCCACTATCATCACCATCATCATATCACCACAACAGTCATTAACATAACCATCACCACCACTATCATCATCAACATCAGCATCACTCTCATGACACCATCACCAATATTGGCATCATTCCACCATCAGCATCACTACTATTCCAATCACCATGAGCATCACCAGCAGCAACATCATGTTTACCATTATCCTTTTAATTACCTTGTCACTCATCAACAACACTGATGGTATTCTTTCCATCCCAATAACACCATCACTACCACCAGCAGCACCATGATTAACACAATCCCTCTCATTTACACCATGCCCATCATTGCCGACATCATCTTCATCATCATCATCACCTCTACCATTTTGATTACTACCTCAACCAAAATCTTTGCTACAACCATCATCACTATTAATATCACCATTGCATATGCTAATCATAAATTAACGATTACTCTTGCTAGCTGTAGAGCTGAATCCCTTTCTGTGTCAGTTCTTACACACTTCATACTAAGCATGTACTGTGACTCTTCATTTTACCCATGAGACAAGAGATCTAGACTAATATGAGGGGCCAAAATTTGAACCCTAGGCTTCTGAAACCAGAATGAAGGGTAGAGGCATTCCCTTGCCTGTGGTATTGGCATATAAAGTTTAAGAATGTGAGTCTGAAATTTGGAATTATTTGAGGCCAAAAAAAATCACTTTAGGTATAGAAGAGAAAGAGAGAGAGAGAGAGAGAGAGAGAGAGAGAGAGAGAGACAGAGACAGAGACAGAGACAGAGACAGAGAGACAGAGAGAGATTTGTATATGCTTGGTCCAGGTAGTGGCACTATTAAGGGGTGTGGCCTTGTTGGAGTAAGTGAGTCATGGTGGGTGTGGACTTAAGACCCTCATCGTAGCTGCCTGGAAGTCAGTATTCAGCTAGCAGCCTTCAGATGAAGATGTAGAATTCTCAGCACCACCTATACCATACCTACCTAGATGCTGCCATGCTCCCACCTTGGTGATAATGGACTGAACCTCTGAACCTATAAACCAGCCCCAATGAAATGTTGTCTTTATAAGACTTGCCTTGATCGTGGTGTCTGTTCACAGCAGTAAAATCCTAACTAAGACAGCGGTATACAAGAAGAATATCTTTGTGCCCATAGGACATTTGTGCTGACAAGCAGTAGGAGAAATGAGCAGGAAGAATAACCTGACTGGAGGTCTAGAAGGAGGACCAGCAATTGGGAATTGGGAGGTTTGGGGTCATTTTCCAGCAATTTCTAATATGTGCCTTCTATCTATGGCAAGCAAAATAAGAAGGCTCCACCACATCTCACACATTAGCCTCTCAATCAGTGGCCCATTATCTCGTCTGTTCAGGTGTTTAATGGAAGTTTCTCTCTCCTGCCGAGTCGAGGGCTTAATGAGCTGGAATCCTCTAGCCTGCATCACTGAGCCTGTGTTCCCCCACAAGGCGGCCTCCTTGCAGCCCTGAACGGGGTAATATTTCTACTCTTTTTCATATTCTAATGAATAAATGATATTCCCATTGGTTATTTATCTACTTTTAGAACTTGAATGGAATTCTTCTGATAATTATGGCATTTCACCATTTGATGGGAAATTGGTACCTGCTGCCTGGAGATAATGGTCCAATTCAGTGTCTATGAAATATGGAATTTTCTGCTAATTCCTGCCTTGAAATTTGTAAATCATCAGCGGAGTTGGTTATTAAAATTCAGGAGTTTAAAGACCTGGAGCGAAGGGGGAACGGCCTTTCCTCATTAAAATTACAGAAATTGACAATGAGTGCTGGACTGGATTTTCAGCCCAGAAGGCTCAGGGCAACTCAGCTCTGAGCTGCTGGTGATGTGACTGTCTCTCCAGGACTCCTGGATTGTGGAGTGTGAGCTAGCTGGCTGCAAGGCACTTGTCAGAGTATGCAGAAATGAGAGGTGACAGCAAGACATAAGGGACTGGCAGAGGATCTGGTTTTGGGTAGAGATAATTGTTTGAATGGTACATGACATCATGCCTTTCTGACCCTCATTTCCTGCACTGGCAACGTTTTGTGCATGAGTCCATGTGTCTGTGGATGTTAGGAGGTACATGTGTTGATGGACATGTATGCACATACATATGGTGGCCAGAGGACAGCCTTGTTTATCGTATGATTGTTTCTCAGGTACTATCTTCCTTGATGGTTTTGAGACAGTCTCTCATTGGTCTGGAGCCAACAGTAGTTCGGGCTGGACTGGCAGACACTTGGTTGATGTTGTGTCTAAGGTGTGTGTGGGTTTCTCAGCTCCTACCCTGGATGCTGTGCTTATCTAACACAGGAAGACATGTCAGCGTTTATAACCTCTGTAGCTGCTGGTAGCTGCAGAGTTTAAGGTGATCACACAAAATGGTTAGGTTTTTGTTGGTATGGCAACAATTGAGAAAAACCTAAAGGAGGAAGGACTTGTTTTGGCTCTCAGCTTCAGATGTTTAAACCATGTTCTCTTGGCCCCATCACTGAGGAGTGTGGTGGGGAAGATCACCGTAGGGTGTGGTGGTACAAACCTGAGTACCTCATGACAGCCAGGAAACAGAGAGAGAGATAAAGACAGAGAGATGGAGACAGAGAGAAGGAAAGAGAGGGATGGAGAGATGGAGAGACAGAAAGTCAGACAGAGACAGAGACAAGACAGAAAGATGGAGAGACCAAGAAAGGAGGGGGAAATGGACAGAAGGGGAGAGGTGTGTGTCAGAAAGAAAACAGGAAGAGGTCAAGGGTCAAGATAGTCTCTTTGAAAGCACTTCCTCAGAGATCCACTTCACCTAATCAAGCTCAACCTTGTAACAGTCTATGAAATATGGAATGATTAATAGACTAAGACCATTGTTATTAGTATGAGCTGTCACCTCTCAGTAGCCACACCTGCTGGGGACCGGGTATCCAACACATGAGCTACAGTGGTTATTTCAAAACTGATACCACAGTACAAACTGAAGACAAGTGAGAAGACGAAAGGGAAGTATGTTAACGTTGACATGTTGTGGTCACTCCTTGTGGCACAGACTTGACCTATGGGACCTCTCTAAGCGTAGGGGTAGTGCATGGTAGGAAACATTTTGGTAGCATTTTGGTAGCATCCTTGTTTCGGTTGAACCAAAGGAAAGAAGACAAGCTGTGGGCTTCAAGGAGAACGTTAAAGCATCCCTAGGGATTGTGATACCCTGCACCATCCATTCTACCCAGGCAGTATTAGACCTGCATTTCTGCAGACCACAGGGGTCCTTCCTAGACCAGGCCTCCCTGTCATGTCTGAGCTTTTTCCGAGGTCAGTAGGTCTGACGTGACTTTAATATGGCTGGCTAATCTCAGTTATCAGCTTGATAAGATTTAGAGTCACCATTAACGTGTGTGGCACCATCACATGGGTTGGGGACCCATAGTGTATAAAAAGGGAAACATGAGCTGAATGGCAGCGTTGAGTGTGAGAGGAGCAGTCACGTCTTAGCCCTGATACTGTACTTCCCCGTATGATGGACTGATCCCCCCAAACCATGAGCCACATATCGCCGTCCCTCCATTAAATTGTTCCTTATTAGGGGCTTTTGTTACCCATGTGAATCTTCTTGTAGGAGCAGACTGCACATTCACTGTGTGTGTGGAGGACACACAGATAGGAGGACTCTGTGTGTGTGTGTGTGTTTGTGTGTGTGTGTGTATGTGTGTGTGTAAGTGCTATTATTCATTACTTTCCTAATTGCTGTGACTAGATACTGACCAAAGAAACTCAAGGAAGGGAGGGTTCATAGTTTGGCTCATGGTTTAAGGGTTGACTTGGCCGTGGAGGAAAAGGCTTGGCAGTAGGAGTGTGAGGTGGCTGGTGACATTGTATCCACAGTCAGGACACACATAGTTAAATGCTGGCATCCAGTTACAGCTCATGGAATCAGTAGTTCTTCCTATCTCAGGTAACGCAGCCTAGAGACTCTCTCAGAGACATTCCCAGAGGCTTGTCTCCCAAATGCTTCTAGATCCATTGAAGCTGAAAGCCACAGGGGATAGACAAGTGGTCTCATTGCCCTGAATTTCTAGACAAGCTTAAGTTCAGGAGAGATTCTGAGCTCCATGATCTGGTTGAGGATGTGGAGAGACTCTAGGCTGTCTGCTCTGTGTTGAAGTTTAATGCATCAGTGTCTATGGGATCTCTCTGTGTTAGTTACTGCTCTATTGTTGTGAAAGAACACCATGCCCAAGACAACTTATGAAAGGAAGAATTTACTGGGGGCTTGCTTACATTTTCAGAGGGTAAGTCCATAACCATCACGGTGGAGAGTATGGAGAGCAGTAGCTGAGAGTTCACACCTTCTTCATGCAGGAAGGAGAGAGGGAGAGAGAGAGGGGGGCAGTGGAGGATTTGGAAGCCTCAAAGTCCACTTCCAGTGGTGCCACTTCCAACAAAGTCATGCCTCTTAATCCTTCCTAACGGTTCACCAGCTAGGAACTAAACATTCAAATGTATGAACCCGTGGGTACCATTCTCATTAAGCATCCCCAATCATTTCATTCTATTAAGTGTACCAGAGGAAAAGAAGAGGGACAGGAGACTCAGCAAACCACAGCCATAATGACCCATATGCCACAGCTTTAGTTCCATTCCTTCCCCCCAACTTTCTTTTGATGTTCACTATAAAAATAGACTTGGACACTTCATCATCTGGCATGCCTGGCAGGGCCTGGATAGGGCTTACCTGAACCCTCCATGAAGACTTTAGGACAAAGACCATGTGCTCTTATCTTATTTTCTGAGCACATACTCTGTCTCCCTCCTGTCTGCCTGTCTGCCTGCCCATGTCTGCCCTCTCTACAGTAGGCTCTCTGTGGCTGGTTTGCTCTCTATGTCCCGGAGCCACTGCGGTTCCACTGTCCCGTCTCCTTTAAATCTCTTTCTCAGTCTGTCGTCCTCTTCTTCCTCTACCCCCTCCCCTCCAAGCCCATCCCTTCATCCTTCCCTCTTTCCCTTGCTCTCTTCCCATCTTTTAAAACTATCTTGATGTGTAATAGACCTGACGATTGTGGCCATTTCCACTTCTTATCATTTCCCAGGCATTTGATAGGTCTGTATATTGTTGATGCCATACGTCAGCTGTCATGATCCTTACAAAAATCTGTATGTCATTAAGAAGATGACTCTGAAGAACATCTTTTAGCTTAACATCATCTACTTCTTCCTGTGTTCTGTTCTCTGCTGCCCATATAGGGCAAACGCTTTGCCTCTTCTTTGTATGTCCGAGAATCTGGACTTTCAGAAAAAGTTTTTGGGGCTTTTCTGCCCCCTGTCCTCTGTTCTCAGTGTCATTTTTACAGTGATGGACACTAAAGATGCCTACATGACTCCTAACAAGCTAGAATGCATGGCTCAGGACATGGTAAATCCCATACAGTTGCTTTTTAATCTAAAGCAAATATAAAGCACATTCTTTTACTGTTGGATAACTGTAGAGTTTGATAGGATGTGTGAGTTTGGGATAAGGTACATCCTATGTCAGTCAGGGTTCCTGTGTGACTTTGTACACACCACCACAGGGAAATCCAACCCTTAGCTTCTCTTGGCATTAACTCTTTGATCCTGACTTTGGCTATAGGAGTTACTATCCAAGAAGAAAGCAAGAGAGAAGGAGACACTTAAAATATGCCCAGATTTCTGTCTGTGTACATTTGGATCAAGACTGACTGATGTCTACTCTTAGCCAGGGTCCAGTGCAGCTGTTTCAGATGGCCCTGACTGCACCCCAAGTGTAGTACCCCTTGGCTACTGCTCCTCAGGGATCCCTCTGTTACCATACCCGTGGTCTTTCATGGTTGGAGGACATGTTTCTCCTTGTTGAACATGGGGGTTAGGTCCCTTTTGCTTAATGAAACTCTATGAGACCTATGTGTTCAAAGAAAGACATAAGAAGGGGTTGGAGAGTTGACTAAGTGCTTAAAGTCTGTGCTGTACTTACTGACAGCCTGAATTCAGTTCCCCACATCAATGTTGAGTGCCTCATAACCACCTACTAGCCTAGCTTTTCAGTGCCCTCATCTGGCTTTTATGCATGTTCCTGTGCACGCAAACACACACACATACACACACACACACACACACACACACACACACACACACACACTCACCATAAAATAAAATAAATCTTAAAGCTAAAATAAGTCATGAATGAATGGAAATATGTATTCAGTTTGAACTTGGAGGCTGGTTCTGGTTAGATATTCCATATTCAACAAACACACACACACACACACACACACACACACACACACACACACACACACACAGGGGTGCCTGACATTACTGTAGGTCCTGGGACTGTAGTCATAAGAAAGGAGGGAGGAACCTTGCTGTCAGCAGAGCCTGAAGCCTAGCAGAGGGAGAGATTAGAACGCCCAGAGACAAATCATACAGAGAGCAGAAAGAGAGGAATAAGGTGGGGGGCACAGGGCCATTTGTTAGTTTTTGTAATTTGATCTTTATCCCCATGAAATCTTTAGGAAATGGGGGAGTGCTGTAATAGAAGAAAAGAAAACTGGAGGACATTCTAGAACACACAACCATCGACCCTCTGAAATGGAGTTTGTTGTTCATCATAATATTGCAAATGAAGGTGTCCCTGGGCCTTTGGGGGAGGCAGGAAGATGGGGCTGAGACATAAAGCCCTTTTAGTTATAGATAGAGCGCCTAGTAAGACAGGGAAGTCAATGGCCCAGGTTAGACCCCATTTTAGCACTCTTCATTCCAGTTTTCCAACAGAAGCTTTGAACATTAAAAAGATAAAAATAGTGGAAAAAAATAAACGGATGCTGTCCCCAGCTAGGGCAGAGGAGGCGGGAGGCGGCGGAGTGGCTGCCAAGCCCTGGGAGGAAGCAAGTGTGGCCAGCTGGGGGAGGGCTGACGCTGGAAGCCGCGCTCTGTGAACTTGGTATTTTTCCATAGCAAACAGAAGCCTGGAGCTTGTTGGCAATGGAGTCATATCCTGGGGATAGAGAGGGCAGAGTGGCCACGGGGAGCCAGCGAAGGAAGCAAACACGTTGAGAGGAGGCAGGCTTTCTGGCTTTAGAATCTGGGGCTCTTCTGGGAGCTGGGGCCAGTTCTGATATCCATCAGGTACACTGGCAATCAATCAGAGGTAATGAGAGGCCAGCCAGAGGGTAGCGCTGCGAATGTAGCTCAGTCCTGGGATTTAGGTAGAGCAGATACAACCCAGGCCTCAAGGCAGGCGGCTGGCACAGATATGCATGATTACAGAGACAACAGTATCGGTCGGCATTCACTGTGGGACTTTCTGCAGTTTACTGTGTCTGTTACTTGTTTCATTCCTGCAACAAAGTGCGGGGCAGAGGTAACTCAAGGAAGGAAGGATTTCCTTTGGCTCACAGTTGAGGGACAGTCTGTCATGGCAGGGAAGACATGTCGGTGTGAGCATGAGGCAGCGTGTCACATTCTGCTCACAGTGAGGGAGCAGCGAGAGATGGATGCTGGGATTATGTTTTAATTAGTGCCACTATGGGATGGCACTGCCCACATTTAAGGAAGTTCTTCCTACTTCAATTAACCTGGTCAAGGAACTCCCTCTCAGGCATGTCCAGATGTTTGTCTTCCATGAAGCTGACAAGTGGCATCGACCATCACAGTGGGGAGATCACATTCTGTGGGCTATCCCAGCCTCACAGCAGGCCCAGGAACCATTCTAATGTAAGTTACCAACAACTAACAACCAAACCCAGAGAGGTGACAAGAATAAGCATTGCTACCTCATGCACTGAAGATCCTAGCTTTAGGCACAGCTGGATCCAGGGACTCAGACAATATTTGGGATCTTTCCTTTGTTTTGATTTCCTGACTGGGCTTCTCATTTCTTGGTATTGCTTTCAGGTTGCCATGGTGACAAAAGCTGTATTCCTGTTGTGTGATGCTACACTAGACTGACGAAACTCCAGGGAGAAGGATCTATTTGGGCTTGTGGTTTAAGGGAATCCAGTCAGTCATGGTGGGGAAAGCATGGCAGAGCTGAGCTCTGTGGAAATCGCTTTGGGAATGGGTTCTTGCCCACAGCGTAACAGATCAGGAAGTAGAACTTGGGCAGGAAGTAGAGGCTTCGGCGTATAAATCTCAAGGCTTACCTTCCTCTAGTGACGGTCCACCTACCAGGGACCAGGCATTCAGACACATGAACCTGAAGGGAACATTCACATCCAAATCGTGACAGAGTGTCTGCTTAAGGAATACTTGGAGTGCTAATGAAAACATGCAAATGGGACAGGTGATTCAGAAAAATTGTCCCTATGCTGGCCCTGTCACCACTGTATAGATGAAAGCTGATGGCCTTTGTTAAAAGAAGAATCAGAGGCTTGCAAACTAGAGTTGTTTGTCCAAGATGACAGAGAAAGTGGACATGGGTCAACGCCCTGGAGTCCTCGGCAGCAAATCTGAGTGCATCTTCTCCCACGGCCAGTGTGTCACCTCGTCTCCTGTTGGTCCCATCTCTTCTCCTGTCCTTGGAACTGGCCAGTCACTCAGGATACCATAGAGTGGCAGGGTCACCCTCAAGAGAGCAGAAGAAGCCACAAGGCCATCAGTCCCTCCGTGGGACATTTGCAATCATGGTGGCACAGAGTGGGGTCAGACTACTGCTTTGTCCATCATCTTTAATGCTAATTACCTCCCCCCTCGTGTCAACATAAAACTCATCTTAAATGTTCTCATTAAAGCGGGTGTGATTTCTGACCACCCCTTCGTCAGATCAGCCCCGAAAGCCTTTTGTGACTGGAGTGTTCTTGGAGCACGGTTCCCAGTGATTTAGAATATCAAGTTTGTATGATTTTTAATCATTAAAGAAGATGTAAAAACATATTTTATACACAATCTTTTATCTTACACTTATTTTTATATTTCTCCATAACAATTTATTGGGGAACATATATCACCATTACACTGGACATTTATGGCTACATTAAAATTCAATGTCATCATAAATTTGGGCCGGTTAAAGTAGTGACATTTGTAATGGCTTTCACAAGGACATATTTTATATTTAAAGTGAAACTTTGAGAAGAAACTTTTGTTAAAGGGGAAAAATGTGTGTGGGTGGGAACAGGGATAGAAGACTTCCCAGCTATCCAGAATGCCCAGTGCTGCATTAAAAACCAGACTTTGAGTTCTTAGGGATCAGCAGATATCATATGGTAATGCATGGTTGACTAAAAGTATGGCCAATTTACAACAGCCTGTGATGGGGAGAATTTCAAAGGTAAAGAAAATTATTAACTCAGATTTTAAAAATGCCAAGTATAATGAGAGGTTTTCAGATTGTGGGACAAAAGATTTTCCTGGCAGCAACAGTTATGAGGGGCTTACAGTTTTCTCATTATATCCAAGACTGAGACCATCTTCTAGGCAACTGTAGCTTGTCTTTCCTCCCCCCTCTTCTTTTTCCTCCTCCCCCTCCTTCTCCTGTCCCACCTTCTCTTCCTTCACCTTCAGGAAACAAATAGGCAGAAACCTCTCTCCACAGGACAGAGAAGGTATCACAGAGAAGATTTCTGCCTCAAGTCAGGTAGATTTGTACAAAATGTTATTTATCTCAGATAGTTGGGCAGTGGGGATCAGTGAGGGAGATGAATCTAGGTGCTCAGAGAGGGTACAACACCTACTCATATTCACCCGAAAGTAAGAAGAGTCTTGGCTTTATTTCAGGAGAGGGGGCCTTTGATGTTGAGGGTGTCTACGAGGGACTGTCAGTATGCATCTATTTAACAATCCCTTTTTCGTGGGATGTAACATCCTGACTCCAAACTGATAGTGTGTATCTCAGACTCCTGCATATGAAAATCATTTGAAGTTTTTCTTTTCTTCTTCTAGTTCTCCAAAAGTGTATCTGCTTGGCGAGGTAGCCTTGCTGTTTGACTCTCTAGCCCCACCTTGACTCATGGGTTCCTCTTTTCTCCCTCTGAGAAGGATGGGAACATGAATGGATGATAGATATTATGGTTTCTTGAAATTCAGCATGCTCTTTTTGACTCTCTGAACTGTTTATGGTAAGAGAAGAGGCCACAACAGAGAAACAGTAAGGATCCTTGAAGTTAGCAAGCACTAGGCCTGGGTCTGGAACTCACCACTGAGCTGTCCCGTTGTTCCTGATGGTTCTATTTGGAGACATACATCAGAGGGGAGAAAAGTATGTGCAGAATATTGCTCAAACAAGATTGACAAAAGTGTGTGTGTGTGTGTGTGTGTGTGTGTGTATGTGTGTTTTATGAGAGAGGGGTGCAGGTATTTTATCACAGTGACAGTAAAGATAGTACAATAGGCATTTGAAGCCAGAACACCTAGCAGACTGTTATTTATTTGTTGAGATGGGTGTTGCTGCACAGTCTAGATTGGTACGTAACTCACTCAGTAGCCCTGGTTGGCTTTTTCCGGATTCCCTTCCCACCTGCAGAACACATCCTGTGGTCTCTGCACAGTGACCTATTAGATTTTACTTTTTAAAAACACAGTCTCATAAACCTCAGGCTGGCTTCAAACCTTCTATATACTCAAGGATTACCTAAAATTTGTAATTTTCCTGCCTCTATCTCCTTAGGACTGAGATTATTAGCATGCACATATGTCTTGGATATCTAATGCCTGTTTTTGCAGTGTGTATATGTGTGTGTGTGTGTGTGTGTGTGTGCAGGCTTAGCCACAGGCACCCTTTCTCACTGAACTCTCTCACAGAACCTCCTAACTCTGTTCCACACAGGCAAACCTCTTTACGTATCATATGCAGATATCAATGACACCTTAACTATAAGATGCTTGGGAAGATGAAGTGGGTTAACACATGTAACATGTTCAATGCGTGTACCTTATTCCTAGTCGGCATTATGTATGTGTTTGCTCTTGCCTTGAAGTGTGCCTGATGGGTGGGGCATTCTTTGATTGATGGCTCTGACAGACAATTGAGGACTTGATTAGGCTTGTCAGTTCTTCTAATGATCTGGAGTGCCAGGCTGGACCAGTGCAGGGTGCTCTGATTGGTCTCTCAGTGTTGGACAAATCCTTCCTATCCTCACTTAGATGCTGAAGCCATCCATTCTAGTTTCATTTCTGTTGCTGTGATAGAATATCCTGACCCAAAGAAACTTAGGGATCCCAGATTGCAGGCCTTCATGTGGGGAAATGAAGGGAGCAGGAACCTGAAACTACTAGTCCCATCACATCCACAGTCAAGGGCAGAGAGGAATGAGCGCATATTTGCTGGTGCTCGGCTGAATTTCTCTACTTCTCTACGGTTCAGGACCCCTCTGCATAGGGAATGGTGTCACTTAAAGTGAGCTATGTCTTTCCATATCAGCGAACCAAGACAGTTTACCATAGACATGCCCATGGAACAAACTAACGTAAACAGCCCCTCATTGGGATTCTTTTCCAAGATGATTCTCGGTTGTATCAAGTTGGCAATTAAAGCTGACCACCGTACCATCAACTAAGACACCACATACTCTCTGATACTAAGAGCCAACACTCTCTTAACATTAGAGATAAATAGTTTAAGCATGTTGCACATATTAACTTGTTTGATGTGGGTATCATGTAGACTTAAATTAGTGGCTTCTACTGACAGCATGTGACTTGAAAGGGTTTGTTGACCAGAAAAGAACATTTTCCACCGAGCACCTATGTTACCAACTTCCATACAGTTTTACTTTAGAGCTGAAGACCATAATGAAGAGGGTGGAGTGGTGGAATGTGCAATCAAAGGGTAGGTAGGAGTCAGGGTGGTGACATAGACCCGTAATTCTGCCAGCATTTTGGAGGTGGAGCTAGGAAAAGTAGGACTTCAAGGCCAGTCTGAGCTACGTAGCGAGTTCAAGGCTAGCCTGGGCTCATGAAACTCTGGTTCGAAGAACCACAACAAGTAAAAAACAACCAAAACCTTAGCAGGAAGATGCTCGTGTTTGGAAAGCCTCAGAAATCACACTGGCAGCTAGGAAGTCATACTGAATGCAATGGAGAACCATGAGAAGTTTTAAGTAGGTGCTTGCTTTATCAACGTGCTATGTGTGGGGATATGGGAGAGAAATACAAACACAGTGGTAGTTTCAGGATGGGAAGCCTAGAAGATTCTATGAGCCTTTGTCCTGTCATCCCTGTGAGCCTACTTCTTACACACCCCAGGTAAGCACATGAAGGCCAGTTATTTCCCACAGAGGATGGACCATGTTTAATGCCATGTGGACATAGCATGGTGTGCTAATCAATTAGCAAGAAAACCAGAAACCCTATAGAGACAGCAGTGAGCAAACACCTTTGCTACCCTGCTCACTCCGAAATGGCCTCACCAGAGAACATCTTTGCTGTGAAGTTTGTCTCAGCTCCCACATCTCCTGGCTGCTTTTAAAAATAAATCCTCTTTTAAGATAGAGGCCTTGTCTCATGTCCTGGGCTTAATAATAAAGACAAATTTGAGAAGTAATTGATAAAGACTCATTCCTTGTAGAGCAATAAAATTTATCGTGGCTTAACTAATCTGGCTCCATTTGTGCCTGCTGCCTGCCTTCCCAACCATCGGATGACTAATTGATAACTAATTTTCTCAATTTGTTCTCCATTACTTATCGCCACTGAGAAGCGGCTACCTTAGTCTATGAATCACGGAAACCCCACGAAGTCCGGAGATGAGTCTTACAGTCTGACTGGGCCAGTCTTACAGGAAGCCACACTGGTTGGTCTTCACTCAACCGTGTGGCTAAGACTCGAGGTGTTTAGTCCCTGCCAGGCCCAGGGGCTGTAAGAGGCACTGAAAATTCCACCAATATATACCATGTTATCTTAACATGGCGACAACAGAGGCTCAGAGAGTCCAGGGGCGTCTTTGTAAGTATAGAACAACAGAACTTGCAAATTGCCTGTCTGCCTTCCAGGTCTACATTGTGGCCACTGTGTTAGTTATACCTGTACCTCCCCAAGCTCTTTCCCCTAAGCTGGGAAATATCAACTCCACAGAAACCTTGCCAGCTATAGAGTGAAGGTGGTCTACCTCCAGAAAACCTGGGCTCATAACTCTGGTTCTCTCTACACTCTGGTATAGAGTCGCGACAACTGATCCTGCTCTGTCACACTCTAGCTGCTCAGCCCTCACACCTGCCCACAGCTCTGACCTCCTGGGAAAATATCTCATGAACTTCCCGACACCCAGCTTCATGTGTCTGACGGGGCCCAAGTTCAGCATTCCTGGGTTCAGATGCTGCCCGCCTACATGTGCCTGCTGTGTAGTGGGTATGGGGGCAGCAGGAGGCTGAGCCAGGGAAAGGCTTCACTCATTACAGATTCCTGAACCCTGCTGTTCACTGGCTTCTTAACAAGTGATGCTATTAGTCTTAGCATCTTCTCAATTCTTCATTTTCTTTGTGTGTGGGGGGAGTTGAAGGCTATATTGTGGTATTTATCCTTGGAATAATGTTGCCATAGTTACCTCCTGACTCTATTATCACAGCAGTCCAGTAATTGAAACAGCAAGGCCCAGAGATGCTCTTGTGAATGTGTGCTGGGCCCTTAGGTTGGGCATGGAAAGTGTCTCCTAGATTGGGAAAGAAAGAAGACAACTTAGGCTCGGCAGTTAACCCGGGGGCGTGGCACAGCGGTCCCATCTGCTGATGGAGGTGTCACTTGGTGAGGTCCAGAGTGAGCCATTTCTGTGGAAGTTTTTTTTGTTGTTGTTGTTTCACGTTGTTCTATGATGGCACTCGTAGAATGCAAGAATGTAATATCTCCATGGAAACTGAAAATGTTCAAAATTAAGATCCAGAATAGGAAAGCTCCTGAGCATGGTTTTGCTGATCGCTAATGCAGAAAGGAGAGGAGGGGACTGCAAGGTGCTGGGTGTCACAAGCAACAGGAAATGGGGAAATCGGGCATCTTGTCTCACTCAGGGCCTTGGCTTTCGGGGCATGGCGGAGGAAGGTTAGGAACACACCACTGCAGAACATGAGGTCCTTTATGCTCCATGCTGGGACAAGTGCTGCTAACTCTTCAGGGAACTTTAACCTTGACTCTGCTTGGATGTTCTGCACATCCAACAGGGAAGAGCTAACAGGACACTGGTGAGCAGCAGGCTGTGGAAGAAGTCATCAGCCACGGTCTACCAGAACTCAGAAAATTCCTTCTGCCTACCAGACCCCCACTTCTACCTCCACGAAATGGGGATATGAGTAGTGTGGGCTGTGGCGAAGGGGTCCTTCCCTTACTTTCTCTTTGATACTTATCTTTGGCAGCATCTGCATGGTTACCCTCTTCTGATATCCTTATGTAAGAGGATAAGGTTTAGCTTAGAATATTCAGATTTGCCTGCAGCTTCTAGCATAGTCCAGGAGATCCTGATGGTATCCATAAATGCAAACGCTGTTTGCCCACAGTGTGAATCCTTTGTTCTGGTATACTGGATCCCCGATGCTTCTGCCTTTGAGAGTGTGCCTTCCCATATCTTACTATACTGGGACATTCAAGGCCACCCATAAAACCTCCTTCCACTCAAAGTATGGGCTGTCCCTGAAATGCCACACGGTAGCATCAGGATATACGCAGACTCTTGGGTTTTGATATGAACCCCAAGCTCAGGGTTTCATTAACAATTCCTGGATCTCATTCCTTTCTCTTTAAAAAACGTACACACTTGGGATGGAACTCAGGCCTCCTGCAAGCTAGGCCAACACTGCGCCACAGAGCAACAGCCTCAGCACCACTTAGTCTGTTTTTAGTGATTAAGTAGGAGATTCCCTTGGCCACCACTGTCAAACATTGATTGTGTCTCCCACTGAGTCATTTTTCATTCATTTATTCATTGTGTATGTGTGTTGGTGTTTTTATACGTGTGTGTGTGTGTGTGTGTGTGTGTGTGTGTGTGTGTACAGGATGTGAGTTTATGTTCATGCTGCTGAGGGCCAGCAATTGACATCAGGTATCTCTTTGGTCATTCTCTATCTGACCTTTTGAGACAGAATCACTCACTGAACCTGGGCATCACCGTTGGCTAGACTATCCAGTAGCTTCAGGGTTCTGCCTGTTTTCCTGTCCTCAGAGCAGAATTACAGATGTGTTTTAGAGATCCAGATCCAACTCCTTGATGTCAAGCATGTTGCTTACCGAGCCACCGCTACTACACTCCGGGTCTTTCTTTAGGCAGAAATGAAGCTCTCCTGCCAACTTCTGTCACATCTGCCTTTAAAGTGTTGAGGTGATTCCTGCGTTCTGATCCTCTTACAAATATAACGATTGCCCTCTCACTGGCAGGTGTTTTCTGGTCTGAACCTTGTACCTTCTAGCAAGATCCCTTCTCTGTGTTTACTTACATAGCATGAGTGAGGGCTTATGGATGGGTAACCTCAAAGCAACTGATTTGGAAAGTCTTCATCCAGCATGCATGATGGCTTTCCTATAGCCAGATACGTGGTACCTCGTCCAATGAAACTTCCCTAACCTATGAAACTTCCCCAATTCTAGCATCTTCCAAGATCTGCATTCAATTAGGGCTAGAGGAGTAGCTGGACTCTGACATGAGGGTCTATTGACTCTTTCCACATTCTCCTCTGGGTGACTCTCAACAGCTCACAGACCTGCTGATTGACTCTTACAGACAAGCACAGCTGATCTGATAAAGACTGGTTTTATGCAGATACCACGCTCTACAATACTAGAGTGTGCAAAGTTTTATGAGAAGAAGTCCCATATCTTTTGAATGCCAGGACTCCGGCCAACTAAGAGAGTTGGGCACTTCAAACACTAAGGGTAGCTTGGTAAACAAGATAAAATATCTTCCTTTGAGGATCTAACAGTGGAATAAATCAGAAAATAAAAGCAAACACTGCATTCTGCTCCTGTATACAGACTCTTAGATTTACAAGCAAGGATTCAAACATAAGTCCTCATATGCTAGAAACAACATCAATCACAATGAGGAGATGGAGAAATCACTCCAATTTTCCACCTGTGGGGGAGTGGATAAACAAATTGATGGTGTGTCTACATAATAGAATATTATTCAACCAGAAAAAGGAACAAAGCAGACATAGTCTATCACCTGGGTGAACCTCGAGACCACGAGAGCCAGGTAGTGGCATACGTTTGTAATCTGAGCAGCTGGGAGATAGAGACAGGAGTTCAGGACCATCCTCAGATACATACCGAATTCAGAGTTAGCCTGGGCTACATGAGACTCTATCTTGAAACAAAAGCAACAACAATAATACTGAGCAGCACAGAGGAATTAGGTCCAAAGCATCTTAGGTCTACTCTTTCTCCAAATCCCAGAAGCTGGTGATGGATATGAGCTTTACCAAAGTGTCCTTGGGTAGGTGCCATGTTCCTCTTGGGTAGGTGCAGTGCTCCACGTTGTGACACCATCAGCCATAGAGCTGGGGTGATAGCAGATCTGTGTGGTAGGAAATGAATTCCCCCACAAAGCCAGGAACACACACTGTCTGGCAAATGACAAGCATACAATAATTATTAATTTTCTCTATTCTTTCCTCTCTATCCTAGACTTAATTAAGATGTATCGTTGAAGCTATGAATAAGCAATTCACACACAAAAAAGAAAATTAAATGGCCAGTACATAGAGAAAAATGTTCATGCTGGATAGCAAGGAGGGATTGGAAAATGAAAGGAGATGTTATTTCCTCCTAGGGAAAGATCACAGGACAGCAAAGACAGAAAGAGATGTAGGTGTTTGCCGAACGCAGGGGCATTGGCTGCTCCAAGGGATGGGGGGGGGGTGGAAATGACAACTTAGAACATTCCTGTTTGGGAAAATCTGGCTATAGGACTGATTACTTGTGTCAAAAGCATTAAACACAAGTTGATGCTTTGACCTGGTAGCTATATAAGCAGGAACTTCCTGGGGGGGATAATTAATGCTGTACTCGCAGTCTCAAGAAACATCCTGTAAATAGTTGATCAGTGAGGGAGCTGTGATGCTCATAGCCTCAAATGCTATAATAATGAAAATTCCAGGAACTGGTGGTCTGGCTATAAAATGGGATCTGGTGCAGCCATCCACCATGTCTTGGATAATCCCACCATTTCCATATAGACACTTCTGGTTCTTCCAGTGAGACGTTATGGTCCATGGCATGTCCTGTGCCTATAGCTGGCTGAAAAACTGAACCCATAGTCCAGCACGATGAATCAGAGGGGAGGGACACTTGTTCAGACCACCCTGTCCTGATGGCTTCAGTTTAGATCCCCAGGGTCCACATTTGTGGAAGGAGAGAAACAAGTCCTGAGATCTGTCTCAGGACATTACACAGCAACGCACAAACAGTCGTTGCTGATGGTCACACTGAGGACGGGCCTTTTATTTTACTTCCTCTGCTCCGTATTTGGAACATGTGCTGCTTTTACATTAAAAATATCTCTGCGCTCAAACAGAGGGATTCATTAGGGAGGGGACACCAAATGAGAAAGTAGGGTACCAGTGTGCCAGTCAGGAGAACTTCGGGTGTCTGGCTAGGTTAAAAGTGTAACAGAACGGCCTCTTTTCCCTTCTCTCTGGTGTTCTCAGCTTTTTTTTTTTTTTTTTTTTTGACTGCAGTTCAGCATTCGCAGACCTCAGGAGGCTTGGCTTGGCTGCTTCCTGCTTAGAAAGTGGCATGTCTGGGAAACACAGGCTACTGCTCTCCTCTGTCTTTGCCCCATGGTTGTCCTAGTTGGCTGTGCTTAGGGACATGTGAGCCCACCTGTCCCCGGGGGCTGTGCAGACAGCCTAGTCCATGTCCTGGAGAGAGACAGAGAGAGAGAGAGAGAGAGAGAGAGAGAGAGAGAGAGAGAGAGAGCGCTACTGCTGCTGGCTGCGAGGAGGAAAGCCCCTGGCCCAGGAGACCCCGGGAGAGTGAAAGGGATTGCATTCATTTTTTAATTTTTTTTGCACACCCTAGTTTTTCACTGAGTAAAATTGCTGCGATGGAACATAATTGCTTTTCATTTTATTTTTAAAAATTGCTACCAAGGCAGTCTGCCGGCCTCCTGAAGTCAGCACAAATCATAGAACACTCACTCCAAGGGAGTGTTTTTTTTTTTTTTTTTAAACTTGGATTTTGAAAGTGATTTACCCTCAGCTATTTGGTTGGCTCGGGTTCACCAGCTCAGGGTCACTGCAGAGCCAACGTCTGTGAGCCCTGGAGTCAGAGAAGCTCGTTTCCTTCATTCGGGCCTTGCCAGGGCTGTCTTTTGGGATCACAGCAGTCCGACCTGGCTGGGCAAGGCAGTACTTCCTCCTGACCCCTCCTGGGTCTTTTGGTTTATTTTCAGATACTTATTTACTAGCTTTAGCCTGTTGTCATAGATGGTGTCCTTCCCTGTCCCAGCAGAGTCTCTGGCCTCCACTTCCTTCACTTCTGAGTGTGAAATCCCAGGCGTGTACCACCATGCTGGAGTGATACTGTTCTGCGCCTCAAACCCCAGGACTTGTTGTGTGACAGCCAAGCCCTCTACCAGCTGAGCTGCCTCTCCTGGTCAGATCAGGGAGTCTTTTGTGACTTGGAAAAGGCTGTGGGACAGACTGATGGTGTGTATGTGTATCACTAATGCCATGTGGTTCATACCCAGTGCCACCTGGGCCCCACATTACCCATGACTCACTGTCCTAAGTTGTCACAACTTCTAAAATTCCAGATATGCCCATAGTGGAGCACAGCCACTATGCCAGAGCTTAGATTCTTCTCCCCACCCCTTTGTTTTAAACTGTATTATTCTTTGAGAATTTCATAAATGTACACAGTGTATTTTGATCATATTCAACCTCTTCTAGTTCCTCCCAGAATCCTACCACAACCCCCAACCCCAATGATGCTTCTGTATGCATGGGTTACCTGGCCAGGGTCCATGCTCCTGGAGAGACATGACTCTTTACACCATCAATTGTCAATAGGTCCTCAGTCAGTACTGGGGCCTTGTGAGGCCCTCCCCATCCACTCTGGAATGCTGGATGGCATGATCTTGTTCAGGTCTTGTGTATACCATCTTTGCCAAAGGTTCAAGAAACCCTACTTACAGAACAGGAAGTGGAAAGATTCTAAGAGTCAGAGGTCAGGAAGACTGCTGAGAAACAGTGTCTTCTGTATGTGACAGGACCATTGAACTCATGGACTCATGAGTTCATGGAGTTCATGAGGAGAAATGTGAATTCTTGGGATCCCGCTACTGTATTTATGCAGGAGCCTCTCCATGTCCATGATGGGATTCCCAGTAGTTGGAACGGAGGTTTATGGGAACCAAAGTCATGATTGGAGAGATGCTGGTAATACTCATTAGCTCATCATCCTCTCCAGCTGTGAAGGCTGGCCTGAGCGCTGAGTGGTCAGCCACTCTACCCTTCAAGCCCGCCTACTCATCAGTGAAATGGAGAAAAAGTGGTATTTATCTCCCAGGCCTCTAGTGAAAACTCAGAGAGATACCATGTGCAGTGTACCTCCTTTTAGGGTGGATGTGTAATAATAAAAAATGCTTAAGCTGGGGAGTTGAGGGACCTAATTTCAATGCCCAGAACCTAGTTAAAAACAAACAAACAAAGAGAAATGTGGTAGTTATTGTCTTTAGTTTCCGTGCTGGAGAGGCTTAGACAGAAGAATCCCTAGGGTTTGTCATCAGCCTATTCAGCCTATTCCAAGTTAGTGAAAGACCTTGTCTCACAGAAACAAAGCCATCCTCTGGCTTACATACATGCATACTCATTCTCTCTCACACACATATACATCATATCATATCACATAGGGATGTACATACATTCAGTTCACATATGAGCACTCACATGTGTGTGCTTGGGTACAACACACCCCCCCACACACACACACACACAAACACATACATTGAGGCTCAGAATGGAAGGCAGGCCGGAAAGATGTGCATTGCTCTTCCTTGAGGGCTAGAGAAAGTTTGGCTTTTTCTTTGTCTAATAGCCATAAGTGGATAGATTTAGGGAACTAACTCCAGGTCCAAGTCTGTGGGCATCAGCATCTGGGAATGAACCCGTATCCCATCCTACCACCAATCAAGGGAAATCAGAAGAGCCAAGCCCCTTCTCCCTCCTGTTGGAAGCTCTTTCCTCTGTTCTTGCCTAGGGGACTGTATTCTCTGCCACTCCTCCAAGCCCTGCTCAATGCCCTTAGTGTCCCATCGGGGATATGAGGTCTCTACACTCACTCAGGCTTTAAGCATCTGGTTAGTTGGACAGTAGGGCTTCTCAGCAGACAGCGACTTGTACAATTACTCCCACAATCTTCTTTTCATTTAGTCTTTTTCCCCACCTCTGCTCATTGTTTTGTGTGCACGTACTCCTGTGTGCACAGGTGTGCATGCTGGCGTGTGCATGCTTGTGCACACGCATGTGGGGTGCAGAGGGTGTCATTACTCAGGTGCTGGTCACCTTATTATTTTGAATCAGGGTCTCTCACTGACCTGCAGCTCACCATGTAAGTTAGTCTAAGCTGACCAGTGAGCTCTGGGGATCTGCCTGTCTTTGTCTCCCTAGCACTGAGATTACAAAGGCAGGCATGCAGTGTTTGCTTTAGTGGGCCTCAAACTCAGATGCTCAAGCACTTTACTGACGGAGCTATCTTTCCAGCCTCTTGTTTTTTTGAGTTTCAGAAACCTTTTGCATTTCGTTAGTCTTCCAAGGTTGACACCATTTCAGATGGGGACTATCTTGTACACTTTATGATCCTTTATAGCACCTGGTTTAGAACATGGAGGGATGGTAGGGGTGGGTAGAAAGACTCTAGACAATAAAAATCTACAAGGCAGCACCTCCTTTCTGTCAGGAGAGGTGAGCAGATGGAAGCACATTGAAAAGATCGAGTAAGGAATTCTGTCCAGGGCTCTCTGTACCTAAGACAAATGCTAAGAAAAAGGCTGTCACTGGCTTCCTCAGCAGCCAATGACTGGGGAGAGGCATGCAAGGGCCCAAGGGCACCCTGGGTGGAGGCAGAGGAGCACTGGTATACCTGGGGTTGAGGCTGTTTAGGAACCCATGTTCAGCACCCTAGGACTGTCCTAAGCCTTCCAAGGATACCAAGAGACTTGTTAGGGCGTGCTCCACATCTTCCTTCCCTTGGTATTTATAGGGTGGCTTCCCTCTTGACTCCTAAAAGCAGCATAAATGAAGCTTTTGATTTGAAAGGGGAAGACTGTTTACTGTAATTAGATAGTTAAAGACCCTCATTAGTTGTCTTTGCTGGGCCCAATACTCAGCAGTATCAAAATGAGGGCCTTTCAGCTCAGCCTGCCTCCTTCCCCACTCTCAGCAGCCCTCTCTGAAGATCCCCATTCATAATTCCCTTTGCTCCTCCAGCCTCACGACCACACCCTTGACCCTTGACCCTTGACCCAAGGAAGCCTCATTACTTTCTTTCTGCATCTGAGAAAGAGTATTTTCCCAGTGAGAAAAGGTTAAGGAACAGGTGGACCACCCAGCAGTGTGGAGGCACAGTTCATCTGGCTCTGCAATTATCCCAGAATAACCCATTTCCATTTGCAAGAGTAGACTACATTTAAATAAGTATTCTCTTCAAATAAGCTTTCATTAAGTTGGATTCCTCTGTCGCGTGCATGCTTGATGAGCAGGCATGCACACAGGACTTACCCCCGAGGTGAGGTTTTGGAGGGGAGGAGAAGTGAACTTTGGGAGACAGAGGAGCTCATTTCAGTGCAGACACCCCAGACTTAACATAAGCAACCCTGGAACGCGCAGTGATGGGAGTCCCTAAGGTGCCTGGGCTTCTGGAGAAATGGTTAAGGAGATTTCCCTGGGGGATTCAGTGACGCTTTGCTGTTTTGCTAGTGGAAGCATCATCCTGGCCTTTTGGTTGGACAGCTTCAGAATCTTCACACTGTGGAGGCTTGATAGGCAGATGCCCAAGGGATAGCTATTTGTGCGAGATGCGACACACTGTTTTTCTTCCTGTTTACAGTCCAAACAGAATATAGACTGAGCTCCTGCTTAAAATCTACCACACAGCAGCCCTGAGCTAGGTGGCCATTCTGCCTGGGTGTCTCGGCCTACACCCTTATATTCCTTTAGGGTGGGGCTGCCTGCCTGCTGTCAGGGAGGCAGATGGAGCTCGGTGCCACCTACATGAGCTCGGTAGGCACGGGGTGCTGAGCAGGTCTCTGTTGCTTCCAGGAGCTTTCTCAATACAAGAGTACGTGCCTGGTCTTATTGTAACTTGTTATGCTGGGTTTGGTTGATATCCTTGGGAGGCCTGTCTTTTCAGAAGGGGAACAGAGATGGGGTGAATCTGGGGGAGATGGGAAGTTGTGTGTGGGACCAGGTTTGGAGGAACGAAGGGAGGAGAACTGAGGCCAAGATGTAGTCTATGAGAGAAGAATAATTTTAAAAAATGGCTTCTATGGTGTGAGAGTCAGGGGAGGGGGTATGGCAGTACATGTAAAGCACATGTGTTCTGGTCATGTGTCATCATGTGATCCAGGACTGTGTGCAATGAGCAGACACTAATAAAAATTTTAAAAATGGCTGTGGAATATTGATTTTAGGTACTGGGTGCCAGATCACACTGTACGCTTTTTGCTTTTCAGATAGCATCTCATTCTGTAGCCTGGGTTAACTGAACTTGCTGTAGCACAGATTGGCCTTGGATTCAAACTCTTCCTGCATCAGCTTCCCAAGCACTGGGTAGCAGAATTGCACTACATCTAGCTCAAACGAACCACTTCTTCTTACAATAGTTGTTGTTGTTGTTGGTGGTGGTGGTGTGTGTCTGTGTGTGTTAATGTTTGCCTGCATGTATATCTGTGCACTACATATGTGAAACTCCCTCAGAGGCCAGAAGAGGGCATCAGATCCCCAGGGACTGGAGTTACATATAGTTATGAATCACCATGTAGGCGCTTGAATTTGAACCCCAGTCCCCTAAAAGAGCAGCCAGGGCTCTTAACCACTGAGCCATTGCTCAAACTCTTGTTTTCCCCTCTCTCTCTCTCTCTCTCTCTCTCTCTCTCTCTCTCTCTCCCTCCCTCCCTCCCTCCCTCCCTCCCTCTCTCTCTCTCTCCCCCTTTCTCTTTCTTGTTAAACTTGAAGCAGTCTCATGTAGCCCAGGGTAGCCTTAAATTCACTATGTAGCCAAGGATGACCTTGAACTTCTGTCCCGCCTGTTTCCACCTCCTGAGTATTGCAATTACTGCTGTGCAGCGTCATGGTCTGTTCTTGTGGGGCTGGATATCAAACCAGTATCCTGTGCATGCAACCTCCTCAGATCTATTTCACCTTCTCATAGGCAGGGAGGGATAGGGTAGGAATGGGGTGGATAGGGGTGCCTTGGGCATGATTAAGAATCTCAAAGGTGGTAATGGCAGAAAACCTTGTTGATAAAACCTTAGAAAATCACCAAGGGGCCAGATGAGTGATATAACTAGAGCCAATTAAATATTAATATGAGGATACAGTGGAAGGGAGGTGACATTTGATGACTGTTGCTATGGCCTGAACTATGTCCTCTTGGAGTTCTGATTTTGGAGTTCCAACTCCAAATGCCAGAATAGGACATTGTTTAGAGACAGGTCTTTATAGAGGCCGGCAAGTGAAAATGAACTCATGGTTGTGAGTCCCAATCCAATATGATAACACCGTTATGGAATGGAGATGTGTATACAGACAAAGCGGTATATGGACGCCTTGAGGAGGTTACATGGGTGGAGGGAGCAGGGACCAGACCCTCTTCTCTCAGATGTGGAAGCAACCAGAAGAGCTGCTGGCCTCTCTATTTGGAGATAGTTCAAGAACTGTTGTTGAGCCTCCCAATCTGAGGTGCTTCACCACATCACCTGCAGCAAGCTGGACTTCAGAGAACACGTGTGATGCTGATGGGTGTTCTTCCCCAGCCAAGAGATCAGAGGGAGGTGGGGCACAAAGAAGCTGTCGCCTGGCTTGGACTGGAGACAGCCTGAAGTGTTCTTCAGGTAGCAACCTCCACTGTTTGAGACAGGATCTCTCATTGGGCTGAAATTTTGCCTAGCAGGTGAGACTAGCTGGCCAATGAACCCCAGAGATCCAACTGTCTCCACCATCCCACTCCCCACAATCTCACCATCATGGGGATTGTGGGCACACACCACCATACCCAGATTTTTATGTGGGTTCTGGGGTTCCCACTCAGGAGTTCATGTTTTCAATGCCAGCATGCTCCCGGTTGAGCTATCTCCAGAGCCTTTAATAGTTATTTGAAGGATAATATTCCCATTGTTTTTCATGCTTCCAAGAACATCTAACACAAAACTGGAAGTTTACCACATACTTATGAAGTCACAGCACACATGGTGATACAGATGAAACACAGTCTCCATGTCAAATCAGTTCAATGTCTCTTCCTTTTCTGGGCTTCTCACAGCCTCCCCAGATCCACCTCGTTCCTGTTTTGTGGCAGCTGTTAAGTCCCCTTCACCTGCCTTTCTCAGGCTCTGGTCTTCTTTATCCTCAGTGAGCCCAGTTCTCCAGTCCTAGTCTGGGTCACATCAGGTCATTTTTGAGCTTTAGGAGGAAGATGATGTATTAGTTTGGGTTCTCTAGAGTCACAGAATGTATGGGCAGTCTCTATATAGTTAGAGAATTTGTCAATGACTTACAGTCTATAGTCCAATTCCCCCAAAATGGGCAGCAGCAGCTGTGGATGGAAGTCCAAGGATCTAGCAGTTGCTCAGTCCTACGAGGCAAGCAGGCAAGGAAGAGTGAGAGAATCTTCCTTCTTCCAATGTCCTTATATATCTCCAGCAGTGGGTGTAGCCCAGATTAAAGGCATGTGCCTCCATGCCTTTAATCCCAGATGATCTTGAACTCGAGATCTCGTTGTCTTAATCTTCTGAAATTCAATAGCCACTGTGCTTCAAGATCTCCATGCCAAGATCCAGGTCAGAAACTTATATCTCTGAGCCTCCAGATTAGGATCATAGGTGAGCCTTCCAATTCTAGATTGTAGTTCATTCCAGATATAGTCAAGATATAGAGGATTACTGGATCCAAGGATCTGGTACAGGCCTGGTAGTTATTCAGAATGGAAGAAGAGAGATAGCATCTGGTCATGCTCATGTTCCATTGGTTACATATGTATAAACAAAACAGCCTGGTTGCACAGAGGTAGGATCTAATGCGTGGCCCACCGGGCCTTCCCAAGGCCCATGAACAGGCCAAGGTACACCTGTCTATTCGTGTGTTGATTTAGCTGCAGTTTCTCACCTAGGAAAGAACATGCTGGAAAGTACAGATTTACCTTCTTCTGTCGTTGGATTGATAAATATTGGGCATACAGCTTGGTGCCATTGAAGTTTGATGCCTCCGAGACAACAGTGAGCTGGCAGTGTGTAGATGAAGAAGGGCTCAGTGGGTAAAGTGCTTTACACATTTACACATACACATGCAAACATGTGTTTGAGTCCCTCATATGTATGTGAAAAACCCAGCATGGAGGCGTATGCTTGCAATCCCAGTGCTAGAGAGGCAGAGACGGGAGAATCCCAGAGGGGTTGAACTCTAAGGCCAGTGAGGGAACCTGTTTTGATGAAAGTGGACAGCATCTGAGGAGTGACATCCCTGACTGACCTCTGGCTTCTACATGCATATATGCACCTGCATACAGATACATTATCTGTAAAACATGGGCACACACAGACATGGACACATGCAGAGGAAAAAAAATCAATTTCAATTTCTATTATCATTTAGTGTGTGTGTGCCTGTGTGTATGTGTGTGTGTGTGTGTGTGTGTGTGCTTGTGTGTGCGTGCGTGCGTGTGTGTGTGTGCCTGTGTGTGTGTGTATGTGTGTGTGCCTTGTGTGTGTGTGTGTGTGTGTGTGTGTGTGTGTGTGCCTGAACTTGGAGGTCAGCATTGGTTCTGACTTCTACCAAGTAGGTTCCAGGCACCAAACTCAGATTGTCAGGCTTGGTTGGCAGCAGATGCCTTTACCTGATTACATATCCTGTCAGCTTGAACATTTAACAAACACATTTCTAATGGTGAAAAGGCAGGTATTGGTGGGTTGGGATCTTTGGGGAGCAGGGCTTGTGCAGGTCTTTTGGGGGTTTGTCTCCCCTGACCTTCTGATACCCCAGCCTTTGTCTAGATGGCTGGTTCAAGGCTGCTGACGAGAGCTCTCCATCACCTGGCTCAGCCTGCGGGCCAAGGAGCTCCTCCACAGCCCAGCACATCTCAATAAAAAATGGAAATGGCTTTCCCCCTTCATTTTAATTAACATTATGCCTACATTTCTAGGATAATGGATAATTAAGTGAGTTCCCCTGGCATTACAATGTTCTCAGAAATAATTTATGGTTTCGTCTTGCTCTGAGAAGGCTGTTTGGGTTGGAGCTGAAGTTTCACCATAAATATTACCAAGGAGCATTTGCCCGTCCGCGATCTGTCTTCACAGGGCTGAGATCTTGTTTCTCTGGAAAGTGTCTTCTGTAATTTTTTTCCCAACAGGCTACACTTCTATACTTTGCTTTCTTTGTGATTCCAGCATTGTTTATAGAATGCTGTGCCCTTCAGTTGCCTGAGGCCACTGTTTTAAGTCAATTCACGTTCTTTAGGCATTAGACAAAACCTTAGCCTTCAGAACTGGCTTAGGTTCAAGTCTCATTTGAAGAGAAACTGTGGACAAAAAAGAGAGAATCCTTACCTACTGTGTGTGTGTGTACCTGCGCACACGTGTACAGGCACATGCATACACACATGAGTATGTCAGTCAGAAGTACTCCACCACTGAGCTATAGCCACAGCCTCCACATCTATAATAAAGCAGTGACTAGGAGCTGCCAACCTCACACCCAGCAGGTCCCTATCTTGAATGTGACAGAGCTGGATTTGAACTCAAGCAGACTGCCTCCACCCTCACGAGCCTATCAGATGTCTTCTATGGGATCTGTGTTGTCTGTCACCCTCCAGGAGACCGGGGTGAAGAATGTTCGCTGCAGCGTGGCAGCCACCTGCTGGGGTGGCCTTTGAGCTTAGCCTACAATACAAGGTTTAATTTCCAAATGCAAGTTTTGCTTCTCTTGCAATTTCAACCCAAACTGTACTTTGGAGCTAGGCAGTTCTATGCGGCTCAGAACAATTATGACAGGTAACAATACTTGCCACTAATCCTGGTTCTCTTAGTTATCTCTGGAAAATGACATGACATAAAGAGGAAACCAACTCTGTGGGCTGCTTCTCTCTCTCTCTCTCTCTCTCTCTCTCTCTCTCTCTCTCTCTCTCTCTCTCTCTCTCTCTCTCTCTCTCTCTCTCCTCTCTCTCCTCTCTCTTTCTCTCCTTTCCCCACTCCCTCTCTCTTTGCTGAGAATTGAACCCAAGGCCTCGGCCATGCTATGCAAATTCTCCACCAATGAGCTACATCTTCTTTTTTTCTTTTCCTCCTCCTCCTCCTCTTCTTCTTCCTTCTCCTCCTCCTCCTCTTCTTCCTTCTCCTCCTCTTTCCTCTTCCTCCTCCTCTTTCCTCTTCCTCCTCCTCCTCTTTCCTCTTCCTCTTCTTCTTCTGTGTAGGCAGCTTCACTAAGTTGCCCACGCTAGCTTTAATCTCACTTGTCCCCCAGCCAGGACCTGAACTAGCCACTCCTGTAGCTCAGCGTAGTTACCAGGCAAATTCTGACAGCATTATAGTGTATGCTGCTTAGTCCTAACCAGAGAGTGTGGTGCCCAAGCTCTATTCTATTGAAACTGGAGAACCAAATGTCTGTGGAGCCTCTATGTCTCTGCTTGGTCCTTGGAAGGATTATTTCCTAGGAGAGTTTATAAGGTCAGCATTCTTGTCTCTCCTTTCCTGGACTCAGTGCACATTATGCTGGGAATGTTTCCAGATGTGATGTGCTTCCACAGAGGACTAGCTACTGTTGGGTGACAGGGCACTTGGCCCTGTATGCCAAATACTGTGGTGATGAAGAGACATTATGGGAGGCTGTTTAGATCTACCTACAGGCCTTGCCTTTCTGCTTCCTCACCCCATAGTCTGGGCTAGCCTGTGACCTTCTTAATTTTTTGTTTCCCCATCTTGTGGACTGAGCTGCATCTCTAGATTCTACCAAGATTTTGTTCCTCCTGTGTAAAAGAAGCGTGGTCAGGGAGGTAGTTCATTCCTTCCTCCTTTCTTTCGTTTAACATTTATCATGAGCCCGAAATGCATCATGCGTTTGTTCTACTAGGGCCTGGAGATGAGGAATGGGATGAAGTCAAAGCTCTCACATTGTGAATATATCTGACCTTGCTTATTAATTAAAAAGTAAATTCCTTGAAATGGAAACAGACCAAGCAGTAGTCTGCAAACGTGAGCGTGTCCTAAAGAGACAGCCATGGTGACGCTCACAGGGAAAGCAGGCTGAGTCCTTTCAGCTGAGCTCCTCCTCCCCTTCCATCTCACAGTCCGACATGGATGAGAGGACCTATGACCCATGACCTGTACCTGCTAGGTCAGTGTCAGGGGAAAATACCACATGCACACAATGCTCTCAGTCCATTGCATCAGACACTGGAGCTGAGTGCGGCAGCCAATGCTCAGATTCTAAAGCAAGGGAAGCAACATCTACTTTATAATAGTGTGCCGAGGGCTGGAGATGTCTGTAATCCCAACACTTGGAATGTAGAGGAAGGAGGAACCGGAGTCCAAGGCCATCCTCAGCTGTCTAGTGAGTTTGAGGTCAGGCTTGGTTACATGTAACACTGTAAGAAGGGTGGATGAAGGGAGGGAGAGAGGGAGAGGAGAGAGAATGAAATAAAATGTCAAAAGTCTCCTATTAAAATAACAAGGGCTTGTTCCCCTGTGGAATTCTAGTGTTCAGCCCCTCTGCGTTCCCATGAAAAGCCGAGGAAAGCTGGTTCAAGCTCGCCTCACCACTTCACCTTGAGCTAACCCTGCCTGCACTGTCTCCTTCAGGAATCTGAAATCCCACACTCGACATTGCCTATTTTTCAGAGCAGAATCTTTTTTACTGAATCCAAAGAGAGCTTCGTGGCCTACACAGTGCGGGGGCCACAGGCAGACTACACCCTCACAGGTCCCTCTGGGAGAGGCGGGGGATGAGAGGGAGTGTGATAGAGTCCTGCGGAGCATGTCTGTCTCTGTTAAACCTGAGTTTGGCAACTTTAAAAACTCTTCTCCTTGATTCTAAAACTGGGTCCTTGGGGACCAGTCAGTCAGTCAGTCAGCAGCCGCCAAGCTGGGCCAGGTTAAGGCAGGTGAGAACAAGCTCCATCTTTCCTAAAGTTAGAAAGAAAAAAGAACTACAGGGGGTGGGTAATTTATTTAAGAGGAGGAAGAGGTACCTTACTGTTTAGGAGCCAAGCCTTGTCTGAAACTTGTTCTAGGATAAGAACTTTCTAGAACAGAGTTCTCTGCAGAGCAGTGTCTAGAGCTCCAACTGTGTAGCAGAAATTATGTCTTATACATGTGGAGGATGGTCCCGTGCAGTCTCTGTGACACCATGTATATTTGCATATGCTCTCCAAAAAAAGAAGTTAGCATGCATTTTCTGTAAAGATCCGGGGAACTGACCTTTTTTGTTCTTTTGGACCACCTAGCCATATGCTTTCTATGGCAATACTAGACTCTGTTGGGTGATATGATTTATTAATGAATGGGTGTCATCCTGTGCCAATAAAATTTTATTTACTGACGTGTATGACAGGCTGGACTTGCCTATGGGAGGTACTTTAGTGGCCTCTGTCCTTGGGGATTGTGTGTCCCTACTGGAATTCAGTGTTTTGGGTAGCCAGGGAGATAGGCTGGCCATCCAGAATGACACTATCAATCAGGAAATGGAGGCTTCCTCATAGAGAGATTGTCTCTGCTTATTTGTGCTGCTATAACAAGAAACTTGATGCAGGGTCACTTACCAAGCACAGCAGTGTATGTCTCACATTTTGGAACTGGGAAGTTGAAGACTGAGCCTCTATTAGGTTCTTTGTCAGGTGACCATGATACTGTATGCTCCATCAGAGAAGAGATCTGTATCCTCATATAGTGGAGGGGTCAGAATGGACGTTAATGGCCAAATTCTTCTATCAAACCATTTTATGTGAGGTTCACCTAATATGCCCAGGAGGTTTTACCCCTAACATTGTGGATTTGGGAATTATATCTCTAAAAGGGAAGTGGCAGGAGATACTTGGCCCACATCGGAGATAGAGGAAGAAAAATGTCAAGATGGATTATAGTTTGAGCCTGTGTTAGTCATGGATTTCAGAGAGAATGACTCTGACTAATATGGCATACACGTACACATGATATTGTTGGGTATCAGAGTTTGGAGGGAATTTCCAAAGGGATCCCAGATTCTTGTGTTCCAGAACAGAATGTAGACAGAGATGCATGAATAGTAATTAAGCCAAGAGAATTCATTAGAGAAGAGCACAGTTCCATCGGAGGAAGGGGGCTGGAACAGAGTGTTCAGCAGCTCACTGTACAAAGACTCAGGCTCCGGAGTCACGCAGTGTGGGCTTTCTGTCTCATGTGTGCAGTGTAGGCTCTTCTGCCTCCCCTCTATCTGTTGTATATAGAACTTCTATATAGAACTTCATGCATCTTTCGTCTTGTTAGCATCTTAAATCTCCACTCAGGAGTGTGCAGAAAACCACAGATTACCTTCCGGAATTCTGGGGTGTCTTGGCACACCTGTGTAAAGTGTTAACTAGTCTTGGGGTGATGGTGGTGGTTCCTAGGTTTCTTTACCAAGAGCTAGTTTTTATTGAATGTCACTTTCCACTCCATTCTCCTGCTTCATAGACTGTTACATTACAGTTTCTGTTGAAATAAAATACTGCAGTTTGGAATAATGTTCTGTAAGATGGAGGATGTTTAAGGGGAGGTGCAACATTCCTACCCTGTGGGAAAGCTGGGTAGTAAGGCTAGGAAAACATGGACTCAATAGCTTCAGGAAGACCCCACCCCCCAAACTAACCATATTCACTGGGCTCCTCACTCCCTGTGCTTCTGTAAGCAATCAGGACTTTGTAAGATAATTGCAGACAAGCTCAGAGCAGCTGAATTGCCTGGGTGAGCCAGAGAGAAGCACTCTGTGGAAGACTCTCGAAGCTATTGAGCTGATCATAGGGTGTACAGTGTGATTCTGGCTTCTAGTGAGCTGTCACCCATGCTGGGTGAGTCTGTCTATGAGTCATTTTTGAATGTTCCTGTAGGTGACCTCTCACCATATTCCTGTAAGCAACCCCAATAAAATGCATTGGTCTTTGGTGGTATCCTTACCTTGGTCTGTCATTGGTCCCATAAATATTTCTTCATGTATCTCTCCAAATAGTGTCACCCACCCACCCACATAAAATCCATATACATGTGCATATATATGTATGTGTGTATAAGTATATATATATGCATGCATATATAAGTGTCTATGTTTATATGTATATGTGTGTATTTATATAAAAGACTTTGTCTCACAGGAGTATAGAAGTCCCAAGATTCCCCAGTATGCCGTCTGACTCAGGACATCCAGCCACATGATTCAGCCCAAGTCCAGTGGCCTAAAAGCCAGGGTGGTATATGCTTCTACTCCCAGTCTGAAGGGACGAGAAGATGAAACTATACATCCCAGTCCAAGTGCAAAACACAGAAGTCTGCCTTTCCCCTTCTGATTTTTGTTTTATCCAAGGACCTGGATCGTGTGATGCTCACCCACATGGGGGAGGTTCTTTGCCTTTATTAAGACTCTAACTCATCTGGTTACCCAGGGACACACATGAGCCAGCACTGTCATAGTTAGGTTATAGAAAGGCCATACTTATTCCCACAAGGCCACACCTCCTAGTGCCACTCCTCACGGGCCAAGGATTTAAACACATGACTTTATGGGGGACAAACCTATTGAACCACCACATTCCACTCCCTGGTCCTCATAGATTTGTAGCCATAACATAATGCAAAAGGCATGCAATCTGACTTCAAAAGTCCCCATTGCCTATTACAGTCTTAACAATGCTTAAAAATCCACAGTTCAAAGTATCTCCTAAGATACATGCAATCTCTTAACTATAATCCCTTATAAAATCAAAAGAAAAAAAGATCACATACTTCCAACATATCATGGCACAGGATATACATTACTATTCCAAAACATAAGGAATGGAGCACAGTGAGAAACTACCGGACCAAAGCGAGACCGAAAGCCAGCTAAGCAACTCCAAATGCTACATCTCAACCTTTGGTATCTAATGTTCTTCAGATCTCTACCTTCTTTCAGTTTTGTTGACTACAACACACTTCTTTCTCTTGGGCTGCTTCCATTCACTGTTAACAGCTTTCCTTGGCCAGTGTCCCATGGCTCTGGCATCTCTAACATCTAGAGAGTATCCAAGGCAACCCAGGTTTCATCTTCACAGCTTCACTCAATGGCTGTGCCTCCATGCAGGGACATGCCTGCCACATGCTTGACCTCAGCAAGCTTAGTTGCTGAGAGAGCTCCCATAGTCCCTTTCTTCTCTTCTTTACGCTAAAGCTAGAACCATGTGGATAAAGCTACCAAGTTCTGCTGCTTGCTGGGCCTGGAACATAGCCCACACCCGAGCCCGTTCTATCACATTTTCAGCTTTTGTTTTCAGTGGTTTCCTTCACTGCCTAAGCTTGCCTGCACTGGAATCTGCTCTGTTGACCAGGCTGGCCTTGAACTCAGAGACCTGTATGCCTCTTTCTTCTGAGTCTTGGGATTAAAGACATGCACCACCACCTAAGCTTTTCTTTTCTTTTCTTTTCTTTTCTTTTCTTTTCTTTTCTTTTCTTTTCTTTCCTTTTCACAAGGTGGATGCTTAGCTGGGTGGGATCCTACCCCTTGAGGTCACCACTCCCTTAATTCCATTTAATATGTTTACTCTGTTTATCTTCTTGGGCACAGAATTTAGCTCTATTCTACTTCCTGGTACTCCTTTAATCCTTGACCCATACATTTCTGTCAGAGGAAGCTATAGCCCAGATTAAAGGTAGGACTCAAGATCTGGATTAAAAGGGATGTGTAGAGCCAGATCAAAAGCATGTGTCATCCCACATCTAAACCTGTGTTTTCTAGCCTGAAAATTTGGACCAAAGGCATGTTGTTTTTCTGCCTCAAGATCCAAATCACAAGTGGGCCCATCATTTCTGGAGTGGAGTTCATTTTAGATATAGTCATGTTGACAACCAAGAATATCTACCACAATCCACCCCTTGTCAACTTGACACACAATTATTTCCAAATAAAACAATAACCTGGCCATAATATTGCCTAACACGATATAACTGTCCCCTGTACAGCTGCAAACTCATTGTAAATTTAAGAGTGAGGCATAGAAAGAGTTTATGCTTGGCTGTTTTGAGACTTCCTTTACCAATGCAATTCATCTAAATCTTTTTACCTTAGCCTCAGGCATACGTTTCAGACAAGGGCAAAAAGCAACCACATTCTTCACCAAAATATCACAAGAATGATACTTAGGCACATACTAAAATTCTTCTTTTCTGAAATCTCTTAAGCCAAGCCCCCCGACAACTCAAATCACCATCGGGTGATTCCATGCTTCTACTAGTAAGGCCTACTGAGCCCCACTTAAAATACTGCACTGTTTTCTTAATCCAACCCCTCCCCCCCCCATTTCCACATACCTCCAAACAGAAGCATGGTTGGTCCTATCACAGCAATACCCCAGTCCCTGGTAACAGAAATCTATCGAGTTAGGGTTTTATTGCTGTGAAGAGGCACCATGACCAATGCCACTCTTAGAAGAGAAAACTCTTAATGGGGACTGGCTTATGCTTTCAGGGGTTTAGTCCATTATCATCATAGCAAAAGCATGGCAGCGTTCAAGCAGACTTGGTACTGGAGGAGCCAAGAGTTCTACATCTTGATGTGCAGGCAGCAAGAAGGAGACTGGATTCCACACTGCGTGGAGCTTGAGCATAGGAGACCTTAAAGCCACCCCTATAGAGATACACTTCCTCCAACAAAGCAACGCCTATTTCAACAAGGCCACACTTCCTCATAGTGTGACTCTCTAGGAGCCAAGTGTTTAAACACGTGAGTCTATGGGGGGGCCTATCCTAACCACCATAAGCACCTAACCAAGTACCTCATTTAGATCCATAGAAACAATACTAAGAACACACTACAGAAAAATAAAAGTAATTAAAGAAATCTTACCAACTGAAACCAGAGACCTGTAATCAGCACCTACATGGCTATACATACAAACTGGTACAACATTGGCACAAACATCATGAAAGTAACCAAACTAATTTCAGATGAGATGCAAGGCCCATTCCATAAAATGAAATCTATGTCTGGCATTTTTATGAGGACCCATAACCTGAGTCCATATGAATAATAGGCCCCCATTATAGTTAAGGAAGAACCTGCCCCTATCTTTCTGATAAGTGGACATACCATTAAACTGACTTCTAATGACTTATTGTTATGCTCTTAAATTAGTGGATCTCTCAAATTTCAAAATAGAAATTTCTTTTTGCAATAGATGGTAGTTAGTTTCAAACCCTTAACTCAGAGAATCAGAGATGACAGATGCTCAGTCATAAATGGGACATCTATATCACAACTCTCTCCCAGGGCTCAGGGCTCACTGCACAAGAGGAGGCATAAAAGTTTTTGGAGCCAGAGGAGTACTTTAAGGAAGCACTGTTCTCCAGACACAGTGGAGAAGTTGCACATATGAACTACTAGTAGCTGTGACAGCACAAAACCGTGGAAGCTCAAGGCAAGCCAAGCACCACCATGGAGAAGATGGCTGGGCATAAAGTGCTACCCTTGGGTGAGGGGATATTGGTAATGGATACCGATAGAAGGAAAAGAGTCAGTTTTCTTTAATGGTGTGACCTATGGTAGGATGATCATGATCAGGTAGACCATGCCACACACCCAAGAGTATGTAGAAAGCACTAATTGGACTTTTTTTTTTTAAATAAAATAAAAACAGGACACAAAGTTGAATGTATAGGTCAGGGGGCATGGATCTGGGAGGAATTAGGGAAGTTCAGTGAGTATCATAACACACATTGTACAAAAATTTCAAAGAGAAGAATATTAGCTCCTATTCTCATATTTACATGTGAGTTTTCAAAATGAAGGTGCAATTTGCATCCAATCCTGGAGCTAATGATCATGGTGCCCCCCCCCCCTATTCACTGTCATTGACATACATACTGATTACTGGGATGTTACTGTGGATGTGCATCTAAGAGACTTTGTTGTTATTGGGCTTTGCTAAAGGACTTGGTGGAGCAAGGGACAAGGGGTTTACTTTGGAGGTCCTGCTAAGTGCATTCCCAGAAGCCTTTGCTAGGAGGATCATAGAAGGAGTCACACTACCTTCATCTGAAGAAAATGTTTGGGTAAAAGGACTGATTATCTTGGAGGGGTGTTGGGAAGACTTTTGTGGACTCATCTCCACAGGGAGAGATTCCAGAGCTGTGAATAACCAGGCCCAGGCAGCAATCTTGGGTCACTCTAGGGTCAAATCCAGATCTGTTCTTCTCCGTGCCAGAAGCTTATTATTATTTGCTTCCAGTGAAAAGAAGAAGTGGCTGGTGTGCCGGTCCTTCTGTTTGTACCTTATCTGAAGTTTTATTAACTCTTGTCCTCATTGGAGTTATTTAGTGCAACTTGGATTTTTGGTGTTTGTTTGTTTAAACAAAGATCAACTGTGCTCTTCTCCAAGATCAAACAAGTCTTGCTGAGCTTTCAACTCTGTGAGTGTGGTACACACAACATGAGACTCACACATTCTTACACAAATTCACACATACACATTTGCAAATATACACATGTTACTCCTCATATACACTTGTGCATGTATGCATGCATCTGTACACACACACACACACACACACACACACACACACACACACACACACACACAGAGGAGTATAACTATCAGTGAGAACATCAAGCTACTTCTTCCATCTTTACCCCCAAAACTACAAGAAAAATTACAAATTAAAATATGAGCCCCCAGAAGCTTTGTAGATCTTTGTAATACCATCCTGAAATCCTCAGAAAACAGAAGCCCCCTACGAGACATCCACCCCTGTCCACCAGATGTGCATATCAGAGAGCTGGTAGCCAGCACCATTCCACTTGCAGATGGTCCTAACGGACCAGCCATTCAGCCTCACAAAAAGTTCGATATTCTTGAGTCCTTGCATCTAAATCCTTCCCACCCTTGTCTCCCTCTCCTGCTCCTGAATGCCACTCCAATAAGAATCATGCCCGGGTAGGGAGGATTCATCAAAATCTCTAATTAAATACATGGCAGCTGGTGAATTAAGGCATTTGTCTTAGCTCTGCCATCATATAATACCTTATAATCCTGCAAGTCCAAAGTATGAATTAATTATCATTTCTGAGAAGCCGGGGAGCCAGCGCCTCGAGGGGGAGGGGGTAGATCGTGGTGGAGAGTGACAGAAAAGGGACATACATTATCATTTCTTTTGATGAGAAGCTACTTTAGGAAACTCACAAGCCCACATGCATGTTTATTAATTCCTGTATGTGTGTCTCTAGCAGGTGTGACCAACCTCAAGATTGAGATGTGATGTTATTGCCTAATCTAAAAAAGCTCTGTTTCAGAGCCATGTAGTAATTGAGGTAACACAAAAGAAATGCATAAAAATTCATGATTTAAATAAGTTTATGAACTTGTATTGGGTTGCACTCCTAGTAGCCCTTGGGCCACTTGTGTGTATGCATGAAAATGGCCATGCATATTTATATGTATATGCATATGCATATATGTATGAGTATGTGTATATATACTTATACACATATACACATATACTTAGCATACACACACATATGTATGTGTATGTGTATATGCATCCTCAGGGTTAATGTTAATGTGTGAGCTCACATCTTCTGTCCTTATTGGTGGCAGGAACACAGTGTGCTCTCTTGATGTTCTGCTTCAGGCCAGCCCTAGGTTTGCACTCGTGAGAGCATAGGCTGTCAGAATCCCTCTCCTGTCATTGGCAACACTGAATCTCAGCATGTTAGCTGCTTTTCCTCTTGCTATGATCAAATAACTGTGACAAGAAGCAGTGTAGGGAAGAAAGGCTTAATTATGGCTTGCATCTCAAGGGAACCATTCTACTTTGGCAGAGCAGATATGGCACAAGGCAGGGAAGGCATGGTGGCAGGACCAGAACCCAGTTGATCACATTGCACATGTATGCAGGAAGTAGAGGGTGAGCAGGCAGTAGAGCTGATTGTAAAGCTTCAAGGCACATCCACTGTAGAGCAAGAGGAACACTCCTCCATTGCTGGTGGGATTGCAAGCTGATACAGCCACTCTGGAAATCAGTCTGGTGGTTCCTCAGAAAACTGAACATAGTATTACCTGAGGACCCAGGTATACCACACCTGAACATATAGCCAGAAGATGCTCCAACATGTAATAAGGACACACGCTCCATTATGTTCATAAGCAGCCTTATTCATAATAGCCAGAAGCTGGAAAGAACTCAGATGTCCCTCAACAGAAAATATGGTACATTTATACACTGGAGTACTACTCAGCTATTAAAAAACAATGAATTCATGAAATTCTTAGGCAAATGGATGGAACTAGAAAATATCATCCTGGTTGAGGTAACCCAGTCACAAAAGAACATATATGGTATGCACTCACTGATAAGTGGTTAGCCCAGAAGCTCTGAATACCTAAGATATAATTCACAGACCACATGAAGCTCGAGAAGAAGGAAAACCAAAGGGTGGATACCTAAGTCCTTCTTAGAAGGGGGAACAAAATACCCATGGGAGGAGATACAGAGATAAAGTGTGGAGCAGAGACTGAAGGAAAGATCATCTAGAGATTGCCCCACCTGGGGATCCATCCTCTATATAGTTACCAAACCTGGACACTATTGTGGATGGCAACAAGTGCTTGCTGACAGGAGCCTGATATAGCTGTCTTCTCAAAGGCTCTTCCAGTACCTGACAAATATAGAGGTGGATGCTCTCAGCCAACCATTGGACTAAGCACAGGGTCCCCAATGGAGGAGCTAGAGAAAAGAATCCAAGGAGCTGAAGGGATTTGCAGCCCCATAGGAGGAACAACAATATGAACCAACCAGTACCCCCCCCCCCCCAGAGCTCCTAGGGACTAAACCACCAACCAAAGAGTACACATGGAGGGACCCATGGTTCCAGCTACATATGTAGCAGAGGATGACCTTGTCAGACATTAGTGAGAGGAGAGGCCCTTGGTCCTGTGAAGGCTCAATGCCCCAGTGTCGGGAATGCCAGGACAGGGAAGCTGGATTGGGTAAGTTAGTGAGCAGGGGGAGGAGAAATGGGATAGGGAGTTTTCAGAGGGAAACTAGGAAATGGGCTAATATTTGAAATGTAAATAAAGAAAATATTTATTAAAAAATCTTAAAAAATGAGACACATCTACAACAGTGATCCACTTCCTAGAACAACGTTCTACCTCCTCAACCTTCCTAAATAGCTAAGGATTCAGTATTCAAATATGCAATTCTATTGGGGACTTTTCACATTCAAACCACAACTCCCAGAAAGTTTAAGTGACCTTCCCAAAGGATCCCAGAGTTTGCAAGTGTCACAACTCTCCTCACATTCAAATGCGGCCCACTGGGCTTCTACCAAGTAGGCAGCTATTTCACATTACATGGTCCTCACACTTTCTCATCTTTAACTCTCCTGCTCACTCTCTGGGAGTTATCCTGTGTTCTCCTCATCTGTGGGCCACGATATGCAGCTGTCACTCTCTGTCAGCTGCCCTCCTCCCTTAACCTATCGTTTTACGACCGCTTTTGCTTATTATATGGGTCTTCTTTATAGAACACACGATTCTTTGTCTACCCCATGAAGTGACACCTTTCGCCTTTGACCCTTGTACCAAACATTGTGTGGAGTGAGCAAGTCCTCGGTCACCTCCTAGGCTGCACTGGTGTCTTCACAATGTTCACCAAGCTGAAGACCCATGGAAAGAAGACAGATGGATTAGTGTCCCTGTGTAGTGGGACCGGAATACGAGGCACTACAGTATTTTAATGCACTGGGAATTGAGATGTTGGCTGCAGATGCTGCTCTGAGAATTTTACTGTGGTGGCTAGAAAGGAACACTGCAGAAGCCATGGCACACTCAGCACTGGAATGGCAATTGGGTGGATGAATCATGACATGTTTATAAAATGCAAGCAGTGATGACATAGTAAGAGAGAAGAAAATATCCCATCAGGTGTCATAAGCTGGGCCAAAGTAAGCAAGGGTCATTCAGGCCGCAGGGCCTTTGTGTATGCTCAAGGGACGGTGTCTCTGTGGATGAAGGTAAAATGAGCATAGGAAATGGATTTTATCAGAAGAAAAAAAAACAAAGAAAAAAATCACACTCATGTTCATCTCATTTAAAGAGTAAGTTTCCTGGAGTTGCCTGTGGGCGAGGAGTCACTTAAAAGAGCATGAATAACTAAATGGCTGCTACGTCACCAAAAGCTCACGACTGCACCTCTAAAGTTTCTTGTGGTACTTGAAGGAAATTTGGCCCTAAGTAGGATGTTGGGACAATCTATCCTCCATAATAAAAAATTATATCGAATAAAAAAAAAGAAAACTATAAATCATGTCCTTTGACATGCAATGGGGAACAGTATATAACAGTAAACAGTAATGAACAGGGTGTAGAGAAGCTGTGTGGTGAATTGTGGAAAATATCAGATTAAGACTGAACACCAGCTGCTGTGTTCAAAACAAGTCAATAAGTTCAATGAGTATTTCATACCTATGACGTGATAGGACAATAATGGTATTTATATTCTTGAAATCACTAACATTAATAAAATAGTTTTCATTTTCAAAAAAAAAAAGAGTCCTTCTTATTTAACTTTGGCGCTGGACTTTGTGACTCTTGTAAGTTTCAGAAATTCACTGAGATTTGTGAGTTGTGTTTACTCTTTGAGTTTTAAGCAGCCTTTTTCAGGATGGAATGCTTTAATTCTGTAGAAATGACTACACAATTTTCTATCATCATTAGAGGTCTTTTTGAAAAGGAATCATGGTAAGGGCCAGATAACTCAGAATATAGAATACATGTATGTGCAGGGCTTGCAGTGAAATGAGTAAAGCCCTTCCTGCTATTTATTTATTTATTTATTTATTTATTTATTTATTTATTTATTTATTTATTTGTGGCTGGGTTAGAGTTTGGAATTGTCATGCTGATCTACTAGATGGTTTGAAAATATACAGGAAGGATTGAATTGAATGTGGTTGACTCTTGAGCCAGGCAGTCCCCAGTCTATTGGGGATGTTAAAGGTGACCTTAGATCCTCTGGAGTTGGCTAGTAGGAAGGTTTCTGATTCCCTTTCAGGTGATTTGTGAAAAATGAAAATTTGTTAAAATTGTGGATACCAGTGTCAGGGTTTGTGTCGTAGACCCTGGAAGTAAGTTGCATGTTCTTGTTCCTGACCTAACAGTCTCTGTTTCTTAATAAGATCTTTAAAACTTTAGGGGTATGTGTGTGTGTGTGTGTGTGTGTGTCTGTCTGTCTGTCTGTCTGTCTGTCTGTCTGTGTTGTGTGAATTCATAGGCATTTTTGCCCGAATTTGAAAGTCAGAGAACAATCTCAGGTATCATTCCTTAGGCAGTATCCATCTTTTAAATTATTCTGAGATTTTGTTTCTCACTGAGACCTGAAATTCACCAAGTGGTCTAGACTAACTGACCAGTGAGCTCCAGGCATCTGTCTCTGCTCCCTTAGTAATGGGATTACAAACCTATTACTATCATGTCCAATTCAAAATTTTAATATTCTTACATGGACTTTGGGGACTCATCTTGGCTCCTAGTGCCTGTAAGGCAATATTTGACTGACAAAGCTACCTCCCTGGGTCCTCCGGGCTTCTTACACACCCTACGGCCACATGCTTGCTTCTTGCTCAGAAACAGCCTCTGATTTTGTCCTGTATAGGGGTGTGTCACACACCTGAAAATCCCTCTATGCTAGCTGAATTTTCGTTTTAACTTCTGATCAGTGCCAAGGTAGTGAGGCCCTGCTGTTCACCAAGCTCCGGGTACAACACCACACGTGTGGCCTTGCTGCTTTCCTGTATGCTGGCTGGCCTCCGTGAGTCAGCCTAACAGTGTTTGTTTCTGTCTCCCCTTGTTTTATCAACATGCCTTTGAAGAGGAAATGCAAACCTGGGCCTTGATTAGACATTTCCCTCGGCGCAGTTTATCCTGATTCTCAATTCAGCAGGTTGGCATTGGTACTGAGAAGAGGCTTCCCGCCTCTCCCAGCCTGCAAAGCCCTGGAAGCTGCAGGAAGTGTCACGGAGCTGACCAGAGTGCTGAAGCGGGAGTGTGTCAGGCACGCGTGCCTTATTCTTCCAAGAAGAGCTGCTGTGTTTCTGCCTCACCTCCATTAATTATCCCAGACACAGCAGTAACTCAGCAAGTTGTCAGGGATCTGTGGGAGACAAGATGGCTTAACTTACTGGTTTGGAGGAAACTCTGTGTTTGTGTGTGAGTGTGTGAGTGTGTGTTTGTGTGTGTGTGTGTGTCTATACACACTGCACACGTGACTTTTCTATTGACCAAAGCAGTGTTTAAAAGAAATAGTTTATAGGTGGCTATTAATTCCAGAGAGCTAGACTCCATGATCTCATTGTGGTGTGGAGCATGAAAGAAGTCAGGAGGAAGACTTGGTGTTGGAGCGGTAACTGAAAACATAATTCTGAGCCACATCATGAGGTAGAGGGAGGAGGGGGGGCGACGGAGGGAGAAGCAGGGAGGGGGAGAGGGAAGGAGGAGGGAGAGGAAAGGGGAGGGGGGAGGGGGAGAGAGGGGGAGGAAAAGGGCAGGGAGGGGGAAGGGGGAAGGGGGAAGGAGGGGGAAGGGGGACAGAAGGGAAGGGAAGGGAGAAGGAAGGGGAGGGAGGGGGAGGGGGAAGTGGGAGGGAAAGGGGGAAGGGGAGGAGGAGGGGGAGGGAAAGGGTAAGGGGGAGGGGTAGGAGGAGGGGTAGGGGGAGGGAGAGAGTCTGGGTAGGATGCAGGCTTTTGGAACCTCAAAGTCCACCCTCAGTGGCACATCTACACCCAAAAGACCACACCTCCTCAGTTTCACCAACGTTGGACCAAACATTAAAACATGAGCCTGTGGGCCATTTTCTTTCAAACCACCACAGCATGTTATCTATGTATGAGTACACCCAAGCTTCATGGGGAATAGGGACCCAGGATTCTTGGTCCAATCCTCATGTAGAAGGCTAGGATCAGCCTCTGTAACCTCTCTTCATTCCTTCATGCTTGGCATGATGATGGGTAAGGCTCTGCAAGCATGAGTGTGTGAGCAATCCTCTTAACTTTTGAACTTTTCTCCTGTATGTGGTCACCATGGTTGAGAGATGGAACATTCAGGATCTCTGCTTTAGTATTCAGACCCAGCACACTGAGCTGATGATGTCATCTTTCCTGGCTTCAATCTGTCTATCAAACACATCATGTTTTCAGTCTACACTGTGTGTAGGTATCTGAGCAGTAGATGGGAATTTAAAGGGATTGCAAGTGACTTAATCCTTATTCTCCTTCTTCATCTTCTTTCCTTCTACCCCTGCTCTTTCCATCCTCAAGATCATGATGAGGTCAATTTCAGTTATGTGTTAGAAGTGCTGTGGTATCTGCAAACTCTGACAGTTATAGGTCTGTCCACGATGCTAGCTTAGACCCGTACCCCGTGGAACTCAGCATCAACAAGCTTATATGAGTGGTGTGTTTGTGTGTATGCATGTGTGTGTGGATGTGTGCATATGTGTGCATGCATGTGCATGTATGAGTGCATGCCTGTGCACACATCTGTGTGTGCACACATGTGTATGTGGTATGTGGTGTGTGTATGTGTGTGTGTGTGTGTGTGTGTGAGAGAGAGAGAGAGATAGAGGGAGAGATAGAGAGAGAGAGACTTACCCATGTGTTCATGCTTTCAGGTTTGCTCCATGGAGGAGCATAACTTCAGGGCATGTCAGATGTCTTCTGTCAAGGCATGTGGTGAGTGAGATGAGTTTGCCTCTGGATGGAGGGAGATTCAGCCCAAGGAGTTGGCAGCCCAGTGGGAGAGGAGCCAAGCAGAACACCTTAATGCTGGCTTAAGCAACTTACAAATAAAGCTGAGATTCCTGATGTTTAATTTCAAGTGACTGAACATTAACATTTAATTAGCTCCTGACTGCTAAACCAATATTAAACCTAGGTGGAGGCTGTTGGCATCTTGTACATATTAGCAACTGAGAGGCTAGGCTTCTATAATGGCGGCATTTTGTGAGGCAAAGCTTAGCTCTCACATGGAATCCTAGTCCACACACTGTCTCAGAATTCTCTGAACCCCTCCCCCAACATACACATTTACATCTCTCTCAGACTCTTAGAAAAGGAGCAACATCATGTGTCATGCAAAGCTCTTGATTCCCACTTCAGTTCTATCCTTCTGAGTGGGATGACTTTGACGAAAAGGCATGCAGCAGTTGAAACTCATCCCCTGCCTGAAGGCTGGAGAGTAGCCTCTTCCTTGCGTTACCATTCAACACTAGTAGTGTTGTGTGGACAGTGCCTTGACGTGTGGATGGAGGAGCATGGCGCTGGCCAGCTCCACTTCCTACCTCTCTACACAGAGGGTCTACACAGAGGTCTTGGTTCTCATGAAGGACTAAGGTCTTTTCCACCTCCTCATCACCACCTGTTGCTCTCTTAGTCTAGATTCCCATTCCTTGCAGTTCTGGTCCTGGTTCTTACAAATCTCACTATGCAAAGTCCTTACTTATTATTAGGTTTTATTTCATATGCGTCGTATGCATGTCCACACAGATGTCGGTGCTAAGTGGTCAATAATTGGCATCTTTCTCAGTTTATTATTATTACTTTTCTTTTTTTTTTTTTTATGAGACAGGGTCTCTTGCCGAACTTGGAGCATATTAATTCAGCCAGGCTGGCTGGCTAGTGAACCCTAGGGTCCTCCTGTCTCTGCCTCCCAAGTGGTGGGGTTATAGGCTTGTATCACCATACCTAGCTTTTATGTGGATGCTGGAATATTACAAACCCAAGCTCTCCTTTTACCTCAGTTTACCCACTGAGCAAGGTACCCTGCCCCTAGACGACACTTCTTGAGAACATTGTCTCTGTGAAAGCTCCATTTCCCCTTTGTTCTCATTGAGACATTGTTACGTCTGACCTTGGACCTAGGTGGTACCACCTTCCAGTCTCTCCTCTTCTGCCCAATGAAGTGGCACGGGCCTTCTTCCCAGCTTTCCGGTACTATCTGGGCTCTGCCACTCCAGTGCGTCCTCTAGTGAGTTAGTCCCCTTATTTGCACATCTAAAACCAGGATGCCATTGTCTTCACTGAACCTGGCCATCGCAGTTGGCTCTTCATGTCTACAAGATGGCCCTGGAAGTTGGCTCCTTCTGGCGTCTAAGAATCTGAGTCCTTTGGACGGCACGGCTGGACCTTGGAGAGCTGCTATAGAGAGTAATGATCTGCCCGAGGCTGGAGTCAGGGACTGGAGTCAAAGGAAGCATCAGCCTTTGGGTCCAGTCATTAAAGCATGCATACGTTTGTATCTGGAGGGAGATGAATGCAGTCAATGAGAGAGAGTGGGTGTGGAGGGGGAATTCCTCAAGGGAAGAGGCAGCCTTCCAGAAGACAAGGCCAAGGGCATAGAGACAAGATTGAGCTGGTCAACCCCACTTCAGAGTCACAATCAAGCCCTGCAAGTGAGTGTCCCTTTCCTTGCAGGTCCTAGAGCTCTGGGGAGGATATGTCAAATGATTGGTGGCCTCAGGAATATTACATGGGAGCTTAGATGACCGAATGCTGGTCAAAACGAACAAAATATTGGGCTCCATCCCCAGCACTGCAGAAACAGGACATGGTGGTGCACTTTGGTCTTCCAGAGCTGAGAGGTAAAGGCAGAAGCATTAAAAGTTCAAAGCCATCTTTGGCTGTATAGTCTTAAGTTAGCCTGGGCTAGATGAGAAACTAAGTGACCTGCTGAAGATCATCTGCTGAACCAGTGGCAGTTATAAGACTTGGTCCTGGGCCTGTCTGACTCCAGTCTGTTCTCTATGTCTGCTGTTTCCTCCACCAGTTTCTAGCCTATGGCCCTTGCATCGTCCACTCCCCGTCATTTATCTCCCAACAACTTCCTTATTTGTTTATTGTGCTTTCTGAATGTTCCAAGGACTTGGCAAATCATCCAATTCTTGAGCTATTTTAACTCCAAAAGGACAGAGACAAATACGTCTCATCAAGACAATTAACTATAGATTGACTAGTGTTGTCAGTGTGTCCTCCTTAGGAGAGTAAGGAGTCCCCTGTAGTGTTGACACTCACCCTGGAACTTAGGGAATAGAAAGAACAAGGAATGCGATGTTGGTAAAGAATGCCTAGTCTCTATTTCTCCTCATGTTTTTAGGGGCATAAGCCATATTGTGTCTCCACTGGTTCTGATGATGTGTAAACATCTCTGGGGCAATGGCCTCATTGCAGTCATATTTCTGTGCCCTGTTCTTTGTATATACATGTTTTGTGCATGCATGTGTGCATATTCATGTATGTGTAGCTGCATATATGGAGGCATGAGGACAATCTTCGGTATCATTCCTCAGGCACCTTCTATCTTACTGTTTGAGTCTGGCCTGGAGATTGCCAAGTTGGCCAGGCTGGCTGGCCATCAAGTCCCAGGAATCTAACTGTCTCGTCTTCCCCAGTGCTAATATGACAAAGTGGACCAACTCACCTGGCCCTATGTGAGTTCTAGTGTTTGAGCCAGAGTCTGCATGCATGGAGGACAAGCATTTTGCTGGCTGAAGCAGCTGCCTACTCCCTATTTCTCTGAGTTCATGGTATTGTGGTGGGAGCTCTGGAGATATTTATTCTTCCTTATGTTCCAGACACACGTCACCTCCTCATCTCGGTCACATTTGGTTTCTTTTCATCTATTGTAGTGGCTTGTCAGTGTGACTCAGCCCTGAGTGGTGGTGACCAGTCCTGTTCCAGGCTGCCCTGCCTCTTCTTCAGCTGCTCTGCCAGGCAAAAGCCGAGGCAGGCAATCCCAAATCCACTTAACTGTTATTTGCTTGAAATATTTGAAAGGGCTGGCTTGGCCCATCTTCAAATATTTTGTTAGCTAATCAAAGCCAGATTGCGGTCAGAGGCCATATCTAAATTTATTAGGAAAATTAATAGACCATTTAGATTTTATTGGAATTAAGCTAAAATACGATAAGCAGTCACACCAGCACATAGTCATTAATTATTACACTGACCCTGGTGATAGGCTCCTAATGAAATATTGACTTGTACGTAAGTCTTGGTGCCTGAAGACCAGAGGACAGCATCAAGAAGGGTGTCCCCACCCTGCCCGCTCAGAGTTAATTGGTTGAGAGATACTAGGAGGGGCTTCAGTAAACATGCTTCGTTCTCCCAGGCAGAGCTACCATACATTTACTGTATGCATGTTCTGAACATATACAGCGGAGGTCCCCGAGTTGAATACTAGGTCTGGGGCTTCATTACAGTGTGATTTTGAATGTTTTCCTCAACGTCTTAGAATCTCCACTTACACAGCTGAATAGTATGGACAAGTGTGACTGGGCAGAGTTGAGAAGTCATAGGAGTAGTGTGCGTGGAACTACAAGCAGCTGCACATTTCTGGGGCTGCTGTTGTTGTCAGTGTGACTGTGGATAAGACAGAGTTTACCCTTACACAGGGATGCAGCTGGTTCTCCAGGAAGAGGTGACTCCTTCTGCCTGCGTTCCCTGCATGTCCGAGCTAGGGCCAGAGAAGGCTTCAAGCATTTGTTGTCCTCAGTTTCAAAGGCAGAGGTTGGTTATTCAATGGACCAGTAAGATAAAGTCTAGGTAGACGGTGTTACATAAACAAAGGTGCTAGGACTTGAAGCTTCCTGTTATCCATAGGCCTTTAGAGCTGGAGGAGGACACACTACCTTTATATGAACATCAGGACCACTCGGAGGGCAACTGTGCTCTGTGAGATTGATTTACTCCCATCTCTGTGATGTGTACATGTAGTGATGAGAACAATGAAATGCCCATTATATGTGTGTGTGTGTGTGTGTGTGTGTGTGTGTGTGTGGTTAAACCTAGGAACGACAAATGAGGGAAATCATTTAGTACCTGTTTCTTCGGATTGATTTCACTCACACACTGTGGTATTCACTGGCCACATACATTTCCCTGCAAATGACACAACTTTATTATTCTCCCTGGGTGAAAAAGAAGTCCTTGTGTGTACACAATCCACATTTCCCTTATCCATTTCTCTGTTGCTGGACATCCAAGTTAGTTCTGTAATTTATATATTGCTAACAGCGCTGTGGTAAATATGTATGTATCTGTGTGATATGCAGATGTGAATAAGTGCCTAGGAGTGATACAGCTAAATTCAGAAAATCTACTGAAATCAGAAACTTCCATACTGATTTCTTAAACTTAATAAAAAATTAAGAGAGCATTATTATACATGGGCATTCTTTTCACATAACAAATACAAAATACAGACATATGTCCTCTGAGGGTGAATATGAATTTCTGTAAACACACATACACCATCACCACAACCACTACCACCACCACCACCACATCACACAACACACACACAGACACACACCACCACCACCACATCACACAACACATACACACTACTTATGAGTATACATGTTTCATTTCTCTATTAACATGTGTTTGTCTAATATATGGGGTTCTGTGCTGAGGTATGCATCCTATACATACACAGTGTACCCATGCTGCACTTCTGCTGTGTGTCTATATTTCTGTCTTTCTGCTGTGAACAGGCATGAAGAGAGAGTGCTTCCTATACACCGTGCAGGAAGCATTCACTTCTGGTGAGGACATACCTGTGTACTGCATATACAGATGTGGAAGCTTGCAGCAATATGTCTGAAACATGGAAAAACATACAACTAATAAATAAACATAAGAAAGTATGAACTAAGCTAGACTTTTCCAGAAAAAAGAATCAGAAAATATATGAACGTCAGGCAGGGAGGCTGATCCCGTGACCATCCAGGATCCAATGTAGTGGATCCAACTCTGTTCACTAAGTTTGAAGAAGCCAAGAGCACTAACGGCAAGCCAAGCCTTTCCTGGTTCGTGTGACTGTAAAGTTCTCCAGGCAAAGGGAGCAGAGAGCTGGCTGGACGCAGCATCCTGTGGCCAGAACGTGATGAGCAAGTGAGCCATGGAGAATTGTGGCTCTGTGCTGATGACAGCCTAGGTCCCCTTGTGCCCGTGAACTCTGAAAAGGTACCGGTGAACAGGGGCCTTGATGCACAGGGTCAGCGCCATCAGCCCATGAATAAGGGTGGGTCAGCAGACAAGGACCTGTGGAATCACAGGAAGTGGTGCAGTGATGTGAACAAAACCCTGTGACTCAGAGCCTTACGATGAATGGCCTGTGACTTATTTCCGGATGAATTTTGAAAAATGAAACAGAAAATTATTAGTTCCATGGCTTTTGATACTGGATTATTATTAGGAACATCTGTTCTAAGTTGCTTTAAGGTCACCAACCAGGCTGCTTAAAATCTTAAAAGGTAAGATACCGTGTGGGATGGGCTTGTTCCCTGATGTTGCTAGGTGGATCGGGAGGAAGGGAAGCAGCACCTTTGGGAAGGCCAAGGTGAGAGAGGCAATGCCAATGGTAATGAGGTAATGGTTGGGAGATATCCCACCATGGAGGCAAATGGAAGCTGGCTTCTCAGACATGGCGTCGAATCCCGGAAGGCACCCAGAGGAAGTTCAGATGACTGAGTGGGCCCTGTGTGAGTGTGCTTGTCCTCCATCCTAGACCTAAGGTGGTAAACTCAGAATTTCTGCAACCTGAGGTCAGTTTGCACTCCCAGCAAAGCCCTTTCTTAAAAAAACAACTGCTGCAACAAAGAAAAGCATGTCTTTTGCATGCCTGCACTTGGAAGTCAGAGGCAGGAAGATTACTAGAAGTTTCAGGATGGTCAGAATGCATAGTGAGTTCTAGGAAAGCCAAATCCTCTAAAAGATTAAATAAAAAATTTTAACTTGGTATTACATATCTGATCACATTACTTAGAAAATAAATCCTATATGCTATTTTATTATTATTATTATTATTATTATTATTATTATTAGTGTGTGAGAGAGTGTGTTTGTGTGTGTGCATGTATGTGTTTGTAAATCTGTATGTGTGGCAACTGGAAGGCAATTTTCAGGAATTGATTTATCCTTTTGCTGTTGGTTATTGGGGATCACACCAGGGTTGTCAAGCTTCTGCAAAAAAAAAAAAAAAGGTTTTACTTACAGAGTCATCCTGGCATATCTATATGGTTGGGGTCTCTAACTCTAATCCTAATCCTAACCCTAACCCTAAACCCAACCTAAGTCTATTCCTAACTGCTAACTTTAACCATAACGCTAATTCTCAACCCTAAAGTTATATCTATCATCTATAACTGTATCTATCACCTATACCTCTTGTATATCATTCATAGCATTTATATTATTATATCTATTATCTGTATCGTATCTATATCATTAATATTTATATATAATCACCTATACCCTATCTATCATCTATCTATCTATCTATCTATCTATCTATCTATCTATCTATCTATCTATCTATCTATCTATCTCTGTATCTATGTATCTATATCTATCTATCTACCTATCTATCTATCTATCTATCTATCATCTATCTATCTATCTATCATCTATCTATCTATCTATCTATCTATCTATCTATCTATCTCCCATCTATCTATCTTTTGACAGGCTCTTACCACATAGCCTAAGTAAGCCTGGAACTCATGATCTCTGCCTCCCCTGTGCGGGAATCACAATTGCTTATTTGGATGAAGACAAATGGGTTAAAAACAGACCAGGTTCAGAGTGTGTCTGGGAGCGGACCCCAGGATTCTGGGGACATGTGTGATAGCTGTGCCGTAGGGTATTCGATCACCACCCACCCCAGAGCTCCTGACCTTCTATGCAGCACATTAATGTATTTTACTAATTATAAATGCAATTAAAAAGTACTGAAATAAAATTAGGCTGATCTATCTAATTTACATTAAGCACTTTCAAATTATGCAGATTGTAAAGTCTCTCTCTCCCTCTCTCTCTCCCAATTTGGGTTTCGGGGCAAAATTGTCTGCATTAAAACAGCTGGAAAAACCCTTGTAGGAAAACAAATTTCTTTTCTGTGATTATTCTCAGTGTGTGAGTTAATTTCCCAGGCAGTAATATACTTGGCTGGCATCCGGCTGTGGGTCCCAGAGCAAAAGACATATGTGTCTGGGGCAGACTGGGGGTGGGTGGGTGGCGCTGTGTGGGTGCGGGCTGTGCGGGGGCGGGCTAGGAGTTGTTTGGTTACTCAGGGAACGAGGTGGAAAGGCTAACTAGGCGAAAAATACTGGAGCAATGGTTGCTAAACTGTTGCAATTTACTAAGTGAGCCACATAATGGCGGACACGATGTGTACGTCCTTAGAGCAGAACCATCTGGTGGATTCTTCTAACAGTGTGTGTACTTTTCATTTTATTTCTTTGTTCTATTTATTTATTTATCTATCTATCTATTTATTTATTTATCTATCTATCTATCTATCTATTTATTTATTTCATCCTTGGCTGTTTGGCAGAGAGAGTGATTGCCAAGCATTATTAAAAGTCAGGTCACTCTCTTCTGCCCACCGTGGAAGCTGTGTATAGAGCATCTGTAGTTCACTCGCAGACATGAAGCTGAAGGGGTCCACAGCGAGCTGCCCCTCCATGCAGGGCTGGGATCTGCGCATGCTTCCACACTGGGGCTGCGAGGGGACCCCGGCTCAGCCTGGTTCTGCTAGAGGCCGTGTTCGCCCGGGGGATGAGACCTTACTGGGGGCCTGTTTGGAGATTAAATCTGATCCCCAGCTTCCTTGGGAGCGGAGGTATAATAAGCTCTTCTCGGGAGTTGCCTCTAAGCTCCTTAAAACGCTGCGGTGTGGTTTAGCTTCCCTTGCTCCGTGCACTCAATTTTATTTGCAGCCCAAACTTTGCCCTTTAAGCTCCCCATCAAAAGGTAGCCTCAAGTAATTCCTCAAATTGAAGCTGTTGAGCTGAAGCAAAGAGGAGGCTTGGACAGCTCTCTTTTTCTCCCTCTGCTACCTTTGGATGATGAAAGGATGATTCTGCTGGGGGTGGTGGTGGTGGTTGGGTCTCAGCCTTGTCCCTTCTGTCACGAAAACCGTAGCAGATGCTGACCGGCCACGGTCTTGCTAAAAGGTTGTTGGACTTTATGACACTCTCCCTTGTGTGGGATGGATATGAATACTCCCTGTCTCCGGAGACCTGCCGGCTCAGTGAAGTTACTCTGAGCCCCTCAGTTCCCCAGGCTCTGCCACGCTCTCCCAGCTTCATTCTTCCTCGTGTCAAGAGAAAGGCATTCAGATCTTTGTAGATGGCTCCTCACAGGCAGCCTGTTACTAAGTCAGACCTAGACTCCTGGCTGTCTACTCAGAACATAGCCAGAGGCGGGATTTGATTCAATATCATTTCCACTCTGTTCTTTGTTATTCCTCCTCTAATCAAACCTAAACAGAGCACAATGGTGCCAAATATCCTTGCTCGCTGTTTCCGACATTCTTCCTGATCCCTTGGTTACAAGGAAGTTTCTATGTGCCTTTGGGCCCCGGGTTTGCCTTTTTGGACACATACATGTTCCAAGAGAGCCTACATCCTCATCAAGGGTCCTCCCTCTGTTAGCTTTTCGAGTGATGCAGAAAGTGGGCAGAGAAATTACAGGTGCTCTGGAAACAAAAGTCTATAGTTTCCTAACATGGCCTCTCTTGTTCCAGCCACCTATATGGCTGTAATCATGTCTTGTAGTGTGTGTGTGTGTCTGTGTGTGTGTGTGTGTGAAATAGGTGGCAAGCCTAGATGTCTGGTATTTTTCTCTATCATTCTCCACCTTATTTTTTGAGATATATTCTTTCACTGACGGAATCAGGAGTTCACCAATTGTCTATCCCAGCTGGCTTTTGAGCGTTAACAATATGTGTATCTCTGCCTTTCCTAGGGCTAGGGTTGTAGATGTGTGCCTGGCTATTATGTGGGTGCTCGAATGGCAAGCACTTTACCTACCAAGCCATCGCCCCTGGGCTCCACTTTCCTCAGCTGCTTTGAGTTTCACACAGCAGAGCCTTTCGCCACCTTCTCACTCGAAGCCTCCTTGGTTGGGCTCCCATGAGCTACTAGATGAAATGGAGGTGAATTAATACAGCAATAGACCAGGGGCTCCTACAGAACTGGAGGTATATTTAGGCAGAGCAGTCATGACAGGTTGAGTGGTAGGTGTCACCTTCTCTCTGGTCCCTCTGTAGAACCACACAACCCATGAGTCTGTGATTGTGGTTGAGGCTTTGAGGCTTCAGAGAATACGATTCTTTTCTTGTTCTTCTCTCGTTTCTGCCCGCAGTAACCTTCTTGGCCACATTCCCTGTCAGGAAGACCTGTCCTTGTTCTTCCTAGTTCACACTATTCCCTACTTGTCCAAGTTACTCTTCTTCAAAAGTCAGGCTGGAGAGTTCCTATGGAAAGGTGTTCCTCGGCACTACAGTCAGATCATGGGCACCCTCATCCTCATGGGCACCCTCATCCATTCCAGGCTGGCTGGCTGGCTTTTCTAGAGAACTCCTTAAAGTCTGAGGCATAGTCTAATGCAGCTTGGTAATCTTTGAATCCACCATGGTGCATGAAATAGTTGCTAAATAGATGCCAGTGAGTGAAGAGATAAATGATTGTATATATTGCTATATGGACAGAAGTGTGGGCTGAAGATATCTATATTTATATCAGTCTATGTCTGTATCTATATCTATATCTACTTCTATATCTACATCTATATGTGTATGGACAGCCAAATAGATAGATAAACATTCATACACATTCTTCCTGGAGGGAAAGCCATTCAGAACTGTCCAGGATGAATAAGTTTGTCTTTATGGGGGCAACTAGATACTAATTTACAGCTGGAGCTATGGATCCCAGATTTCTCAGATAAGAAGGATCTATACAATGGCAGGGTTTGATTAGATAAAAAGGATCAGTATCCTTCATCTTACCGTCCCCCAACCAAAACCTAAATGACAAAGCATATGCCAATGGATAGATGGATGAGATACAAACAGTCACAAATAGACACTTGGTTGGTTGGCTGGTTGAATGAATGGAGAAAAGAAATCCTTCATACATAAATTAATAAATGGGTTGACAGAGTGATGAAAGGATGGGTGGCTAAGAAAGGGAGACTGTGTGTGATATGCATGCATAAATGAATACATAGGTCAATGGATTCATAGATGGTTACATGGTTGAGAGAAAAACACTCAGGCATGTGTGAGGACGTTGCTTGGTGAATTGATGGATGGTTAGGTGGATGGGTGACTGGTTAGGTGGATGGGTGGATGGTTAGGTGGATGGGTGGATGGTTAGGTGGATGGGTGGATGGTTAGGTGGATAGGTGGATGGTTAGATGGATGGGTGGATGGTTAGGTGGATGGATGGATGGTTAGGTGGATGGATGGATGGTTAGGTGGATGGGTAGATGGTTAGGTGGATGGGTGGATGGGTGGATGGCTAGGTGGATGGGTGGATGGTTAGGTGGATGGGTGGATGGTTAGGTGGATGGGTGGATGGCTAGGTGGATGGGTGGATGGTTAGGTGGATGGGTGGATGGTTAGGTGGATAGGTGGATGGTTAGGTGGATGGGTGGATGGCTAGGTGGATGGGTGGATGGTTAGGTGGATGGGTGGATGGTTAGGTGGATAGGTGCATGGTTAGGAAAAGAGAAAAGCATTTGTACAAACTCATGACTGAATACATGGAGACTAGGTGGACGAGTAGATGAGAGAAAGAAACATTTACACATGGGTGACTGCATAAATGGGTGGGTGAGAGAGAAGAATGAATTCATACATGAAAGACTGGTGTTTAGGTAGAGGAGACATTAATACAGAAATAATACATGTATGTAGGTATGTATTATTTTATATGATTGAACAAATGAATTAACACGCAGGTGAATACATTTACTGCATTGCTGGTGGAACCTCTAAAACCCAGCAGGCCTCAGTTACAGACAGACAGCGGAGTTAGTGTTCACTGGCAGGATCCTCACCTTGAGGATGCTTTTATAGAAAGTCCCTGGGAAATTCACAGGCTAATAATTCTGAGGACAGATGAACATGCTGGCCTGCTGTGAATTCTAGATCTGAATAGCATTGCACTCAGACTGAGGTGGCCTGGCCTTTGTAGACTGCACACCCCTCCCCATCTGCCCTGTCCGCCTTCTTTCCCTCAGGGGCTGTGACAGCCAAATCCTAATTAATTGTGTAACCTTCCGGCAGGCCCAGCCTGGACACCGGCATTGTCTCTGCCACCATCTTAGCTGCCTGCCCTTGTGGCCTGCAGGCCCCCCTCCCAGACAGATGTACTTAGCGGGTGCTTTCCTCACATTAATAATCAGAATTGACAAGTTCTAAATGAGGCCCGCCTTGGTGTGCAAGGCAGCTCTGATGGATAGGTGGGGGGACTGACGGCTCCAGAGAAATGTTTTTGCCGTTACCTGCATTTCTCTGACAGGTTTTTAATAGTCCCACTAAAACTGAAGTATATTGGAAAAATTTGTAGATGAAGTACAAAGGAATGGAGGGACTGAGAGGTTCTGAGATGGAAAAATACAATCTGGGGAAGGTGGTATCCCTCTGAACATGTCGTACTCCAATACTGTTGCTCTGGTGGGTAGAGGTGGGATTGAAGTGGGGGATCATTTGGCCATGGGTCTTTGAGGAGACCTGGTTTGGGTTTGTGGCAATACTGTGGCCTGAGTTCATGGGGGCTGTGGCTGAACACTTTGGGATAGAGACCTATTTAGGTTAGAACACGTTAGAATGTCCAATCCAATGAGTTCAGTCACTCAATACCCTTATTAGTTTGTCAGACATTTATTTACCACCATCTCACATCTCACATATGAATTGTGTCTGTGAGTTCAAATTCCTGTTAATGGATGGGAGGCCCCTGAAAGATCATGGGAACTTGGATTCTGATACTAGATCTGCTACCTCTAAAAGCTGTTTACACCTCTTCCTCAGGCTTAGCTTTGAGGGATGGGGTCAACTGTGTCGTATTTGAGACAGTTTGAGACAAGTCCACATCATAAATGGAATTGGTGTGAGGATTGGGAAGAGTTTAAAAGGGGCGTAATGACCAAAGGGTTCAGGAAAGGCAAGAAGAGGTATAATAGTGCATGGACTCTGGTACCAAAGGAGAGTTGTCTGTATTCCTAAGATCCAAGGTGTGTGTGTGTGTGTGTGTGTGTGTGTGTGTGTGTGTGTTTGTGTGTGTGGTGGGGTGGAGTCTGGTATAAAAGGGGAGTTATCTGTATTCCTAAGATCCAAGGTGTGTGTGTGTGTGTGTTTGTGTGTGTGTTTGTGTTTGTGGTGGGGTGGAGTCTGGTATAAAAGGGGAGTTGTCTGTATTCCTAAGATCCAAGGTGTGTGTGTGTGTGTTGTGGTGGAGTATGGTATAAAAGGGGAGTTATCTGTATTCCAAAGAGCCAAGGCATGCAGGGTTGGATGGCATGGGTACTCGCAGAACCCAGAGGTATTACATAGGATTGTGTGGTACAGGACTGGTCATTAGAAGATAAAGTCATAACTGGTCTATATTCCAGCAAAGAGGCAGTGTGGAAGTTACTCCAGCAAATCCCATGCTTTATGGCATAACCATTTGTGGTCCTGATGTCTCTCTCTGATCATGCTCAGTAGGATAGGGACTCATTAATATCCATGAAGGACAGCCTGACTGAACACACAGCAGGGTGGACAGAGGTGCAAATGGGAAAGCATCGCCCCCAGGAGATACACTGCGACATCAGTCCACACAGATACCAGCACAGGGCCAGCTGTCAGCGAAGTGGTATATGGTTAAAGAGTGTCCATCCCCATAGAGACATGCTGCATGGCTGGTCCTGTCTGCCTTTGAACATGAAGTTATGTAGGCTCTGTGATATATTGGGCCTTTGCCAAAAGAGCTCCCATTCTGTACCCTCATTTCCAACCTCCCTTCACTTACCCAGTCTTATTTATGTTGCTATGACAAAATTCCTGAGACCAAGTAATGGGAAGAAAAGAGGCGTGCTTTCTCACAGTCTGGAGGCAAAGCATATGTGCTGACTTCTGCTGGATACTTACCTGGTAATAGACGTGGAAAAGAAAGATGGCTAAGGTCCGTGTTCTCCCTCTGCCTGGAAAAAAAAAAAGAGGGTTAGGTAGTTCTTTCTCATTTATTCCTTTTAAGACAGAGCTTGTCTGGAATTCACTGTGGAGTTCAGGCATTGAAATTTCAGCTCAGGAAATATTACAGCACTAATTCTAGAGAGGCTGCATCACTGCCAGCCAGAAGCAAGCTAAGCCAGTTATAGGTCTGTTTCACTTTGCAGTGGGGTGAATTGGTCCTTGAGACTGAAGTCAACTTCTGGGCATTCATGAAGAATCCATTTGATGGACTGGGCCCTGCACTGTATAGGAAAGCACGCACACATCCCTCTCTTTCTCTTCTTGACCATGGGTGTGGTTGGCTCCCACCATCATGGATGGATCCCACCACAATAATGGACTGTTACTTAGAACTGTGAGCTAACATAAATCCTTTCTTCTCTAACCTATGCATACACACAACCACACACACAAAGATTTTTTAAAAAGGAGCACTGGTGCCTTAGTTTTGTTTCCTGTTGCTGTGATAAAATTCCTCTGGGGCTGGTCCTTACCTTCTACTCAGATAAAGGCATGGTTTTCTGTTTGTACCAGGCCAGCTGGCCTGTGAGCATCTCTGGAGTTCTCTTGTCTCCTATGATGCCACTTTAGGACTGTTCAGCTGGGGTTACATATGCATCAGGCTTCGTGTTAGTTCTTCATATCTGAACTCAGCCCCAGCAAGCACTCCACTTGCTGACTACCTCACAATCCCCACCCTCCAGCATTCTTTCCACCAGTTGGCAGCAGCCTACAGAGGCCACAGGCCCAGAGACATGTGAGCAAAGCCCTCCTTGGTATCCTCCCAGGATGCTGCGCAGAAAGACGGAGCCCAGTTCCTGGTTAATTTACTTTATCGTCATATGAGGTCAGGACTGAAGCCTTCACACAACCAGAAATCAGTAAGGCAGAAACCAGCTTGCTATCAGGACTTATTACCTGCATAAGATACACAGGAATGTGGGAAGGGAGAACAGGAGAAGGTTCTGGAATCCCTCATTTCTGGAAGGGAGGGGGCCTCCAAAAAGTGTAGAATCTAGACCAATGTTTTCCAAACCCAAGTAGGAATCATGGAGAATCCAAAAGAGCAGGCTAGGCCAGCTGTTGAGGAGCAGGGCCAGTGCTCTGCGCCTCTGGATAGTATCACGAAGAGCGCTATCCTCCGAACCCCGAGCAGTAAGGCGGCAAGATACTTCAGTGCTTCTCGGAGTCACATCTACCCACAGTGACAATTCCTGCCATACAACTTTTTAGGAGTGTGGACTGGAGAGAAATATCATTCATTTTTTTCAGTTCCCTTCTTCCAGACTTTCCCTATAGCCAATTTGATTTCTTTCTGTGTTGTAGAGATTTTTAATCCCAACCCAGGGTTTCTACGCTGCCTTCAGTCATTCAGTTCCTGGATAAAAGACAACAGTTTTATTTACACTAAGCTTTAATTAGCACCAGAGCTGGGAAGCTATCTACCTTCTATGCTATTAGAATCTACTTTTCTATAGATAACCCTGAGTTATTACTATGTTTCATCTGGGCTGCTCTGAACTCCGATTGGCCAGCTTTCAGGGCCCATCATGGCTGTTTCTCTCTCCTCCTTCACCTTCTCCTCCAAACCCCAAGCCTGGGAACCCTCAACACAGCCAATGTCTTGTCCACCCAGCTATTGCTGTCAGTATCTTCTTCACCAAGCAAAAATAACTTAGGGGCAAGGTCACACAGCATCACTTGGGTCTACATGAAGACTCTCTGCCTCTGGGACAAGGTTTTTGGGCCCAATATTAGCATTAGAATACAAGCAGCATCAGGCCAACCCACTAGATTTTTGGACGATAGAGTCACACAATGGTGTATTATTTTGGCATAAGAATAATAAAATATTGGGGTTGAGGGAGGACTCATTGGGTAGAGTGTTTGCCTTGCAAGCATGAGGACCCAGGTTCAATCCTCAGAACCTTCTTTTCAAAAGTCTTCCACAATACCAGCACTGGAAACACAGAAATAGGTGAGTCCTTGGGGCTCACTGATTTCCCATTCCTTTTGTTTTGTCCCACACAGGCGGGGCTGTCTCAAAGATATAAGGTGGACAAAGCTCGAGCAACCGTACCAAAAGTTGACCCCTGGTTTCTACAAACATGTACATATGCATCCATATATATAAAAACAAACATACATTCACATGCACACACATACATAGGCACACAAATATGAATAGAGTAATGGAGTGCCAATCCATGTTGCAATTTGGATGATCATACAGTACATTGTGCTTGGTGAAAGAAGGCAGACCCCCCTCAAGATCCTATACTATCGGATTTAATTTATATTAAATATCCACAACAGGCAGACCTTATTGTTGAGTTTTAAATCTTCTTTGTATAAGAGGGATCATTTATCAGGTAATGAGATTTGTCCATACTATAGTTTTGAGTGATCTTGTATGTTAAATAATTGGTATAGCTTCTGCACAGATATGTTTAATATTTACTAGTTGTTATTAAGTATTTTTGTTATTATTTCAATCTGGTCTTGTTGGGAGTTTTCACATTCTAGTCTAACACTGGACTTGTTAAATCCTTTCTAGACAATGCACAGTCTGCATTTCTGGGTTACTGTATTGCTGAATTACTGTAGGAATGACTGGAGGGTTGGCACACGGGAGTTTCTCAAGCCATTTCTGTTGTCTGATGTGAGTTCTTTTAAGCATTTATGACCATAATGATAATTATGATAACAATTATTAATGTAAATGGCTACCCTCTGTCTCCAAGTGAACTCCACCATAATTACTCTTGCTAGCTAGAGGGGTGTTTTCTGTGCGTAGAGTCCTCCAGTGTTGCTGCAGTCTTCCAGGTCTCCTCCTGTTACCCATGTCTCTACCCCTGATCACAGCCTTCCCCTAGTCTCTTCTGCACACCATGTTCCCATTCCTCAAATTCTATTCCTGACAAAGAACAGATACATGGATTTCATTCCCTTTAAAACCTTTAACTTATACAAAGACCCGTTTCCTGCCACTCACACCCCAGCTTTGCCACCAACAGCACCACCAACAGCATCGCCTCCTCCTCTTCCCCTCCTCTTCCTTCTCCTTGTTATTATTACTACGATTCTTCTTCTTATTACTCCTACGGCTATTATTGTATTTGAAATTCCGGCCATTGATCCCAAGGCCTAGCACATGCCCGACAAATGCTCTATCAACAAGCTACCACACTCAGTGCTTTCTCATGATTATTTTTTGAAGGTTTTGAGACTGTAGATCGTCCAGGCTTGTCCCGAACTCCTTATGTAGCTCAGACAGATCTTGAATTCGACACCCCCATCCTCAGCCTCCTGAGTCACAGACCCCTGTGAGTCTCTCTTCTTCATGGTGCCACACAACAGCAGTGGCTGTAAGGCATAGGCTAGGTGAGGCTTGCTTTGCTTAGCTGAGCCTGATGCACCCACAGATTCCATCATGCCCATTGCACAGGCAAGGTGATCCAGGCTCAGCAGTCTCATGATTTACCCAAAAGCACTAAGGTAGTGTATGCCTGATTTGTAGGCCATTCTTGTTCATTTATTTATATCCCTTTCTTCTTTCCTTTGTGTGTGTGTGTGTGTGTGTGTGTGTGTGTGTACTTGTAGAGGATAATCATAGAGAACACTCTTTAAGCACTATCCATGCTTCCTTTTGAGGTAGGATCTATCACTGGCCTGAAACTCACCAAATGGGCTAGGGCAGCTAGCCAGCAAGCAGAGTCAGGTGGTTTCCACCCTCCTGGTTGGGGGGGATTACAGTTGTATACCACCCCGCCTGATTTTTTTTTTAAACATGGCTTTTGAAGGATGGAACTATGGTCCTCACACTTGTAATGTGAACACTTTACCCACTGAGCCACCCCCCGTCCCATTCCATGGTCCCCCTGTGTGACCCACTGGCAGCTGGGTCACAGATGGGTCTCTTTCAAACCCTTCCACATGTCCAGCGAGCCCCTTTTGGAGGCCCTGGGGATTGTACTCAGCCCCTAACACATTTCATGGTTAGAATAGGATCTATTTGGCTGACCAGGAGCTTGAGCTGGCATGACAGATATGAGCCTAGGAAGTGGACATACGTCATTAATGGACCAAAAGGAGGCCTTGTGGTCCATCAGGCCCCACTCGAAATGTCCACCTCCCTCTCCCAGGAGGAGCTGGAAAGAACAAAGCCAACTGTTCCAGGAAAACAAGCGTTGGCAGCTTCCACCGAGGCAAAGAGAATCATTTTTCTTAGGTGTGCGAAGGTCCTCGAAGACTGAGGTAATAGGTTTCTTTATTAAAAATTAATCTTCTTGTAAAACCCTTGCAATACAATGCACTTTAATAAATCAACCCACACTTCCGAACACATTTATTATCCCTTCTCTGGAAACCGTGTAGCCCAGAGAAATTGGTGTTGCTATTAGTCTGCAGTGGGGCTCACTAATGAACTCAGATGGGGGCAGAGCCTAGGATGGCCTGAAGTCTAAAGTCCGCAGGGTAGTAGGGATATCATGTGGGATCTGTTGGTTGGATCTCCCAGTAATTACGACTGTGCTATGATCATGGCCTTGGATGTTCTCGACAGAAAAGGACCCATAGATGTGACCACATTCCTGCTGCTGAAGAGTAGGGTGAGCCTCCTGTTCTCAAGGCAGGGACTCTTGGATGTTGATGACACTGGCTCTAAGCTGCTAGCCAGGGGCTGATGGCTTCTTCATGGTGCTACTCACCTTTGTGTCTTCTGATATACCTGCTGGAGCATTCTAGGATCCCGGAAGCAGGTAGACTGCCCCTTCTCTCCTACTGCCCCGACTCCCCCAGCTCCATTCCCAGCTCAACTGTATTGAAGTTGCTCTACAGTGTTCATGTTGAGCACTTTTTATTTTTGTGTTTTATGTGTCTGTGTGTCTAGGAGCAGGTCCTCCCAGGGGTAAGAAGAGGGCAGCGAGTCCCCTGGATCTGGAGTACAAGGAGGTTGTGAGCATCCGTTGTAGGTACTGGATATCAACTTGAATAGCTGAGCAGGAAACACAACTCTCACTAGGTTTTTCAGCCCCAAAGCTTAACTATGCTGCCTGACTTCATAGTTGGACTCTGGCAGGTTACAAATGCCTCCCAGGTGCCTTCTAGTCCCCCGCCCTGCCAGCCCCGGATGGAAGCAGCCCTTTCCATGAAGAAAAGACACAACCTTCCCTTTCTCCTCAGGGTATCACCTGGCCTCAATGGCACACTGCCTGAATCCCAACTTCCAACAGACCCTGCCCCTCCTTCAGATGCCTCTTCCTCAGCAGCTCTGCAGCCCCAGAGTCATGAGAGAGAAAGATTCCAACCTGTATGTGTTCTTTTCCTTGAGGTTCCAAGAAAACCTGTTTCTCCCCTCTCTGCTCCTCCTGTGTGAATAAACACAGGAAACAGGAGGTCCACCCACCTGCTAGTAAGTCAGTAAGACAATAAAACAGACTCCAATTCCATCTGGGGTTCACCTCAGGACAACGCACTTGCCTCTACTCCTGTGTTGTCTTTCTGTGTGGATATGCACAATTATCTGTGCATGTATGGGTATGTGGTGTGTGTGTGTGTGTATGTGCGTGCATGCATTTAGATGTATACATATGTCTGTGTTTACATGTGTATGTGTTGTACATATGCACATGTGTGTGCACTTGAAGGCTGGAGGACAACCTCAGATGTCATCTTCAAGAATGCCATCCACCTCGCTTATTGTGAGCCAGGATCTGCCAGATCTGGAATGTGTCAAGTGGGCTGGACTGGCTGGCAGTTGGACCCCAGGGACATGCCTGTGTCTTCCTCTTAGGCACTGGAATTACAAGCATCTATAGCCACACTGGCATTTTATTGCATGTGTCCTGGGAGTTGAACTCAGGTCCTTCTGTTTGCAAGTCAAGTGCTTTACACACCTACTTAACTTCTCAGCAGAGAATGACTATTTTCTGAGAGCTTTTGATGTGGTGGGGAGAAAAATGAAACATCATGACCATAACAGACAAGGAAGGGGGTCTAGCCTGAGATTAGGGTTCAGGGCCACTGACCATGGCTAATGTATCTTAAATGATGACATCACCCCCTGGCTCCCACGTGTGACTCACTCTCAGCGTGTAAATTAGAAAGAGCACCTCTCCTGCCTCCCGGTCTCGCTATGTGGTTCTTCTGCAGATTGTCATACCACTGTCCGTGCTTGTCTCCTTCCCTCAATCTAGACCATGGGTAAGTCTGCAGATTCTTCTGCTCTTATCTCTAAACCCTTTCCTCGGACACACTTCCTGCTCTATATTCCCTTTGTTCTTTTGTTCTTTTCCTGTCTTGATATAGTGCTGTAACAAAACACCCCAGGCTGGGTCTTGATGAATAACAGAAATATGTGCCTTAAAGTTCTGGAGGTTGCAAATTTAAGATGGAAGGTACCAGGAGTTAGCTGGCATTGTTCTGTGAGGTGCATGTCCTAAAAGAATGGTTTTGGTTTCTGTCCCCCCACCCCATAAAAAGACTCTCTAGAAATTACTCTCTAGAAAATATGTCCAACCCACAGGCCATGGGCTGCATGCAGCCAAGGATAGATAGGAGGCCAGTTCAACACAAAGTTGTAAACTTAGGAAAAAACATTGTGAAAATTTACTATAGTTTCTTTTTGTTTTGTTTTGTTTTTACTTGATATTACTTGACACTTGAATTTGGTAGATGGCAACGTTGTGTCTCAATGTCAAAAAATGATCTTTTATAGAATGTTCATTTCCTTCATAAAGATGCAGCTCTCAAAAGCAGGGCACTGCCCACAGGCCCCAGGTGCTGTGAATTTTCTTGACAAAAACCTGTGATGTTATCTCTCCAAGGAGGGAGAAAGAATTCATTTAGGCTCCTGATCTCAGAGACATCAGTTCTTGGTTCTGTTGTTTCTGCACCCATGGTGAATCTGAACACCGTAGCTTCAGTGGCAGCTGGAGAGGGGGTGGACAGGCACCAGGGAGAGAATGAATGTCTGCACCTACTATTTTCCTCCCGACCCGCTTTTCCTCTGTCTGGGTCTCTAGCCAGGGCTGGTTCTCTTTCCTTAGGTAAACACATATTAGACACTCCTAAGAATGTGTCCCAGCAATCAGATTGAGTTGATAGTTATTGTTGACATACTATAACTCCAAACCTCACTTTGGGACGATGACTAAAGAACCTGCTATGCAAACACAACTTGAGTTTGCTTCCCCAGAGCCCACACAACAGCTGGGCTTAGTTCCATATGCCTGTGGCCACAGTGCAGCCAGCTGGTGAGCGACAAGTTCAGTGAGAGACCCTGTCTCAAAAGAGAGGGTAGAGAGCAGTAGAGGAGGACACTTGACATTGACCTCTCGGCTCTACATGCAAGTGCACACATGTCTACACGTATGTGCTTACACACTGGTGAACACACACACACAGACACACACACACAGACACACACACACAGACACACACACAACCACACATACACACAGACACACACACACACAGAGACACACACACAAACACACAAGTTAGACAAAGACCATCAATTTGGAGGTGAGAATTTCAATGTAGATTTTGGGGTGAACAAAGGTATCCAAATTGAAGTGTCTGGCACTTTAGCATTATCTCCTTGTCATTTCTGATTCCAGCCATGCTGTCCCTCCGCTGGAGAGTAATCCCACAGAAGCACAAGATTGGGGCCTTCTCTATTTGAGCCCTGCAGAGACTCTGCTGTTCCTGGCTAATGCAGAACAGACTCCTGCCTCAGAAACCCAGGCCTTCCACAGTCTGCCTTTCTTTGCCAGGAGTCCAGTCATCTGTCAATCACCCTTCATGGGCTTCATGTCACCTCAAGGCTGAACTGTCTGGCATTTCCTGTCAGTTATGGCTTTGGACCTTTGCCCATGGCTTGCTCTTGTCATCTGCCGGGTCGTCTGTTAACTGATTGCTTATCTTGTAAGACTTAGATGTAGTCTTTTGCAACATGTATTTTTGGAATATTTTCTCAATGCAACCCATTCAGGGACTGGAGATGGAAAAATGACCACTAAATTTCCTCCTGTGGCAAGCAGCTCACATTCCTGTCTTTTTTCATTCTTGGCCAGAGAAGGTCACAAGGTCACTTCTCTCATCATGTAGTCTTGTCGCATGGTTGAAGATCACGTGTGTGTATGTGTGTGTGTGTGAGAGAGAGAGAGAGAGAGAGAGAGAGAGAGAGAGGGAGAGGGAGAGGGAGAGGGAGAGGGAGAGGGAGAGGGAGAGAGAGAGAGAGAAAATCTACACACATGTGTGTATATACTAAGACCGAAGGATAATTTTTAGTATCCTGTTACTCTAAAGGTACCAGCATCTATCTTACTTTTGAAGACAGGGTCTCTCACTGACCAAGAAGCCGGACTGGTTGGCCAGAAAGCACCAGCCGTTCTCCTGCCTCAGCTTGGGTTGTCCTGGGAGTGTAACCATGCTACCACACCAGGTCTTACATGTAGGTTCTAGGGATCTACCTCAGGTCTTCAAGCAGTTTATTAGTTGAGATTCCCAGGGTTTTCTCCCTTTAACCTTTTAGACAGGGTCTTCCTGTACAGCCCTGGCTGCCCAGGTACTTACTGTGTAAGCCAAGTTGACCTAGAACTTGCCTCTACTTATGTAGTACTGGGAATGCAGGTAGGAGCTACCATACCTGCCTTGCAGCCATTTCTTCTAAAGCCCCTTGTAGCCACCTGCGGCCACATGCAAACCGGATCCTGGAAGAGAATTCTGGGGATAAACGAGAAGGGGACGAAAGAGAGATGAGTCGAGATGACAGTTTGCCGATCAAGACTGACTTTACTATTATTTAGCCAATATATATAGTCTTTAGAAAACAACTCTGCCCCCCAAATGGCCTCGAATTCCTTGGTTCTTCTTCTCAGCGGGTTGCCTACTTCCAGTCTCATAGGTTTCTGCTGGTCTCCAGGTGAGACTGCCCTGAGGCAGCCTTGGTTGTTAAGGTGAAAGCGGCTGTATTGTTCCCAAAGGAACAAGGGGGAGATAACACCAGGGGAAGGGTGGAGGCTACCAGGAAGGTCACAGCTAAATGCTGTGGGGGAAGGGACAGCCCCTGTGTCCTTCAGGCTGAGAGGTATGGCCTAGAAGGTGACATCTTCACCTTCAGGTCACTTTATTCAGAGTCCCCCATCAATGGACCCACACCTCTGCATGGAACCTTTCTTGGGTTGAGTCTCTCTACTACCTCTAGGAATCCAGGTTGTTATTAATTCCACTCCTCAACAGTCACGGCTCAAACTACAACTAATTCTGAAGTCCCATTCCCTAGGCACAATTTCTGGGATGCTTCCCACCTACCCACGGTGGTGCCCTGGGTGCCTTCCAGCACAGTGGTGTTGACTAAAGAAACCTGATCCTCTGGGATGAGAGCCTGAGGAAAGGAATCAGGAGCAGAGGACAAGACCAAGTCGAAACTGGATGCGGCAGGCTCACACTGTGCCCCAGGGCTGGTGACCAGCCACGCTCAGATGCCAGCGTGGTGTGGTGATTGCTCTCCTCAGCAGCACCTATACCAGTCCTGCAGGCAGGTAGGAAGCCAGCCATGCTTTTTGCCAGTTAATTTCTTTCCCAGCTCCCCTGTGTGCTTGCTGGACAGTTTTCAGCAACAGGAAATGGGGGTTGTGTTTGTTTTGTTTTATTTGCGGGTGAGATATGAAGTCTTCTCCTGAGGACTGCGGTGGCATGGCTGCAGCAGAGCCCCAGCTGACACAGAGGCCCTGCCTGTCTACCTCACACTCCTGTCTCACAAGGGTTTAAGTGGATCAGACTGTTAAACAATCTGTCTGGATCCATCCCTGGCTTTGGCAGCAATTTCTTAATCAGAGGCAGCCTTGATCTCCAGGCTGAAGGAGCTATATTCTTCCTGAGTGCCATTGTTCCCAAACACTGATCCAATGCTGAAGGTGGGTCCCCTGGATGGTATCCATTTGGGAGACAAGCTCCCTTCAGGAGACAGATAACAAGGACGTGACATATGACACCTGCAAGACTCTGTTTCTTTCCTTTCTTGTTCTGGATACCTGCCTTCCACAGATGCTTCCTCTCAGGTCTCGCCTGATTCCATTCTCCTGGGACCAAACTCATTCCTCAGAATGGACAGTGGCTCCATGTTGCAGCCAGTGTCTCTTTTCCTCTGACAGAGAGAGAGAGAGAGAGAGAGAGAGAGAGAGAGAGAGAGAGAGAGAGAGAGAGAGAGAGAAGGGAAAGCACCCCAGATATCAGAGCCAAGGCCACAGCCAACATGGGAACTTCCACCACAGCTGGGGTGTGGGGATTACCCATTAGTGCCCTTGCCCCTCACTGCCAGACAGGACCCTCTGCTCTGGCAGCCAGCTCTTTCCAGTTTAGTCCTCCTTTGGTGATAGTGGTGTGAAGAGAGACAATATAATCAGAGGACAGGGCTGGCTTCCTAGGGATTCCCCGGGTGGAGAATCCCCGCCCCTACCTGGGGGACCTCAAGCAACTGATTTGCCCTTTTGTTCTCAGATGTCTCACCTTTAAATTGGGGCCCTGACACTTGTCTTTTTAATCATAAAATTGTGAGGCTGTAGCAGGAAACACTGAATCCCTCAGAGAGATGCAGAGAAATGCCCAGAATAAACAGAGAACAGAGCGGCATCTACCCAGTGGTTATCCTGTTTCAATTTGGAACAGCTGGTAGATGGATGTTGGAGAACTCTCATCATGTTTAAAGTTGCTTTCCTGGGATCGGAGACACTAATACCTTCTTCACACGATTACTGTCCACATCTCTTTGGGCTGAGGGCTAAGCATCTGCCTGTGTGACCGTCACTGCTGTGGAGAGCAGAGACATCCCCATCTATCATACCCCCGCCCCCCAGCTACTGTGTTCTTCTGAGTGTAGTCTCAGTTGCTGGAGCAAAATGGCCAGGACCAGGCAATTCACAAGGGAATTTTAAACATATATTTATTTCCCTGCCTTCAGAAAGGCAAGGGAGTTGATGATCGAGGCAGTGATAGATTTGGGCTCTGCTGATGGCTACTCTATCTCTTCAATGCGGTTCCCGTCTGCATATTCACATAGCAGAGGGCAGAAGAGCAAGAATGGTTCCCTTCAACCATTTCCTGTTTTTTCTTTAGTGCTAGAGAGCAGAACCCAGGGCCTCACAGCCTCCTTAGCGCTCTTTCACAGAGCCCAGTCCTCAGCTCTCTTCACATTTTATATTTTGAGACTCACTGACCTGCCCAGGCTAGCCCTGAACTCATTCAGTAGAGTGGGCAGGCCTTGGTCATGTGGTCTTCTTGCCTCCTGATTATCTGGGATAATCATGCTTCACTGTGATGCTCTCTCCTTTATGAACATCTCATCCTAATTGCTGAGTCTCCCAGCGCTTGTATCTTGGGGATTAAGTTTTATTGGTAGCTTTGGAAGAAGACACACACATGCATGTGGACTAGGCAGGGATGGCCACTTAGCATGGGATCTCCATAATCATCAATGCCAAGTATTCAATGCAGTATTCATAGACATAGGTGCTATCTGTCCGGATTAAGTTCCTGAACTTGCAATTTTTTAAATTGCTGTTTGGAGGGGCTGGAGATGGACAGTAGAATGCACGTCAAACATGCCAGAGACCTCAGGTTAGTATCTAGCCCTTCATTAACTGTCCGTGGTGATGCTTACTTGTAACTGTAGCACATGGGAGGTGGAAGCAAAAGGATTAAAAGCTCAAGGTCATCTGAACGCATTGCAAGTTTAGAGCTAGCCTGGGCTACCATGATACCCTGTCTCGAACAGGACGTGTAAGGTAGATTTCTTGGATTTCTTGATGTCATGGAAACAGGAGGAGGAAGAAGAGGAGGAAGAGGAGAAGGAGGAAGGAGCTTCAGGACTCTGACTTACCTCATCTCTACATCCTTATGGATTGTGGAGGCCTGGAAGGTCTCCTCTGTGATGCTTGTGAGGATGGGGGAGGGAGAGCCTGACTCCCCGTGTCTTCCTGACTGTGTTCTTCTCATTGGCATGGAGATTTCTGTTTCCTTTCTTGACATGAGGACAAGTGGCAGACAGCATCTCCGAGCCCAGGTCAAGAGTCATGTGGTGTGGCCATTTGTCATGGTGCACTCCCACACCTTAGTCAGACTCTCTCAGTGCAAGGGGCTGCGGGGTGACCTCAGGCTGGCCAGCAGATTGCCAGCGTGATTGACAGATGCAATTTCTCTTCTCCAGTCTGGCTGAGGTGTAGAGGGAAAATTGGATGTTGTTGAATAATTGAAAATGAAAATCCCTCTGAATTGATTCCTATGAAAACAAAATTGAGTTCTACAATTAGGCACCAGCCTTCCCAGGGCATCTGAGGCCTCTGTCTTGCCAGGCTGTGGGCTCAGACTTTGTTTTTTGCCTGAGACCATGCACACTTTGAACCTGGTAACTTTGGAGGTCTTAGAAAGGCTGCACAGCAGGCAGCACATAGACCTGGTGATGGTCAGAGAGACCCTTGGTTCCCAAGGGAGTCTGAGGGCAGTTCATTTCAGACACCTATCTAGGAGAGGCCAGTGACTGAAGCCCAGGACCCATCCCAGGATGTGTATACAAGGTCTAGGTGTGTCTCTCTGATTCCTTACTGAAAGTTAAACCTTCTGTGCCGACAAGACGGTAAGAGGTCCCACTTGAACGTGTCTCCCTCAGCTTCCAAATATTGCTAGAAATTTCTCATGGGAAGGAATGGAAGACTTTTTCATGTAGTAGAGTGTGTGGGGTCAGCTTCACAAGTTCAAGTCCAGCCCTTCCACACATAGGCCGTGATAGCCTGCAGGTAACCCTTAACTAATGAGCACCATGATACAATAAAAGCCACCAGCCGGGGAGGAATGAATGAAAGCTAGGCTCCTAGTTGTCCCCTTTCAGTGACAGAGGCGTTCCAGGCCACCTCCCTCCTCCCCGCCCCTTTCACCCTACTCTGCTTTGCATGTTTCCTGGATAGTCATAGCAGGTTTCAGAGCAGAGCTTGAAATCATCTGCCAGGCTGGAAGGAAACGTCTAGAATATTCTAGATCATCTACTGGGTGGGGTCTTTAGCTAGGATTTTTTTTTTTTTTTTGGAGGGCGTCATCCATGAACACAGGTGGGAAAATACACATCATCATTTCTGGTTAGAGGATGCATGTTTGTTGTGGTTAAAAAAAAAAAAAAAAAACTTGGAAGGACTGGGGAGATGGCTTAGCAGTTTAGAGCACTGCCTGCCCTTCCCAAGGACCAGGTTTGATTCCTAGCATTTGCAACTCCAATTCCAGGGAAATCTGATGCCATCTTCTGGCCCTGCTGGGCATTGCATGCATGTCATGCACAGCCGAAGCACCATACAGGAATAAAATCAAACAAACTCCTAAAGTATCAAAACATGCAGTTCACTCGGTGAACTGTCTTAAAGTGCCCACCCAGGCTCCCAGTGCCTCCCCAGCCCTGTGTAACCACTGCTGCTCTCTAGTTCTAGGACCTTCTGCCATTTCAAGTGGAAAACCCTGTCCACTCTGCCGCCACACCCTGCTATTTCCTCCCCCCACCCCCCAAGTCCCCCAACCCCCCCAACCCCTCCATCTCCCTAACCCTCCACCCCCGCTCTGAAATTTGGCTCAACTTTTAGTTGAAATCCAGTGTGTCCCTCGAGTATGGACTTAGACCCAGACCACAACAGGATCAATAAAACCTGTGACTGTCACTTCTAGATATCCGGGTGCCTCAGACTGTACTAGATGACTAGGGGTACTAAGACTGTGCTAGAAATGGTTTGAAGTATTTTTTGAATTGTATGTATGTGATCAACGTTCAGGACATCTTTGTGGAGGGTGGAGGGTGTGTGTGCTTGCGTGTGGGTATGCACATGGAGTCCAGAGGCCCGCCTCAGGTGTTGTCCCTCCTGTACCATACACCCAGGTTTTTGATATGAGGTCTCCTGCAGGGTGAGGATGAGACCGTCTCACCATGGTTACACACAGTTCAAGGGGAGGAAACTCTACAAAGCTTCCCATGTCATGAAGTGGGGACCATTCTAAGGAGCTGCCTGCCATACAGAGGCAGGTACAGAGAAGAACACAAGGCAACACAGTCCCTGCAGAGGCTTGTAGGCCACAACAAGCCCGGCTCCCAGATAACCCTAAATGCTACAGGAAATTGTTGAAATGTTTCCCACAAGGAGACACAGGAGAAGCTGTGCAGTTTGCAAAGGTCGCCCTCGATGGGCATGAGAAGGGAACTTTCGGGAAGCTGCCGGAGCATCTGTGGAGGACTGAGGATGACGTGAATGAGGGTGGAGGACCGAGGATGATGTGGATGAGGGTGGAGGCCGCAGGTGGAGAGGAGGATGCAGGAAATGTGGGAGATGGGAGAGAGGAGTGGGTCTTATTTTGGAAGAAGTGCTTTTAGTATTTGCCAGTGAGGTGCACCTGAGGACCTGGGTACCAGTCTGTTCCCCTCCGTCACGCCACCTCGCCTTCCCTTCAACAGTCTGCCCCTGCCCCATCTCCATGGGCTCCGGGGTTGCTCAGATCCACTGTCCACAAGCCAGGCTTCAATGCCAGAGAACAAAGGCATTGCTAATGCTGTAAATCCTGGATCCAATTTATTTGTGATTTCCACACATTTGAAATGTACCTGTTACCCCTAAGGCCTCTGAACACCATCGACAGCGGCTCTGAATCAAAGGGAAGACGGAACATTTTGGAAAACCTCTCAGTTGTTCAAAGGGGGGACAAGCAGAATAAAAGGCTTTTCCCCTCTCAGATGACTTACTGGCCTAGATAGCAAGGCTCTCACAAGACTCTGCCCGCCAGCAAAGCTTGGGTTGCAGGCTACAGTTCCCCCACCATTCTCCTCTTTGTCCACACCCTCTTCCACTCTCCTCTCTCCTCCTCTCTTTTCTCTTTTCTATGACTCTCTGTCTCTTCCCGTCTCTTTCTCCATCTCTCTCTGTCTCTTTGTCCCTCTTTCCATCTCTGTCTCTCTCTTCTCTGTCCCTCTCTTCTCTCTCTCTCTCTCTGCCTCTTCTATCATCTCCCCTCCCATTTCCTCATTTCCCTTCTCTTCCTCCCCTTTTTCTTTTATTTAGGTTTTTGTTTGTTTTGTTGTTGTTGATGATGATGATTGGTTTTGAGACAGGTTTTAATTGTAAGTTAGACTGGTCTGGGACTCATGGCAATCCTCCTGTCTTGGTTTCCCAAGTACAGGGATAACAGGATTACACTACTATGTCCCATCCTCCTGTGGCTTTCCACTTGCTCTGCCTCACTGCTCCTTCGACAGTCCGTGCGGATTCCAGCTCCCTGCCATCTCCTGCCCACTTCGGGTGTGCTGGCTTCTCCCTCCCTCCCTCCCTCCCTCCCTCCCTCCCTCCCTCTCTCCCTCCATCCCTCCCTCCCTTCCTCCCTCCCTCCCTCCCTCTCTCCCTCCATCCCTCCCTCCCTTCCTCCCTCCCTCCCTCCCTCCCTCCCTCTCTCCCTCCATCCCTCCCTCCCTTCCTCCCTCCCTCCATCCCTCTCTCCCTTCATCCCTCCCTTTCTCCTTCCTTCATTAAGTTGCTTCTTGTCGGGTGTTTTGTCAGGACAGCGGGGCATGTAAATAATAAAAACCCCCAGGGGATTTCTTGCCATAGCATCGTGGAGCTGGCAGCGAGAACACAGCTGCATCCATGACGCAGAACTAGAGAGAGGGAGAAGGAGACACGGTCCTGCTCCCAGTCTTCCTGCATCCTCCAGCTCTCCAGGAGACCCATCCATGACACGGAAGGAGATGCCGTGGAGGGTTAAGGGAAGCCTTGGTGCACTTAACAAGGTCACATGGGTCAGCTCTCTGCTGGAAGACAAAACTAAACTCCTGTGTAGGATGGCTCCCAGGAGCAAGGCAATCCCTTCTGTGGACAAATCAAGTGAAAGAGGATGGAAAGTGTCCCATAGGTACTTGAGCTGTGTGGTTTTTATTGTTGTTATAATTTTGTTTTGTTTTGTTTTCATTAAGTTTCAGTGTGTTCATGGACTTCTAGGTGTGTAGTAGAGGATTTGGAGGCCCTTGTGAGAAACCCATTCTAGGGTCTTCTTTTTTTAAAGCAGGGCTTAAAGCTGATATTTTGTAACTGACTACCTCAAGGATGAGACCTCTGTTACTAAGGAATTTGTGCAAGGTTGTCAAGGAAGATGGCCGCACACACGCTCTTTTGGCTCTTTCTGTCATAACGTTTCCCAGGCTGGCTCAATGGTGCCGAATAAGCCAATCTCAGCAGGACTTTGTTCCCTGAAAGGCAAGGATGGCTGGTGACTGGGAAGACCCAGTGTGGTGTCAGGCCCTAGCGTGCCTCACACTGGAGGATCTTCTTGGGAGGCGTTGGTCTTACTCCATGTGTTTCTCAGTTGTCAACGCTTTCTTCCATCCCATTCCCTGCCCAAGTCATTCTCATTTTGGAAAGATGCGGAAGATGTCTCTGTATTATGAGGAGACAAAAGGTATTCTTTTTTTTTTTTTTTTTTTTTTTTTGCTAAGAATTTTTTTTTTTATTATTCGATATAATTTATTTACATTTCAAATGATTTCCCCTTTTCTAGCCCCCCCACTCCCCGAAAGTCCCGCAAGCCCCCTTCTCTTCCCCTGTCCTCCCACCCACCCCTTCCCACTTCCCCGTTCTGGTTTTGCTGAATACTGTTTCACTGAGTCTTTCCAGAACCAGGGGCCACTCCTCCTTTCTTCTTGTACCTCATTTGATGTGTGGATTATGTTTTGGGTATTCCAGTTTTCTAGGTTAATATCCACTTATTAGTGAGTGCATACCATGATTCACCTTTTGAGTCTGGGTTACCTCACTTAGTATGATATTCTCTAGCTCCATCCATTTGCCTAAGAATTTCATGAATTCATTGTTTCTAATGGCTGAATAGTACTCCATTGTGTAGATATACCACATTTTTTGCATCCACTCTTCTGTTGAGGGATACCTGGGTTCTTTCCAGCATCTGGCAATTACAAATAGGGCTGCTATGAACATAGTAGAACATGTATCCTTATTACATGGTGGGGAGTCTTCTGGGTATATGCCCAGGAGTGGTATAGCAGGATCTTCTGGAAGTAAGGTGCCGCCCAGTTTTCGGAGGAACCGCCAGACTGATTTCCAGAGTGGTTGTACCAATTTGCAACCCCACCAGCAGTGGAGGAGTGTTCCTCTTTCTCCACACCCTCTCCAACACCTGCTGTCTCCTGAATTTTTAATCTTAGCCATTCTGACTGGTGTAAGATGAAATCTCAGGGTTGTTTTGATTTGCAATTCCCTAATGACTAATGAAGTTGAGCATTTTTTAAGATGCTTCTCCGCCATCCGAAGTTCTTCAGGTGAGAATTCTTTGTTTAACTCTGTACCCCATTTTTTAATAGGGTTGTTCGGTTTTCTGGAGTCTAACTTCTTGAGTTCTTTATATATATTGGATATTAGCCCTCTATCTGATGTAGGATTGGTGAAGATCTTTTCCCAATTTGTTGGTTGCCGATTTGTCCTCTTGATGGTGTCCTTTGCCTTACAGAAACTTTGTAATTTTATGAGGTCCCATTTGTCAATTCTTGCTCTTAGAGCATACGCTATTGGTGTTCTGTTCAGAAACTTTCTCCCTGTACCGATGTCCTCAAGGGTCTTCCCCAGTTTTTTTTCTATTAGCTTCAGAGTGTCTGGCTTTATGTGGAGGTCCTTGATCCATTTGGATTTGAGCTTAGTACAAGGAGACAAGGATGGATCAATTCGCATTCTTCTGCATGCTGACCTCCAGTTGAACCAGCACCATTTGTTGAAAAGGCTATCTTTTTTCCATTGGATGTTTTCAGCCTCTTTGTCGAGGATCAAGTGGCCATAGGTGTGTGGGTTCATTTCTGGATCTTCAATCCTGTTCCATTGATCCTCCTGTCTGTCACTGTACCAATACCATGCAGTTTTTAACACTATTGCTCTGTAGTATTGCTTGAGGTCAGGGATACTGATTCCCCCAGATTTCCTTTTGTTGCTGAGAATAGTTTTAGCTATCCTGGGTTTTTTGTTGTTCCAGATGAATTTGATAATTGCTCTTTCTAGCTCTGTGAAGAATTGAGTTGGGATTTTGATGGGTATTGCATTGAATCTGTATAGTGCTTTAGGCAAAATGGCCATTTTAACTATATTGATTCTGCCGATCCATGAGCATGGGAAGTTTTCCCATTTTTTGAGGTCTTCTTCCATTTCCTTCTTCAGAGTCTTGAAGTTCTTGTCATACAGATCTTTCACATGTTTGGTAAGAGTCACCCCAAGATACTTTATACTGTTTGTGGCTATTGTGAAGGGGATCATTTCCCTAATTTCTTTCTCAGCCTGCTTATCCTTTGAGTATAGGAAGGCCACTGATTTGCTTGAGTTGACTTTATAACCTGCCACTTTGCTGAAGTTGTTTATCAGCTGTAGGAGCTCTCTAGTGGAGTTCTTTGGGTCACTTAGGTAGACGATCATGTCGTCTGCAAATAATGATAGTTTGACTTCTTCCTTTCCAATTTGTATCCCTTTGACCTCCTTATGTTGTCGAATTGCCCGAGCTAGTACCTCAAGTACAATATTGAAAAGATAAGGAGAAAGGGGGCAGCCTTGTCTGGTCCCTGATTTCAGTGGGATTGCTTCAAGTTTCTCTCCATTTAGTTTGATGCTGGCTACCGGTTTGCTGTATATTGCTTTTACTATGTTTAGGTATGGGCCTTGAATTCCTGTTCTCTCCAAGACTTTAAGCATGAAGGGATGCTGAATTTTGTCAAATGCTTTTTCAGCATCCAATGAAATGACCATGTGGTTTTGTTCTTTGAGTTTGTTTATGTAGTGGATTGTATTGATGGATTTCCGTATATTGAACCAACCCTGCATTCCTGGGATAAAGCCTACTTGATCATGGTGGATGATCGTTTTGATGTGTTCTTGGATTCGGTTGGCAAGAATTTTATTGAGTATTTTTGCATCGATGTTCATAAGAGAAATTGGTCTGAAGTTCTCTTTCTTTGTTGGATCTTTGTGTGGCTTTGGTATCAGCGTAATTGTGGCTTCGTAGAAGGAATTAGGTAGTGTTCCTTCTGTTTCTATTTTGTGGAATAGTTTGAAGAGTATTGGTGTTAACTCTTCTTTGAAGGTCTGGTAGAATTCTGCACTGAAGCCATCTGGTCCTGTGCTTTTTTTGGTTGGAAGACTTTCTATGACTCCTTCTATTTCTTTAGGCATTATGGGACTGTTTAGATGGTCTAGTTGGTCCTGATTTAATTTTGGTATTTGGTATCTGTCAAGGAAATTGTCCATTTCCTCCAGATTCTCCAGTTGTGTTGAGTATAGGCTCTTGTAGTAGGATCTGATGATTTTTTGGATTTCCTCAGTTTCCGTTGTTATATCTCCCTTTTCATTTCTAAGTTTGTTAATTTGGATACTTTCTCTGTGCCCTTTGGTCATTCTGGCTAAGGGTTTATCTATCTTGTTGATTTTCTCAAAGAACCAGCTCCTGGTATTGTTGATTTTTTGTATGGTTCTCTTTGTTTCTACTTGATTGATTTCGGCCCTGAGTTTGATGATTTCCTGCCTTCTACTCCTCCTGGGCGAAATAGCTTCTTTTTGTTCCAGGGCTTTCAGGTGTGTCATTAAGCTGGTAATGTATGCTCTCTCCATTTTCTTTTTGGAGGCACTCAGGGCTATGAGTTTTCCTCTTAGCACTGCTTTCATTGTGTCCCATAGATTTGGGTATGTTGTGTTTTCATTTTCATTGTGTTCTAAAAAGTCTTTAATTTCTTTCTTTATTTCTTCCTTGACCAAGGTATCATTGAGTAGAGTATTGTTCAGTTTCCACGTGTATGTGGGCTTTCTGTTGTTTCTGTTGCTATTGAAGACCACTTTTACTCCATAGTGATCAGATAGGAGGCATGGGATTAGTTCGATCTTCTTATATTTGTTGAGGTCTGTCTTGTGACCAATTATATGGTCGATTTTGGAGAAGGTACCATGAGGTGCTGAGAAAAAGGTATATTCTTTTGTTTTAGGATAGAATGTTCTATATATATCTGTTAAATCTAATTGGTCCAAAGCTTCAATTAGTTTCATTGTGTCCCTGTTTAGTTTCTGTTTTCCTGATCGGTCCATTGAGGAAAGTGCAGTGTTGAAGTCACCCACAATTATTGTGTTAGGTGCAATGTGTGCTTTTAGTTTTAATAAAGTTTCTTTTACAAAAGAGGGTGCCCTTACATTTGGGGCATAGATGTTCAGGATTGTCAGTTCTTCTTTTTGTATTTTTCCTTTGACCAGCAAGAAGTGTCCCTCAGGGTCTCTTTTGATGACTTTGGGTTGAAAGTCAATTTTATCTGATATTAAAATGGCTACTCCAGCTTGTTTCCTGAGACCATTTGCTTGTAAAATTGTCTTCCAGCCTTTTACTCTAAGGTAGTGTTTGTCTTTGACCCTGAGGTGTGTTTCCTGTAAGCAGCAAAATGTAGGGTCCTGTTTACGTATCCATTCAGTTAGTCTGTGTCTTTTTATTGGGGCATTAAGTCCATTGATGTTAAGAGATATTAAGGAATAGTGATTGTTACTTCCTATCATTTTTGACGTTATTTTTTAAATTTGAATGCTTAACTTCTTTTGGGTTTGATGAAAGGTTACTATCTTGCTTTTTCCAGGGTGAAGTTTCCCTCCTTGTATTGGTGTTGTCCTCCTATTATCCTTTTTAGGGCCGGGTTTGTGGATAGATATTGGGTAAACTTGGTTTTGTCATGAAATATCTTAGTTTCTCCATCTATGGTGATTGAGAGTTTTGCTGGATATAGTAGTTTTGGTTGGCATTTGTGTTCTCTTAGAGTCTGCATGAGATCTGCCCAGGACCTTCTAGCCTTCATAGTCTCAGGTGAAAAGTCTGCTGTGATTCTGATAGGTCTTCCTTTATATGTTACTTGGCCTTTTTCTCTTACTGCCTTTAGTATTCTTTCTTTGTTTAGAACATTTGGTGTTTTGATTATTATGTGACGGGAAGTATTTCTGTTCTGGTCCAGTCTGTTTGGAGTTCTGTAGGCTTCTTGTATATTCATGGGCATCTCTCTCTTTAGGTTAGGGAAGTTTTCTTCCATAATTTTATTGAAGATATTTGCTGGCCCTTTAAGTTGTAAATCTTCACTCTCCTCTATGCCTATAATCCTTAGGTTTGGTCTTCTCATTGTGTCCTGGATTTCCTGGATATTTTGGGTTACAAGCTTTTTGCATTTTGCATTTTCTTTAACTGTTGAGTCCATGGTTTCTATGGAATCTTCAGCATCTGAGATTCTTTCTTCTATCTCTTGTATTCTGTTGTTGATATTTGTATCTCTGTCCCCTGATTTCTTCCCAAGGCTTTCTATCTCCAAAGTTGTCTCCCTTTGAGTTTTCTTAGTTGTTTCTACTTCTGATTTTAGATCCTGGATGGTTTTGCTTAGCTCCTTCACTTGCATGTTTGTGTTTTCCTGTAATTCTTTAAGAGATTTTTGTGTTTTCTCTTTCATGAGCTCAGCCTGTTGACCAAAGTTCTCCTGTATTTCTTTAAGAGATTTTTGTGTTTCGTCTTTCATGACCTCAGCCTGTTGAGCAAAGTTCTCCTGTATTTCTTTAAGTGTTTTTTGCATTTCCTCCTTGTTGGCTTTTGTATTCTCCTGGATTTCTTGCAATGATTTTTGTGTTTCCCTTGCAAGGGCTTCTACCTTTTGATCCATTGTCTCCTGAATTTCTTTATGTATGACCTTCATGTGTTCCTGTACCAGCATCATGACCAGTGATTTTAAATCCAAATCTTGTTTTACTGGTGTGATGGGGTATCCAGGACATGTTGGTAGAGGAGAATTGGGTTCAGATGTTGCCATATTGCCTTGATTTCTGTTAGTGACGTTCCTGCGTTTGCCTTTTGCCATCTAGATCTCACTGGTGTTAGTTTATCTTGTCAGTGCTGGACTCACCAGTGCAAGCTGCCCCTTCCCAGTTGGCCTCTGGTGCACAGCTTACCTCCTGCACTGCTTGTAGACAGTGTGCTGCTGCCCAGGCTGTTCAGATCCCAAAGCAGGCACCCGAAGGCTCCCGCTGGGGCCCGCTGGATTCACTGGAGCACACTGACTTCTCCCAGCTGGCCGCCCGGAAGCCCAGCTAGCCACTTGCAGGACTTGGAGATGTAATGCTGCCGCCCAGACTGATCTGGATCCGGAAGCGGAGAGAGTAGAGCTAAGGGCTTCTGCCTGAGGCCTTGCCCCAGATTGTGTCTGTGGAGCAGATGGAGCCCGTGTGCACTCCCAGGGAGTGCCGACGGTGTATGCTACTGTGACCTCCCCTGAGTTCCGCTCACTCCGCTGGGCAGCCGATCTGCCAACCGGGCTATCGCACACAAGGTTAGCCTGGCCGCCCAGTCCCTGAGTCCAGGCAAAAGCCTGGGAGGCCAAGGTCCGAGCAAAGTTCCCCTACAGCTTTGACTGTTAATTGGGTTTGCCAGGTGACTAGGATGGCGGGCGTGTGCGCCCGCGCTCCCTGAAAGCGCCGGGAGAGTCTGCTTTGCTAACAATCGCCTGGGCGGGTTGACTCACAGATGGCCCACCAAGCCGCCCAGTTCTTGGGGTCAGTCCTGTGCCTTTTGGGGCCTGGACCCCCGCTGACAAAAGGTATTCTTAAAGACAGGTGGCACAGTCATGTAATCCCAGAACCGGATAGGCAGAGGCAGGGCGATAGCTCCACATTCAAGAAGAACATGATCTATAGAGTGAGTTCTAAATAACCCAGCTATAAAGTAATATGCTGTCTGACCCAAAGATGGAATGGGGGAACTTCCAAGAACCCAAGAGACTGAGAGTCCTTAGGGGTGTTAGGGTCGTCCCTGCCTCTGGTATCCTTTCTCTGTTCCAGGGCTGCAGGGAGCAGCCATTTTCTTTTGTTTTAGGGTGATTGAATGCAAGGCCTTACACATGACGTGGAAGCGTTCCGCCCCTGAACTGCATCTGCAGCCCACAGCGGTTCCACTGGAGCTGTGTTTGCCTCCTGGGGCTGTCTGTCTGGGATGATGACTCTGAGGAAGGGAGCTGGGGGACATATTTGTGTCATTAAGTGTGGTAGGGCTGTAGGGGCACAGAGGTCCTTGGCTCAGCCGTGGGGGTCGGGGGTAGAAGTTAAGCTATTTGGAGAGTGAGGATGTGGGTCTGAAGAGAAAGGAGTGAACTCCTGACATCAAGAACATTGAGGTAGAGTGTTGGATATCAGCCAAGATGGCGGTTGCCCAGTGTGAGCGCCACTGTCAGTTTGAGCAACTCACAGCAATTTGGAACCTGTGTGTACATAGCCAGCCTTTTTGGGCTGTGTGTGTACATGCATGTTCACATGAACATATGCATGTGCATGTGTGTGATTGAGGGCATGCATGTGTGCACATGCCTGTGGAGGCTATAGAAATCATTTTTGAGTGTGTTTTTTTTTCTAATTTCCTTTCTGTTGCTGTGATTTAAAAAAAAAAAAAACAGTCTGGTCAAAAGCAGCTTAGGTGAAGGGGGGATTTATTTCTCTTATATTTCCAGGTCACAATCCATCACTGATGGAAGTCAGGGCAATAATTCAAACACGAACTTGAAGCAGAAACCAGCTAGGTTCTTCGATTCTTGGCTTTTTATGGGTGGACTCATGATTAGCCAGCTTTCTTATCCAGCTCAGGACTGCTGTTCAAAGTGGGTTGGGCCCTCCTACATTAGTTTATCACTGGGACACTTCCCATAGCCATGGCTGCAGCTGGGCAGTCCCTCAGTTGAGACTCCCTTTCCCCAGGTGACTCTAGGCTAGGTCAAGTTGACAGTAAAGCTCACGGAGACAGTTGTTCTCCATTGCAGTTTTTGAGACAGTCTCTCACTGAACCTAGAGCTCCCTGATTCAGCTGAGTTGGCTGGCCAGTGAGCTCCGGGGGCCATCCTGCCTCTGTCCCCCAGAGCTGAGACTGGAGATAAGCACTGCCCGGCCTGGCTCTTTTGCTAGGGTTCTGGGGGAAAAGTCCTCACGCTTGCATCAAAAGCACTTTTCCCATTGATCCCTCTCCTATCCTAGTGCTGCCAGGCCTTTTGATGCTACATGGGAGACAAACTTGAGTGTTACTCATGCCGTTAGCAGATTATGGCATCGTGACCATGGACGACTGGACATAAAAGGTCCTGATGTCAGAGTCTCACACAGACATGGCGTGCACAGAGGCTGTGTTCAAGAACATGACCACGTTGCTGCAGGACTCTGAGGCGTCTGGACCCTGCTTTGAGAAACTCCAGGCCCCCTTTTGTGAGGTTGTTTGAGGAAAGCAGCCCCATCTCCCACCCTCAGGGAAACGTATTTCCTGCCTTACCCGTTTTAGCTCTTGATTAAACCCAATTTGGCATGCCTTTCCATCTGATTACTTATTCATAGCCTCCTCTAGTCTTTTTGTGGGGACAATTGATTACAAGTTCATCTAGGAACTTACCCAGAGGCTTCTTGTCCCAGCAAGAGACAGAGTCCTTATCAGGGTCCCTGACCCAGGTTCTTTCCTTGTCCCAGGAGTGTGGTGGGACACTCTGGAAAATTCTGTGGAAGACTAAAGGACATTGGAAAGCTGTGGCTGTTGGGGAGAGGTCTGGCCCTCAAGTTGAAAAATCAGTTCGATTCTTGCCAGAAGTTAGAGTGTGAGGCAATTTAGCAAATTGTGGCTTGAAGCAGATGTTTAATTAGCGCAGAGGCTGAGCAGCTCCTGGTGGCAGAGGGAGCGGAGGGCAGCTTCTCTCTCTCTCTCTCTATCACTACCAGGGGAACTCTGGCTCTGGGGAGGCTTGTCTGGTCCACAGAGAACCTGGAGGGCTGGGACTTCTGGGTCCTCAGAGAGTCTGTGTATAGGACCAGGATTTTGCCATCAGTTGGGAGCTGGGCCTTGGAGGCTTGCTCTCCGTAAGCCCCATGTGGGATTGCTGGTCCCCTTCCTTGCAATGTGGAACTCTATCTTACGATCCTGAAGAGACTGTTGCCGTCCTGAAGCCAGGGCACTGCGATTACACAGGAGACCCCCCACCAAAGACTGTCCCCTCCCCCGAGAAGATGGGAAGGCTCAGGAGACTGAGCAAGAGAGGTGCTCTCCTCTGAGGTGTTGTAAACCTTTCACAGTGGCTGGGAGAGGAGATTCTTGCCTTTAGTGGTACAGTTACCACTTCTAAGGGATGTTCCTGAGAGTACTCTGTCACCCACACTCTTGTAGGAAGCTGGGGTGAACGGTTGTCGGCTCACATCTCCCTGGGGAAAGTCTCCCAACACACAGTCTTTCTTCCTCTGTCATCCAGAGCTATGACCCCGTCTCCTTCCTTAGGAGATACATAGGTTCTTCTTTACTCCTCCTCCTTTTATGTCTAATTTATCACCTAGACCTGTGGAGTCCTTTCCAGATGTTTTTCACACCACTGTCCCCCCTTCCCCATCCTGATCAGGATTGCCCCACTCAGTTGTATGCACATCTGGAGCCCAGGGCATTCAGTGTTGTCAGGGAACCCCTGTGCCTTATAGGTTACCAGCAAAAGCCTTGGTCTCAGTTCCGGTGGTGCCTGGAACATCTTCACTCCCAAGTGAAAAAAGCCTCATGTAGTATCTCTTCATGGCTGTGGAAATGGTCCTGAGGGCAGGACAGCCAGGCTGTGGCCTAGCTCCAGATCAGCCAATCACCTTCTCTCAGCAGGAAGAGCTTCCCCACATCACCAATTCCGGGTAGGTAAGACTGTCCCTCCAGAGACTGAGGATGTGTGCTCCAAGGGTGATGGAGGAAGGGCAGACGAGGCAATGAGGAAAGGCATCCTTCCAGGGGTGTCTTCTAATTAGCCTGCCACATCTGTATCCACCCTGAATCCAGGGCCATGTCTCCAGAGGAAACACACTGTGTGATGCTTTTCACCAGAGGGATCCATCTGGGCAAGCGCCCTGAAGATGGTCCCTGTTCTTTCCTTGCAGACCTCTGGCCCTGACTCCAGCTCTGTGCCAAGCCTGAGTCACAGTTACCTTAATTCCCCTCCCTTCTGACATTTTCTCCCACTACGGACAAACTGTAGATGTTCCGGAAGTTCCCTGAGTCCCTTGACTGCACCTGCTGTTCCCTTTGCCTGGATAGCACTCACGGGGGCAGCCCAGAAGGTCACCGATGATGTAGAGGAGATTTCACTGTGGTAGAAGAATCTCACAGGCCCCATTGTTTCTTCTGATGCCTCAGCCCGTGAGTCAGAGAGGAGCCTTACTCAGAGCTGGATCAAACTCCGAGTCCCAGTGACTCCAGGCCACCCCCACTTCCTGTCTTCAAGCCCTCCAGTCACCACCCACTCCCTGTGTTGGAGGAGGAGGAAGACACCATGTCAGGCTGATGCCAGCCATTGCAGATGACCCCAGAGGCTCTTGGTCTCCTTGTGTGATTGACGGTCGCTGAGCTTGAGTTTTCTGGCTCAGTTTCCATTCCTGCCCCCGATTCCAGCCACTGCCCTGATGCGGAGACCATGACAGCACTAGAAGCAAGAAGATCTTCATAATAAGACTCCGATTGAAAATAGCATCAGCAACCAAATCAAGAAAAGAAGCTCGAGGTGATGCATGCCTATCATCCTAGCACTCATGAGACTGAAGTCTGGGGTCAAGTCTATGTCCAGCCCGGTCCACACAGTGAGAGCTTGTCTCGAGTACAAGCATGTATGTTACCAATTACATTAACAACCCTAATTAAAATTTTCAGCTAGAGGTGATAGTACATGCTTGTAATTCCAGTACTCAGGAGGTTGAGGCAGGAGATCAAGGTCAGCCTGGGCTTAGAGTGAAGCTTGCCTCACAGAGACAAGATAGGACAACAAAGGCAGTGACTATGGTGATCAGATTTAGTGACCATTTTCTTTATGTGCTCTGTCTCTTTTTATGTGCCCATTTCTACAAGCTCTAATATTGGTCTTGAGACTATCTATCTATCTATCTATCTATCTATCTATCTATCTATCATCTGTCTGTCTATCATCTATTTATCTATCATCCCCCCTCCCATAAATTAGAGGGAGCCACACACATGCTTGGCAGGTGTTCTGCCACTGAGCCATTCCCTATTCTAGAAGCTTCTCAGTTTGATGGATGGACTAGGTAGCAGAAACTCTCTCTCTCTCTCTCTCTCTCTCTCTCTCTCTCTCTCTCTCTCTTTCTCTCTCTCTCTCTCTGTGTGTGTGTATGTATGTGTGTGTGTATGGTGTGTGTAGTGTAGTGATCTTATTCAGGGTCGCTCCCAGTGGTGTATTTTGACACTCTAGGGACATGTATCCCTGTCTGGAGGCAGTGATAGGTTCACAGTTTGGAGTGTGTACTCCTAGCTTATACAGGGGAGGAGGCAGAGATCTCAGTAAACATTGTGTAGGGAGCAGGAGGACACTGAAAGCCAGGGATTTACCCTTGAATTTCACCTCCACTTGCAACAGTACAGAGATCAGGAAGCTTTAACTGGTGCTAAAAGTGTATTGAACTTGCCCACAGCAGCTTTTGCTCAGGCCGAGATACACATCCCACGCTCAGCTCAGTACTGACCCGGGAGGAAAAGGCACTTGAAAGGGGCTGGGCAGAAGCTCAGTAGGGGCAATATTTGCTGTACAAGGACGACAACTTGAGGATGCCAAGCACCCAGGTATAAAAGCTGGGTGCAGCATCATACACCTGTACCTCAGGATTCAGAGGCTGAGACAGGCGGATTTCAGGGCCTTTTTGGCCAGCCACACTTGCTGGGATGGGGAGCTCCCATCAGTGGGAGACCTTGCACACACACACACACACACACACACACACACACACACACACACACACCAAACTCATGTTCTCGTGGTCTCTAGCTGGGAGAACTAAGAGTTTCACTGAGTATCGAGCTTCTACCCAAGTGATTTTCTCAGCACGAGACCCTGATTTCTTCAGCCTTTTTCTAGCCTTTAACGATCTTTTTGTCATTGTGTGGCCATGTTTACCAGATCTGTTCTTCCAGTTCAACTAAGGAACCTTTTATCCAGGACTGCTTTAACCTGAAGCACTCCACATTACAAATAACCCCAGACCACTCGGGCTGTCAGTCGGATACTGTGTATCTCAGCTGATGGGAAGGCTAGGGGTAGGTGATCTAAGCTATGTTCAGCAGCATCAAAAGTCCAGGCTCAGCCCTGGGTTCCATCTCCAGTGTGAAAAACACCAAGAGTAGTGGTTCATTCTTGTGATCACAGAAGTTAGGAGACAGTGGCAGGAGGATCCAAAGTTCAAGGTCATCCTTACTATACAGAAAGTCTGATGCTAGCTGATATGTACTCTACAAGACCCAGTCTCCACAAAAGAAAACAACAAACAAAACTTCTCTGGATAGCTTCACAGGCCAGAAAACAGACGTAGGACACTTTTGAGGTATTGCAAGGCCCAGCCTAGCCTGCAACCCGTCTACCCCAGAATCCCATACTCGCCTGAACCAGGGCAACTGTACAGCAGTGAGTCAGGCAGGCTTTAGGGTCTGGAGAACGAAGCTGATCCCAGAGGCTGTGCTACCCAGGTTCTGATGCTGATGTTTTGTGGAGGCTTCAGCCCCAAGAGCACTGTGCCTGCTCCCTTGAGGAGAAAGCTTGCCTGTTGTTCTTGTGTTTAATGGGTCTGATGGTGACCCACCCCTTAGCCTAGGTCTTTGTGAGGCACAAAGTGCACCTCTTTTGGTGTTATCAGGATGAGCACATGAATATGTAATTTTGGAAGGCTCGGGTAGGGGGAGGACCTGCAGGCCATAGGAGATGTGGGATGATTGCCCCTGGCCAGGACTCTGTGTGGCATTGGCCATTACCTTAGAGAAAAGATGGGCTCTCCTATGTAAGGAATGGTGTACCTGCTGAGAGTGTTGGCTCACACAAGACCTTAAGTGCTGGCCTTTCCTCTCCGAGGTCCTTGGTTACTATGGGATGGCAGCTTCCTCCATGAGATGGGCTCTATATGCAAAAGACCTGTTCTGCAGGATGCCATTGGGAGTGATAACTCGCTAGTGGGTATCTGTTTGAATGATGTAAATCATGGAGCTTAAATCACTGTCAAGGTCCTAGACACTGGAAGGCCAAGGTCAAAGTGGCAAAACATCTGATGTCTGGTGAGTGATGGTTCTGGTTGGTAGATAGCGCCTTCTCGTTGTCTTCCCACAGCAGAGGGCTGAGCCCCTCCATTCCCACAACCTCACTTTTCTAAGGATCCTGTATCAGTCACTGTTCTTGTGGCTGTGACAAAAGGCCCCGAGAAAAGCAACTTAAGGAGAGAAGGGTTAACTCTGGCTAACAGTTTAGGACAGGCCTTCCTTCATAGTGCGGGAGTGAGGTGGCAGGATTGTGACAGGCAGTCACACTGCATCTGTGTGGCATTGCGTTTTTGCGGACCAGTTATGGGTCCATGTCCTCCCCTTCTTCCCTTTCAGGTACACATCAGGCTGGAAGGATAAAGTGGAGTCTGGAATGGGTGGGGCACTACCAGATTCTTGTCTACCTGGGAGTGAGTGCCAGGGGCCAGAGGGTAGTGGGGAGAGTCCTTCTCTGATGATCTTAGTGTTAACAGTTCTTTTAGGCAAAGGCATTATCCGATGACCTTCAGAGAAACAGCTGTCTGAGACTATTTTAACTTGTACACATACCTTTATGTGGTGTGGGCTTGTATGCAAACACACTATTCAGAGTGAACCAGGCATATATATGGGCTTTGGAGAGTACAAAGGAGTTTGGGGGTAAATGAAAATTATTGATTAGAGTTTAAAGTTCTATGAATGCCTCCTTTACCTGGAGAGGCTTTCCAGGAATCCCAGGTCCTTACCGGGCAGGTTTCTTATCAGGAGAAAGGAAGCTGAGCCTGGGTCTCACCAAGGCTCTCTGACATTATCCACAGGTAGATGTATTGGGGGCTTCGAGCTCCCCAGACAAGATCAGAGAAGGAGAAGCCCTGCTGGGAAAGGGTGTCCCCCATTTTGCACTGAGCTCAGAAGGCTGCCCGGATAACGGTAGACTTCGACCACACTTAGCAGGGCTCAACACATCTGCAGCCCCGGGACCAATGCGAGGTGGACGCTGGTGCTGGGCTCACCTGCTCCTTTGTATTTAGTTTGGGACCCGGTCCATGGGATGGAGCCACCCACAATTAAGGTAATGTGGTAATTAAGGTAATACTACCCGAAGTAATGCTCACAGGTGTGTTGAAACCTTGTCTCCTAGGCCACACTAGATCCTGCCAAGGTGACAACTAAGTCCAACCATCACAAAGCGGGAGGGATCAGAGGGAGTGTCAGTGAGATTGTTGGAGTGGCTTCGCAGGAGACCCGAGCTAGGGAGGCAAGAATCTGGAAAGGAAGGGACAGGCTCATTCCCAAGGAGACTTAAAGCTCCTTGATACCAGCCACTGTCAGTCTGGGTTTCTGGCCTGCCACTATGACGTGGTATTCTACACTGGGAAGCTGGAAGCCATTGAGTGTGTGGAGATCCATTTCAGCAACACCAGTCAGTGAAGCTTATGAGAGGAAAATGACCATGTTCATGGCCAAATGCTGAATGCTGTTTGAATCTTTGAGCGCTGCTGACCATTCCACTCTGCTTTGGAATGGGAAGGCAACCATGGGCCCTGTGTGTGTGTGTGTGTGTGTGTGTGTGTGTGTGTGTTTCGGGGTTGCTGTACCTCTGACAGCTATAACTGAGTACTGGCCTAGAGCTCAGGGCAGTTTCCTTCCCCTACCCTGTTTGCAGAATCTAAGGCAGATTCAAGAGATCTGGCAAGAGCTGGAATGAGTCCCAGAGTGGTGTCATTTGCTGGGGGGTATCCCAGCACTGTGTCCAGGTAGTACTTTACATGGGTTATCCTCATCTAATCGAATACTCCCTAGGGCAGGCACTTCTGTCTCCTCCTAGCAGCTGAGTCAGGAAGAGGTGAAGATGCGACCAGCTGAAGTAAATTGCTCGGAGCTCAAAGATGAGAAGTGGAATTGAGCCCACGTTGACGGATCAGGGACGGTCCTTCTAACTACACAGGTCTACTGCTGCTTCAGGGGCCTCAGAGCCAGACCACATCCTCCATCCAGCTCCTCCTTTGCTAGGGAGTAGGGACAACATGAGAGGCTGGCTCTCTACTCTTGTTCTTTCAGGCAAAGGTTATCAGGGGAAGCAGGCAAACAAGTGAGTTGTGAGGCCGGGAGGTGGCTCAGTTGGGCAGTGCTTGTTGTGCAACCTTGAGGATCTGAGTTCGATCCACAGAGCCCACATCAAAAACCAGGCATGTGCTACATGTTTGTAATGACACCACTGGGTCAGTGGGGACAGATGGGCACAGAAGAATTCTTGGGACTTTCTGGCTAGACAGCCTAGGCTACTGGTCAAGCACAGGTCAGTGAGAGACCCTGCCTCACAAAACAAGATGGACAGTGGCTGAGACCAAAGGCTCTGTCCCCACTCCTGGCATTTCTGGCCAGAGGTGGGACTCTTGGGTGATAGTGCCTGGCTGGCAGAACCAGCTCAGAGAATGTGCCCTTGCAGTAGGTAGCGCAACCCAGCACTTCCCATCTCTCTCTTACTTCCTGTCTCTCAGGAGGTGAGAAACTTTACTCTTCCATCCCAGCTACAGTGCTCTGCTCACCACAGGCCCAGAGACAACAAGCCAAGGAGCCAGCGACCAACGCCCCTGTGACCTGTGACCGTGGGCTGAAACCAGCCTTACCATTCGTGATTTTTCTTGGGCACTTAGTCACAGAGACACGAGCTGATGAAGATATTATTTGTCAGTGTATAGTTGCACACACGTGTGCATGCACGCCCACAATATAATTCATCCCACATTCACATGTCAGTGGATATCCTGGGTATTATTTGTCTCCCATAGCCACAAGAGTACAGTGACCTAAATCCCAGCCCACTAAGTAGACAGGTGCAGCCAAGCCCAGTTATCGCAATGGCTACTGGAGTGCCTCTCTACCCAGGCTGGGAGAACCACCAATAGGTATGTCTGCTTCCAAACACACGCCTGCTTTGTTCTGGATGCCTCAGTCAGAAGCCAAGCATTCCAAGTCTGATATGGAATCAGACACTGACAGATTTTTATTTTGGGGTGGGCTTGGAGAGCCCTCTGCACCCACAGTCACAGGAAATGCAGATGTGCCGCTTGCCTCTTGTGTGTCGGATTTCTGGAGCTATCACTCCAGAGTGACCAGGCATCGGAGCCTCCGGGGTCAAGTTCAGGCTTGTTGGAGGGAATCCTATCTGAGGCTGTGAATGTGTTCTGTGCAGCTGTTCTCAGCACTGAGAGACTGGCAGGGATTTTCCTGGTGAGACTGGGGCTTCATCATAGGAACAGCAGTTAAGCGCTAATTTAACACGGTGGGTGTAGCAGGAACAGAGGCGAGCTGCTTCTGCCAGGAGGGATGAGCATGTTTTGTTCTCTCTGTGGGAAGTCGCGATCTTGACATTTGTTTTCAGTTTAAGTCTCTGGATGGTTGTGGTAGGGATTCTTTCATTCATTCATTCACTCACTCATTCATTCTGTGTGTGTGCATGTGTATGTATGTGTGTGGGCATGTCTGTATGTGTGCACATGTGTGCATGTGTGAATGTTTGTGTGTGTATAGAGAGACAGAGAGACACAGAGAGAGAGACACAGAGAGAGCTGTCTCATAGGCATGGAAGTCGCTAAGTAGACTATGCTGTTTGACAGGTGTGCACATGTCTCCCCAAGGGAGTCCTAAACAGATTATAAGCTCATAGCATCGCACTTGCATTTTCTTTTGTGAGATTATTGAACTCCAGTCCTCACACACCCATGCCAAACACCTTGTTGACTATCTGACTCCGGGCCTAATATATGCCAGGCACACCCCTTTCATTTTAGCCACTAAGTTCTTGTAGTGTCCATTTATTTGTTCATCGGCTGTCCACTTGTCATCTATCTATCCTCTGCTCATCTGTTGATCCCTAAAATGCTTATGATTCTCTTCTGAGTGTGGGAACTATCCAAATATTTGAGGCTAAGCTTTCCCCTGAAAGAATGGATTTCCCAATCAGGGAAACGGGCTTCTGAGAAAATCACTGACACAGTGTGTTAGTCCTACTACATAGACCAGGTTGGAATATTCATTGAATACCTATTGTATGCCAGCCACTCTTCATACATTATTAATGTTTGAACCTTTGGCTCTCACGCCATTGCTTCAGGCAAGGGCACTGTGGTCATCCCGTGTTGTAGATGACAAGACAGATGTTCTGAGAGACGGCGTGGCTTAGGTCTGTTCGCCTCCGGCCCAGACCTGCCTTTCTCTTACACTTGCATGCTACCTGTTCTTCCTCCTCAGGGTCTATGACAGATAAAGTAAGACTGATAGCTGGAAATGGAATTGAGTAGCAGGATTCAAGAGGTTATCCACCTTGGGCTTTGTAGGCTGAGTAAGAGTTCTACTGTAAAGAAGAGATGTGGTGTCTTGAAGGAAGGAGATTGTTTAGGCTCCTCAGAGAGGTATGTATGAAGCTCTGCAGAATGCACACATGGGATCTCCAACTCTGGAGCTTCCAGGATGGGCTGCTGAAGTGAGGGACGCTGATTGGCTGGCTCTTTTCATACTGAGAGTCAGCATTTTCAATGCCAAAGGCCTTGGGATATCCACCCTTATGAGTTTGAAAAGTACAGCTGTTTGTTTCCAGGGTAATTTTTTCCCTCATTTTTTTTTTCTGACTTAAAAATCTCAATTTTGGCAACCTACATATCAGAGCAGAATTTCCAGTTCAAAGTTTTAGGATCTGACTTGTGGCTGATTTCAGATGTTACTGTGTAAACCCACCCTGTCTTGTGGTGGTAAAGAACTGTCCTCTACGTAATTGGCATTCCACTGTTGATAGAGATGGGGGGCACACTGGACAGTGGCATCCATCTTAACTTAACACTGGTAACATGTGGGACACCTGCTTTCACCTCGGACAGGCTTACAACTTGGTGGCCACAATCCTTCCCTAACCAGCAGCTTCAAATTGTACTGCATCTGAGGGACAAAGCCAGCGGGGGATGGGCTGTGTGTAGGTTTCTGGATGTTTGCCTTGAATTAGGGGAGGGAGGTTGTCTTTTCTCTGCCATCTTAGAAATCTGATGAGTCACTGTTAAACATTTTGAAGTGGGAAGAAGAGAAAAGGGGAGAGGACTCCAAGGGCGGATGAGACTTTGATCTTAACAGAGCCGTCATTGTTGGGAGCCTGCACAAAGACAGTTTGCTTTCTGTGTCTAGATCCTGGTAATTAGGGCCTTCTAATGACCCGTTCCAGAAAGAAAGTTATTTGCCGTTAAGAACACTAAGCGTTTATTTGCAGGGAATGGGCTTAATTCAATTAGCAGGAACTGGGAGGCACTAGCAGCACAAGGTATATTAGCCCAGAACTTGGTTTGTAATGAGACCCAGAAAGTACTTAGAGGGAAAAAAGCTAATTACCCAAAATTCTTTTTTTTTCAATAATACAGAGGGTTTAGCACAAATTTCAGAAGCCTGTATCCCAAATCCCTTAAGCTTTAATTAATGATTAACAGTGTAGCAGAAGAGAGGGAAGGAGCCTTGGCCAAGGGCGGTTCTTAATAAGTCCCACCCTCCAACTGCACTTCACAATTTGCAAAACATTGTGAATATTCACAGCCTCCTCCTTCTGTGCGTGTCCCCAGCTTGCCTGACTTTCCCATCACAGTCTGGCTGAATCTTCAAGCTCTGTTGTTAGTTTACTATTGGAGTTGAAGGAGCAGAGCAGATCTACTGTCACAGACACTATGGTCCAAGTTCATGACCTTGGGCATGAAGCTAAAATCTTCTTTGCTATCCTGTGATGGCGCTATCCGACCTGCTCACATGTGGTTACTTAGTATAAATGAATCAGAATGAGATGATGTTTAAGAGGACTCCCTCACTCACAATGGCACATTCCAGAGGTCCACACTGGCCCTCTGGGATGGTGCAAATACAGCTTGTCTCTGCTGTTCTGGGAAATTCTAAAGGGTAGTGCCAGCTTGTCTTGTCCATCCATTGAAGGTAATGTGATAAGAACTGAGAGAGATGATGTAGAGAAAACATCATGTTTATAGCATCATCTGTGATGAGGGGGCAGGGAAAAGTTATGGGCCACCCATCCTCATCTCATCAGACACCCCATTCTTGATGTAATGGGGTAGGATAATGAAGGTCAGGGACATAGGAAAGAGTAGACATCCAGCAGAGAGTTTTCGGGCCTCTGTTATCTGCCCCATTACAATTCAACTGCTAGACAGACTCTGCCCCATGCTCTCCACTAATCCTAGCTGTCCACCCAGCTAGGCAGATGTGCCCTCTCCTCTTAGTAAATGGAATGATGGGGGCTGTCACAGGCTAAGTACCTTGTAGGACATGAGCCAGGACAGTGGCTCGTCCCATGGACACCAGACCCAATTTGTTCTCATTTTGTTCAAGGTCTGGATGCCACTGTTTTATGAAGCAAGGATTACACTTGGAAGCTCTTGCAGCCCCAAGGGTTCCCGAGGAGGCTCTGAAAGCTGCTCTGTTTCCCAGCTGGATTGAAGCCAGGGATTTCCTGATAGGACACAATGGCAAAGAGTGACCACGACCACGGCAAACTTCAGGAGCCAAGTCTTGCCCCCACTGACACTCTTTCTCCCTCAGCTGCCTTCAGGAGAGAATCAGAACTCCAGAGCTCGTCTCTGGCTGCTCTCCAATGCTCATCTGGGGACTGATGATGATTTGGGGACTATGCATCTGTGAGCAGCCTATGGCCCTTAAGTAAGTAGTACATAGCATCTTTCAGGGGCTGACCCTGCATTGGGAGATGCAGGACAGAATTTGTGTCTGAAAGAGGGAGAACATCTTGACATCACCTTCCTCATTTCAAAAGCATCTGCGAACAGAGCCTGTTCGCCTCACATGTGGCTCTGCTACAGGTTATCTGGTCCTGGAGGCTTGGTGCTGCAGGCCTGTGATTCCAGTCTCAGGAATCTCCGGAAGATTAAAAAGTTCAGTGCCTTCCTTAACTACATGAGTTTGAGGACAGCCTCGGTCACATGAGACCTTGTCTCAAAATAACATAAAATGAGACTAACATTGGCTTTCAAGTGCTGACAATGACTGAGGTTTTATGAGCGGCAGGTCTGGTCTTCGGGTGGCTTTTATGCAGAGGATGTAAATGCTGCCAACGCTTCCTCTCTTCTCTATTGAGATCTTCAATAGAGCTGTTTGAAGCTCTAGGGCCCGACTTACTTGTCTTAAGCTCCCAGAGCTCAGGCCTCTCACAGTGGGTCTTAGGAATGGGTGTTCTTTCTCAGCCTTTTGATGTAACAGTGCCCTAGACCTTAGTATGTCTTCAGACATTAACACAACTAACTCCATGACAGAAGTACAATTTGGGCCATAACTGTCATCACATAAGTAGTACGACCTACCAAAATGAAAATAAAAACTCTTACAATTCAACAGCTAGATAGACTCTGCCAGCACTTCCCATAAAACCCACAGTTCAAGGAAAGTCTCTCAATGTACTAACCTTTATTTTTGGCTTCTGTACTTCCATTTCTGGATGACTGTTTCTGTTAATTGAAGTATGTATACCCAGGTTATGGTTTTGTGCTTGAAAGCTCAGGCAAGAAAGGATTGGTGTTACTCTGGGATTGGGAACACCCAAGTGTAGTCTCTTGCCTGATAATAAAGTCTTTCTATCGGCTTATATCTGTGTCCAGGTAGTCTTCTATGGTGGATAGATACCCCACAGTATTTTTCTAGTTTTTTTCCAAGGGCATTATAGCCTCTTTTGTCTGTTCCAGAGGTACATATATGACCATAGCCTGCAGAATGCCCTTCACCCGTGCATACAATAGACTACTAAGTCATTCTCACATCATGCATTGGACTGGGGGTAGAAGATGAAGATTTAATTAAGATGTGGGCTGGGCCACAAAGGGGGTGGGGAGGGGCAGGAACACAGTTCAAAACAATAGTTTGACATTTTCTGGGATCACAAAGCATTCCATGTCATCCTGGGGTGGCGGGGGAGGGGTCCTCAGTCCTTAAAGTGCTTTCTGTGCAAACAGGATCACTGGAGATCCGCTCTGTGTCTGCTTGAGGAGAAGCTGGCTGCAGTAATGCATGTCTACACTCTCAGTGCTGGGAGGTGGTGGCAGGTGCATTCTAGGGCCTGTCGGCCATTTATTCTTGCTGTGTTGGTAGGCCTGCTCTCAAAATTGAAATGAAGAGGGACAATGGAGGCCACCCAGTGTCAACCTCTGTTCTCCATAATGCATATATACAGCCAGCATGAAAGTTTACACTGACTTCATCTGGGTTGGGAAGACATGGAGAAGGCTCTTTGGAGTAAATGTGGTTGGAAATGGGGAGAAAATCCAGGGTGTAGTTAGGGCGGGAGCTCTAGACACCTGGATCATATGTTGTAAGACTGAAAGGGTTAGTTAGACTCTCTCTCTGTCTGTCTCTCTGCATATAGGTGTGTGTTTCTGTGAATGTGTTTCTGTGAATAGACATGTTTGAGCCAGATAACAACCCCAGATACCATTACTTGGTCATCATCTGCCTTGTTTGTTTTTGTTGTTGTTTTCTGCTTCATTTCATTTTGCTTGCTTGTTTTGTGGGACAGGGTTTCTCACTGGTCTGTGCTTCTGTTTAGTCTAGGCTGAGTGGCCAGCAAGCTCCACTGAGCCACCTGTCTTTGTCTCTCCAGTTCTGGGATGATAGGTTCATTCTGCCATGTTGGATTTTTACATTGGTTCTGAGGATTGAACTGGGGTCTTCACTTGCAGAGCAAGCTCTTTGCCAACATTCCCATTCCTACCATGTATCCAGACCCTATCTTCTTATATCACCACCCGCTTCAATTGTTGTCCACCTTGATAGTCAATTGTTGTCACCTCCCAGAAGACAACCTCAACAAGATATCAGACTCTTTCCACCCACAATGCGTCACAATAGGGATTTCTTTTTTATTGCTATTTTTGTTTGGCCTGTGTGCATGGGGGGCAGGAATGTCATGTGGGCAGAGGTCAGAGGACATATAAATGGAATCTTCTCTTCCTCCACTGTGTGGGACAGAATTCATGCCCTCTGCTTTGATGACAAACACATTTACTCTTAGATCCATGCCATTCCTTCAGCCTCCAGGGCTTAATTTCAACCTGTGTCACTTTGGGTAACACTCCATCCTCTGTGCGATGGATTCAAGGCAATGAGAAACCCAATAAGGAAGACTTAGGTCATTGGCTGCCTGTCAAATAGAGGGGAGAGGGTCCACTGGAATCTCCTTGGCAGTCAGAGATATAATCACATTGAACAAATTTCTGATTTTGGTTTCACTGTATGGAAGAGGAACAATTTGTTGTCCTGATTTTGAGTTTATGTCATTAAGAAATGATGATGACAAATCTTACCCAGCTGTTAATCTAATAAGAGATGTGAGGGAGGACTAAACTGATGGAGGGTGAAGTGTTGGTGCAAGGTCCTTTCCCATGTCACCACCCCCTTTCACATCCAGTCCTACATGCTCCCCCAATGTCACTGCCTTAGATTCAATCCCTGGAGGTGTGTCCTAAGACAGGGTTTTGGAAACCAGTGTCTTTTGGAAGCAGAGGTCCCTGGAAGCCTTGGAGAAGGAGAAAGAACTCAAGAAGGTCAAGGATAGCATGTTAAAAACATGTCTGAAGGCTGGCTGTGATAATTCACACTTGTAACCCTAGCATTCTAGAGGCTGAGACAGTAGGAGTATAAAATTTAGACTAGGCTAGGTGGTATAGCAAGACCCTGTCTCAAGAAAAAAAAAAAGGAAAAGAGACATATCACTCAGCCTCTAGACATCACACCTCAGAATCCTCCCACTCAGCAAAGAACATGCCTTCCCTAAAGCAGAAGTACTCCTGAGGCTTGCCGGTGAGATCACGCTGGCTGCCTAGAGAGCCCAGGGATCCTTCTGTCTCTGCTTCTCCAGTACTGCAATTATAAGCACATAACACTTGCCTGGATTTCTATGTGTGTTCTGAGGTTGAATCAGGTCTTCATGCTTTTACAACAGATATTTTAACAACCAAGGCCCCCCCTACACACATACTCCCACCTCATGCACTTAGTAGAGTCAAAGAACACCACTCAGCAAAACTCAAGAGAAATGTGGAGAAGACTGGTGTGGGAGCAGGGAGGGTACCTAAAGGGGTCAGACACATTCACTACACTGATCCAGAACCTTCTAATTTCCATGTTCAGTGTCTCCTAATATATGAAGTCTATAGTTCTAGGGCACCACCTCAGTGGCCATGTACTCTTCCCTGAATTCCATTTGATGCAATATCTGTGTTCAGAGCCATCCATCCCCAGATTTCCTGCACATAGTAACCTCTCCTGCCTCAGGACTCTTTATTCTGAAACATCCTTTCTGTTTTTGTTTTCTGGTGGTTATTTATTAGGTGTCTCCTGGATTTGAAGCTTCCCTAGAGCGTGTGTAAGATCTTGAAGGGAGACCTGCCGCTCCTGTGTCTTTGGAACTCTGTGTCCAGTTGTCATTTGTCCCTGAGAAGTAAACACTGGCTTTCTGTTCCCTCAAAGCCAGGTTCCAGCTCCTGCTGGGGCAGCTCAGCGGGCTCCCCTTTCTGACTCAGATGGAATTTGATGTTGGACTATTTTCCTTTGTGGATTCTCTGCTCACAGATGTTTGTCCTTTGCCTTGTTTCTTTTTCTAATTAATTTTTGATTAAGTTTTGAAATACCTTCTGTCACCACTGCTTCCAGTCACCCCAGGTAATCCTAGTTACTGAAGGCCCAGGCGGAGAGCTCCTCACTGGTGATGGCTCTACAATCCTGGAGCTAAGAAGGGACAGGGCCTTCGATTAACTCGTTAAATGGCCTCATCCCACGGGTTCAGACAACACACAATGGCCCTTCAATTAGCACAGGAAGTGGAGAGAATGAGTGGCTGGGAGATGTCTCTTGGACGTGAGTCATGGGGTGAGACATTGTGTCAGGAAGATGTAGGTGGTACTGGGAGGCTTGCTATGAATGTGTGTGTAAGCCCAGCATGAAGGTTTCTGCTGTATCCCAGCACTTGGGAGACAGAAATGGGAGGAGGGTCACAAGTTTGATGCCTGTCTGGGATATGTAGAAAGAGTCTACCTCTGGAAAGAACCCAGATGTCCCCTCAATGGAGGAATGGATACAGAAAATGTGGTATATTTACACCATGGAATACTACTCAGCAATTTAAAACAATGAATTCATGAAATTTTAAGCAAATGGTTGGAACTGGAAAATATCATCCTAAGTGAGGTAACCCAATCACAAAAGAATACACATGGAATGCATTCACTGATAAGTGGATATTAATTATCCCAGAAGCCCTGAATACCCAAGACACAGTTAGCATATCAAATAACTCCCATGAAGAAGTAAGGAGAGGGCCCCGATCCTGGATAGGCTTGATCCAACACTGTAGGGGAGTACCAGGACAGAGAAAATGGAGGGGGGTGATTGGAGAATGGGTGGAGAGAAGAGGGCCTATGGGACATATGGGAAGGGGGGAACCGGGAAAGGGGAAAACATTTGGAATGTAAAGAAAGAATTTAGAAAAAAAATATTATATTTCATGAGGCAAAAAAAAAGAGTCTATCTCAAAAAACAAAGAGAAACAAAAAAAACATTTGCCATGTTTTCATTGCTTTAAATTTTAATTTAGGATCTCTCTCTCTCTCTCTCTCTCTCTCTCTCTGTGTGTGTGTGTGTGTGTGTCCTTTCACTTGTTTCTAATTAAGTTTTGAAATACCTTCTGTCACTGCTGCTCCCAGCCATATAAGGTAATCCCGTTTACTGAGGGCACAGGCTGGGAGCCATCAGTCACATACCTATGCCTGTGCTTCAGTACAGAGGCTGTAATAGGACATCTGACCATGTGATTCTCTGTCTCTGCAGACAACGGTGTTGGGATTATAGGGAAGCACTTGGCCAGGCCTTGGTTTTTCTATAAGTTCTGGGGATCTGAACTCAGGACAAGTGATGCGATGACTCCAGTTGCCGGCCATCCTGCCTCCTGTGCGGTTAGACTCTTCACCAAACCAGGGCAGCGACGGTATTAACGGGAGTAGCAATGCCAACAGTATAAACACAGGGCTTAGAGGGTCGTTCTGTGTGCCAAAGATGATCTAGGTGCTCTCTGTGAGTTATTGTATTTAGCATTCAAACAGCCTTGCCCAGTGTCCACTTAATGATGAGGAGCACAGGCTCTGAGAGGCTTCCTGACCCGCCTCAGAGTGCACCAATGGGAACTGGCAACTGAAGGCCAGCTCCCCAGCCTGCTTTGTCACCCCCTGAGCTGAACCTCATGGCCTACAGTGTGAAAAGCTCAGGTCCTAACTATGGGGCAGAGAGGTAAGGAAAGGGACATTTCAAAGACTGGGGTGGCAGGTATATGGCTGGATTGGAAAAGGATATCAGGTGAGTAGGTACTGTCACCAGAGGTACTATGTCTTCGAACATGAGCTGTGGCCACCTAGAATTCAGTCATGTATACCGGGTTCCTGTGGCATGCACCTACATACCTCTGTTCTTCTCCAGAACCTGCTTCTTCCTCCTTTGTGTGTGTATTTATACATGTTCATGTGTGTGCACATGTGCCTGCCTGTGTGTGTGAGAATGTAGTATGTATGTATCAGCCATAGTCGATGGTCAGTGTCTTCCTCAGTCACTCTGAATTTTATTTTTGGAAGCGACTCTACAACTGGGAGCTCATGGGTTTGTCTTTTCTGGCTGCCCAGGGAGCCCCCAGGATCCTCCTGTCCAGCTCCTGGACAGCACTGCCACCGCTGGTTTTGATGTGGGTGCTGAGGACCGCATATGGGCAGGTCCTCACATTTACACGCAGGTCCTCACATTTGCACGCAGGTCCTCACATTTACACGCAGGTCCTCACATTTGCACGCAGGTCCTCACATTTGCATGCAGGTCCTCACATTTGCACGCAGGTCCTCACATTTACACGCAGGTCCTCACATTTGCACGCAGGTCCTCACATTTGCACGCAGGCCCTCACATTTGCACGCAGGTCCTCACATTTGCACGCAGGTCCTCACATTTGCACGCAGGCCCTCATATTTGCACGCAGGTCCTCACATTTGCACGCAGGTCCTCATATTTGCACGCAGGTCCTCACATTTGCACGCAGGTCCTCACATTTGCACGCAGGTCCTCACATTTGCACGCAGGTCCTCACATTTACACGCAGGTCCTCACATTTGCACGCAGGTCCTCACATTTGCACGCAGGCCCTCACATTTGCACGCAGGTCCTCACATTTGCACGCAGGTCCTCACATTTGCACGCAGGTCCTCACATTTGCACGCAGGCCCTCACATTTGCACGCAGGTCCTCACACTTGCATGCAGGCCCTCACATTTGCACGCAGGTCCTCACATTTGCATGCAGGCCCTCACATTTGCACGCAGGTCCTCACATTTGCATGCAGGCCCTCTACCCCCGGAGCCATCGCCCCAGTCCCTCTTCTTTCTGTGGCTCACGTTTCCCCTTACAGAGCATCTTGTGGGTTCGTCACTCCCAGAATCAGTGGAACAACCCGGGACTGCTGCGCTTGTCATGCTATGACAACAGCTCTCCTGCTGCTTGTCTTGATTGTAAATTGTTCCACTCAAGTCGAAGGAGGCTCGAGCCTCTGCTGAGATGGAGCTGTGGTTTGCTGGAAACAACTGCTACGTCATAGGAGTGTGCTAACTGGATGCAAGCCAGTGTCCCCTGTGCCCAGTGGGTGCTTCCCGTCCACATTTCAAAACCACCAGGGGATGATTGACACATTTTCCTAAGATGGCTTCTCTTTGGACCTCGTCTGTTGCTTCTCCTTTGTGCCTCCTGAAGCATTATCCGCACCCAGACAAATATCCTAAGATTTGCTATGCCTGCCAAAGAAGATGAAATACTCAGGGGTCACTAGGCAGGACGAGGTAATAAGAAAAGAAAACGGTCAACAGTAGGCCTGGCCCAGCTAAAGCAATTACCGAGTTTCTCCTCAATTCCGAGGCTGTCTTGGGAAGAGCAGAGATGTGGAGAGGAACATAAATTATGTCATCTCTGTACTGTCCAAGGTCTCCAGCATCCCTTCCTGCTGTCCTTTTCATTGTGGCTTCGTAAATACCATGTCATTTTTAAAAAGAGTCATCGTTCATGTCCGTTCAGAGGTGACAAGGAAGTCACAAGTCACTAGTGGCCTGAGAAGGTGTTTCAAAGGAGCTGCCCTTGGCTGGGAAGTCGGTGACTAATGGGAGGAAAAATCCGTGCCCAGGCACACAGGACTCTGCCTAGGACATTGTGATTGGAGACTCAGACACATCTGAGTTCAAGTCACTAGCCCACTGCTTAGTAGCCTGTCATCTGGTGCTAAGTCACCTCTCTGACCAATGGATTTTTAAAATTGGAAACAATAGGTGGGGTTGTAGTATGGATTAATTGAGATAGTATATAAAAGTAGCAAGAATTGGAGCTGGGGGCTCAGCCATGCTTTTGAGGTATCTCAATTTATTTTCCTGTCCCTGCGATAAGGTACCCAGACAAAAGCAACTTGTGGGAGAAAGGGTTGATTTTAACGTCCAATTCAACTCAGCATGTAGGGGCATCGAGGCTGCAGGACCTTGAGAGTTCTCACACAGCCAGAAATAGAGAGCAAGGAAAACGGTGGCTACTCAACTCCTTCTCTTCACGTGTCCAGTCTGGAATCCTTGTCTTGGTATAACCAGGATGATCCCTTAGTGTAGTGGTCCTCGACGTGAGGGTCTTACAGCCACTGGGGGTCAGATGATCCATTCACAGGGGTCATATATCAGATATCCTGCATGTCAGAGATTTATATTATGATTTGTAACAGTATTTATCGTTACAGTTATGAAGTTGCAACAGAAATAATTTTATGGTTGGTGGTCACCACAACTTGAGGAACTGTATAAAAGGGTTACGGCATTAGGAAGTTTGTCAACCACTGACTAGAGCCATGTTCAGAGGCCCAGCGCCCAGGTGATTCTAGATTTGTTGGACTTGTGAGTGATTCCTGTGGAGGGCCACTGATCTAGATTTTAGTCTTTCTCCTGATACCGCTCTGCTCTACACATGTTATTGGAGTTTTATTAGACAACAAAACTAGGAACTAGGAAGTCTGTGCCACACTTTTGTGTTTGCTAGTGTATTAGCCAATAGGAGTCTTATGGGTCCATACTACTCATTGGATGAATTTCTCTGTCTCTGGGGCTTTGATGGGTATCACATGGGGTCTGTAGGTCACCCTGGGTACTGTGAACATTTAAATCACTCATTCTTGCAGTCCATGTACCCAATCCTTGTTTTATAATTTGTGAATAATAAAATTGTTCCACATCTTTTAAATCACAATTCTACCATTATGTCCACCAGTATTTCATCCTTTTAGTTGTTGGTACAGATGTAACTGCTGTACTTTACTTTGTATTTTTAAAAGTTTTATGTAGATATATTTTTTAGAATGTCTTTTATTTATTTTCTGACAATTTTTATAGCTGTACAGTTTATGGAGCACACCATCTCCACCTTCCCATCCCCCCAGGTACCCTCAGCAATCCACTTCCATATATATATATGTGTATATGTATATGTATATGTATATGATGTATATGTATATGTATATATAGAGAGGATTCATTTTTAATTTTTATTTATGTACATGTGTCAATGTCCGTGTGTATGTGACAGAGAGAGAGAGAGAGAGAGAGAGAGAGAGAGAGAGAGAGATGTATGTGGTTACCTGCAGAATCTATAAGAAGGTATCTGATCTCTTAGAGTTCACATTATAAGTAGTTGTGAGCTGCTCAATATGGGTGCCAGGAAATAAACTTAGCTCCTTTGAAAGAGCAGCTAGCCATCTCTCTAGCCACTCCCCCTTTGTGATTTTAAATTAGCTAGTGAATTCCCACAAGGCTTCCTCCTCATGCGTTCTTAGTTTGGCTAACCCACTCCTACCCCTTCTGTGCCACATCCCTCTAACCCCATCTCTGCTTAAACCATTAACTCAATTTCACAATGTGTCCTGCTGCCCTCTCATTCCTGCTGCCTCCTCCCTTCCAATGCTCACAGGCCTCTTCTAGCCTCCAGACCTCTACAGACAAAAGCTTTATTAAGTGGAAGTGGAAGTTTAAATTGACTTTCTCCATGTTTTAAACGTGTTGATTTTTCAACCAACTTGCTGTGTTGAAAATATAATACATTCTGGTTGCATCATCCCATTGCACCAAGCCACCCCGTCCTCCACAAGTCCCCATCCCACTTTCGTGCCCGTTTATTCTTGCTTTGTTACTTGATTTAAACAATGCCATATCTGTTGGAATGGGCATGGAACTCTTCAACAGAGCTTGTTTTCTTGATTCCTTTGTGGCTAGTTTAGTATGTAGAAATCTTTGGATATTGCTTTTCTATTTTGTTTCTCATAATGTTCTCTAATAATTATTAGCTCAAATAATGTCACACAGGTGCTCTCTCTGGGTTTTTCTGTGTGTCATCACAACATCTGGAAGAAGGGGGTCATTTCACTTCCTAGTTCCTTTTATTTGGTTTTCTTGTTTATCTGCTTTGGCTAGTATTTCTAGAGCTGCATAGAACAACGTGTTCACAGCCTCTTCCCATCCCATTATCTCTAACATCAGGCATGTGGTTTGATGATTTCTATCCCAGTGTTTCCTGTTGGGTAGGGCCAAGCTCTTTTATAACTTTGGGAGTTTAGTGTTTTGGTCATGGTGAACATTTAGCTTGTTGCATCTTTTGCATCTATTGAGATGATCATCTGGGTGTTTTCTATCATCTTGTGGATGCTTTATGGCATTGGTAGATTTGCACCTGTTGAATTACACTTGAGTCCTAGGAATAATACTACATGCTCATGTGGCATAATCTTCCTAGTATGCTGTTGGATACAGTTGGTTGGTGTGTTAGGTAGGCAGTTTATATGTTTGGTCACTGAGCCTGTGGGGTTTTTGTGGTATTGTCTTAATGATTTGAAGTATCAGGGTAATGGTAACATCCTAAAATACATTTGAAGTGTCTCCTCTTCTACTGCTTTTTAAAGAATCTAACAAGAAACTAGTGGAACAGCACTGTAAATAAAATGAACTGAATTAGACATGGAAAGAATATCCTAACACCAGCACAATACACACACCATCTAACACCAGTACAATGCACACACACAACCTAACACCACACGATGTACACACCATCTAACACCACACAATGCAGATAATCAGATAATTTCTACTTTACATTAAAAAGCCACATGGATGTGTCACATAATGTCACACAAGCAAAGATACATCTCATGATGTTACACAGGAAGTCTGAACATATTTGAGAAGATTAAAATAATCTGTAGAGATTTTTTCCCCTAACAACAACAGGATGAAACTAGAAATCAGTAGTAGAAAGTAGAAAAATTCACAAATAAAGAGACACTAAAGAATATATTCTTGAACCACCACTTCATGAAAGAGAAAGTCAAAGGGCAATTTGGAATAGATCTCAAAATAGTTGGAAATGAGACACACATCTTAGAGCTCAGGAGATGAAGCAAAGGCAGTGTAAGCTGGGAGGCAAGCAGACATTAGTGTTGACATCCAAAGTTCAACCTGAACAGGTTCAGCCTGACATGATAGTTTAACCCGGACAGCTTCAGGAACCAGAAAATAACAAGCCAAGAGTTAGCAGAAGCAGAGAAGTAATTGGAACAGAAACAGAAAAAAATATTAGAATAGAAATAAAACAGAGTAGAAAAATAATCAACAAAAGTAAGAGCTGGTTTTTGTTATTTCTTTTTCGAGACAGGGCTTCTCTGTGTAGCCCTGACTGTCCTGGAACTCACTCTTTGTGGACCAGGCTGGCTTCGAACTCAGAGATCTGCCTGCCTCTGCCTCCCAACTACTGGGATTAAGGTGTGTGCTATCACCTCCCAGCAGGAGCTAATTTCCCAAAAAGATTTATTCTCTCTCTCTCTCTCTCTCTCTCTCTCTCTCTCTCTCTCTCTCTCTCTCTCTCTCTCTCTCTCTCTCTCTCCCTTCTCCTTCCCCCCTCTCTCTTTCTATCTCACATATGTATACAACTTAGTGCATGTATGTACACCATACACGTGCAGTTAACCACAGAATACAGAAGAGGGCATTAGATGCCATGGAGCTGGAGTTGTAGGAGGTTGTGTGACAGCCACTCTGTGGCAGCATTTAGACCCAGAGAAGGCAGGGGAATATGTTTTCTGTCTCGGAAGCCATAGACAACACCCAGTTCTTATAGTAGAGAGGACAGTTCTGTAGTAGACATTTAACCATTTTTGCTATCCATTAACGGACGCTCCGGCATTTCATTTTTGTTGTTGTTGTTACTATTTTATTATTATTAATTAATTATTTTTTGCACTCCATATTTTATTCCCTCCTACCTCCTGTCCACCCTCTGACTGTTTCACATCCCTTACCTCCTCTCCACCCTCCTGTCCCCACGTGGATGCCCCAACCTCCCACGCCCTGTGACCTCTAAACTCCCTGAGGCCTCCAGTCTCTTGAGGGTTAGGTACATCATCTCTGAATGAACAACAGCCTGGCAGTCCTCTACTGTATGTGTTGAGAGCCTCATATCAGCTGGGATGCTGCCTGTTTGGTGGTCCAGAATTTGAGAGATCTCGGGGTCCCCATTAACTGAGACTGCTGGTGCTCCTACAGGATTGCCCTTCTCCTCAGCTTCTTTCAGCCTTCCCTAATTCAACAACAGGGATCAGCTCCTTCTGTCCATTGGTTGGGTGCAAATATCTGCATCTGGCACTTTCAGCTGCTTGTTGGGTCTTCTGTAGTGCAGTCATGCTTGGTTTCTTTTTGTGAGCACTCCATAGCCTCAGTAATAGTGTCAGGCCTTGGGACCTCCCCTTGAGCTGGATCCCACTTTAGGCTGTCTCTGGACCTTCTTTTCCTCGGGCTCCTCTCCATTTCTATTCCTGTAATTCTTTCAGAGAGACGCAGTTATGGGTCAGAGTTGTGACTGTGGGATGGCCCCCCTCTCCCTCATTTGATGCCCTGTCTTCCTGTGCTGGAGGGGGGCTATATAGGTTCCCTCTCCCTACTGTCGGTCATTTCATCTAAGGTCCCTCCCTTTAAGTCCTGAGAGTTTCTCACTTCCCAGGTCTCTGGTGCATTCTGGAGGGTCCCCCAACCTCCTTTCTCCTGAGGTTGCCTGTTTCCATTCTTTCTGATGGCCCTCAGGGCTTCAGTCCCTTTTCCTCACCCAATACCAGATAATGTTCCCCTCTCCCTGTCTCCCTCCAGCTTCCCCTTTCCCTTGAAGGTCCCTCCCCACTTGTAATTGTTTTCTTTTCCCTCCCAAATGGGACTGAGGCATCCTCACTTGGGCACTTCAGTATGTTGACCTTTTTGAGTTCTGTGGACTGTATCTTAGGTACTCTGTACTTTTTAACATCCACTTATAAGTGAGAACATACCATGCATGTCCTTTTGGGTCCAAGTTACCTCACTCAGGATATCTTCTAGTTCCATCCATTTACCGGCAAAACTCAGGATGTTCTTGTTCAGTACTTGTTCTTAATAGTTGAGTAGTATTCCATTGTGTAAAGGAACCACATTTTCTGTATCCATTCTTCTGTCGTAGGACATCTTCCAGCTTTCTTATGTGGATTTGGAGTGTGTGTATACAGTCATTGGTATGCAGGGGTGGATGTGTGTGGTCATGTTATGCAGGTGCATTTGCAGGTGCAAGTGTGTATAAGTGTGTGTTTTTTAGAGCATGTGGAGGCCAGAGGCCACTCTTGGATACTGTTCCTTAGGATCAGTCCACTTTTGTTTTCCAACTGGATTTCTCCCTGGGACCACACATCTGTCAGTTCAACTAGAATGGCTGTCAAGCAAGTCACAAGGGGCCTCTTTTCTCTGCTTCTTTGCTGCAGGACTGCAAGTACATACTATTTTAAAGGGTGACTAAAGTTTAACTCATGTTCTCATGGTTTTGAGGCAATCTCCTCACCCCTGAGCCATCACCCCAGGCACACTCTATCATTTTGGGGCACTCTCGCTCCTCTTTGTGGGGGACCTTCTTATGCAGTCCTTGAGTCACTATGTCTACTGCCCATGTGTATTAGCACTTAGATTCAATAAAAGGAAACAAGTTAGGCTGTAGCTCTAGTACCTGGAAGACAATAGAAGAACCAATGAAAAATGGCTAAAACAAACAGGACTAGAGTTCTGGAGGTCTTAGCAAGGATGGTATAGACAGAAATACACTGCAATGGGTCAAAAACTTCCAGCCAGTTACCTGCACTTTAGATTACTCGTTCAAAAGTATCTATCTGCAGGTCTGCTTGCCTCTCAGACTTACCTGTTGGCTTTCAGGAAATTCTCTTATCTAGTCCCCTATCCACATCGATGACTGACATTGGAATACTCAGGCTGCACCTACCAGAATCCTTTGTGTAGCTTCCTGTTGTGTTTCTAAAGTGAAGCTGGCCTTAAGGTGAGTCTTGGGGGCTGGAGAGATACTTAGTGCTTAAGAGTGATTGCTGTCCCTACAGAGGAACTGAGTTTGCCTCCCGGAATTCACATTAGGCAGCCCATGTGACTACGGATCCAGGGGATGGGGCTCAGAGGCCTTCTTCTGCCTCATTGGGCAGCCACACTCCCATGCACATGTTGGCTCCCACATAAATAATTAAAAGTAAACCTTGAAAAATAAATAGATGGGTTGCCCCTTTCACAACTCAAGGGGTTGATGAGCCGTCTGCACACACCTCTTCACTGAGATCTTATAACACGGCAGGGGCAGCTTCTCAGGAAGGATTTGGAGATAGTTTTAGGAAAGAGTATATGGCATTGGATGTCCACAAGGGAGAGTGTTCCGTCTGCTCAGCTAGTGCCTTGGGTTATAACGGTGCCCAATATCCTTCACCATGACATCACATATCCCAGCCAGGTGTTGACTCCAACCCCACCCCACTCCTGGCCAGATGTTTTACCCTGCATCTCTCCCAGAGTAATAGTACTTCCAGGGTGGACATGTAACATGAATCAAGGCATTTAGACCTGCGAGGAAGCATGCCAAACTATGGGATTCTAGGCACTGTAACCAGGAAGAAAATAATGGGGACTCCATCAGGGATTCCATAGCAATTCAGATCACACCAGAAGAGGTGGGAAGGGGAAAGTCTGCAACAGAGAAGGCACCACATCCCACCTTTGTCCACCTGTGACCGATGAGGAAGAGGCAAAGGAACAAGGTTAGGCTGCAGAACATTATGTGCTGTGTTCTCTGGGAAAGTCCCCCTCCCCCGACCGAATTTCTGTAGCATTGGCAACATTGTGAGAAAAAGTCCCACATGGTGGGCTCTGAGGACTTAGAGAGCAAATAAAGCCCTCGGCACAGTGGCTGACACATGAAATGTGGAAAAGCCATGCTAACTTCCTCATCTCTGTGCTTTGTGTTGGTTGACATCACACAGCCCGGCTTTGTTGTGGGTCAACAGTTCCTGAGGCAGAGGACATTGGGACAGTGGATAGATGGTCTGAAGGACCAGCGGGAGCTAGACACTGTCTAGACGGTCATGTCCTCTGCAACAGCTTACTGTAAAAGACTCAGTGCAGGAAGCAGAGGAAGCCAATGAATGTTGGATATTCCAAAGAATCCAACACATTTATGCTTCCTCCTGACATTCCTGGTCTCTCCCAGCCCCCACCCCGTGTGTGTGTGTGTGTGTGTGTGTGTGTGTGTGTGTGTGTGTGACAGAGACAGAAAGAGAGAGACTCCATGTGTTTTTCTATGAGAGGTTGTGCGAGTATATTGTGTATGTACATTTGAGTGTGTTTGTGTGTTTGTGTGTGTGTGTGTGTGTGTATGCCTTCTGTCCATTCTGTAGAGAGTCCAGAGGTTGTGTGTGTGTGTGTGTGTGTGTGTGTGTGTGTGCATTCATGTTCCTTATCTTCAGGTATCTTCCTCTCTCACCGAGCCAGAAGCCCACCATTTCTCCCAGACTGGCTGAGCAGCAGACCTCTAGGATCTGTCTGTTTCTACCTCCTGAGGTCTAGTAATACAGGTGCACACCGCTGTACCTGGATTTTATGTGGGTCCTGGGGAACAAACACAGGTCTTCATGCTCGCACTGGGAGCGCTTTCCCCACTGAGCCATCTTTCCAGCCTTGCCGCTCCTCCTGTTTTAACACAGCGGAGAGCCTTTATATCCTGCTCTTTGCAGATCAAGCCGCTGCACACTCTGCCTATGATCATTGAGCTGCTCAGGAGACAAGAATGGACCAGGATACATCACAGAGCCAACTCCCATTAGTGGACATCTAACTTACTTCCTATGTATGTTTTTCATCATATATGCAATATTTGCATGCTTGCATACATGCTAAAAAAGTATCACTTGTGCCATTAGCCTTTAGCTGCATTATATGTATATATCATATATGTATATTTCATACATGTGTATATATTACATAAATATGTATTTCATGTATTAATATGTATGATATATCCCTATCTATTTATCTATCTATCTATCTATCTATCTATCTATCTATCATCTATCTCTATCTCTATCTCTATCTCTATCTCTATCTATCTCTATATATATATGAAAGACTCAGATTAAGAGCACTTTAAAAAAATTATCTGTATTCTAGGCCATATATTGTGGTTTGATATGATGTGTCGCCAACAAAAGACTCATGTGCTAAAGGCATGGTCACTAGCTTGGTTGAGAGATTGAATGATGGAGAGATGACTCTGAGTTCATAGATGAATAGTCTGTTAGGATCGGAGCCAGGTGAAGGAAGCAGGGAGGGTGCTAGCTTCGTTAGTGAGGTAGCCTGTCGATGAGCGGATTAGTGAATGGCTTATTGAGAGACGAGTACCGCAGGGGGGGGGGGCACTGACGTCATGCCTTTTAAAGGTACATCATTCCCACACCATTCCTTCACGACTCCCTATGTCATAGCTGATATAATGTGAGCATCTTTCTTGCAATGCTCTTTTCCTATGATGCTGCCTCACCACAGGTAGTCCCAGAGGCAATGGAGTCCACTGAGCATAGACAAAACCTCTATAAACATGAGTCAAAGTATGTCTCTCCTATCTTATTCCCTCCAGTGTTTTTGTCAAGAGTGACAAAACATACCCAATACATCAAGTTAAACAGAACCTTCTTAGGAGCCAATTTAAACCTTGTATCCCAGGTGCTGAGAAGGATCAGTGAGGTAAGGACCTTTCTGTAAGCCTGGGGACTTTAGCTCATTCTCCAGAGCCCACAAAAAGCTGGAATCTGGAATTGAGTCCACAGGGTTGTCTTCTGACTCCCAGATATGCACCCCGTCCATCATTCACATAAAGACCACACATAAGCAATAAAGGAAGAAATGCTCTTAAATCCTACTCTCAACAAAGGGGTCCTTAGAAGAAAATAATCCTATGGGGTTCTTCTTCAGAGATGCTGGGGAAAACTGGAAGGGACTTTGGGAACCCCGGCTTCCATTTCTCACACAAGCTCACCCTCCTCAGTGTCTTCCAGCATGTGCCAGAGTGACTGATGGGTACATGGCAGCTCAAACACAGATACCCATCAACCAAGGGCCGTGACTGCCCTAACCTTTCTGACAAGCCAGTTCCAAGGGCAAGCCAAGGGCAGGCATTGGTAAGACTTTCGGCCTCCAGAGTGCTGTGCTTTTGCCATCTCAGCCCCATGGCCTCTTGATCCCTCACAACCATGTGTGCCCCTGATTCAAAGTGGTTCTTCTGCACCATAAGCAGGCTATTCTTAGGTTGCAGACTGCAGAGATTCTGAAGTAACTGCAAGTAAATATTTTACTTCTGACAAATGAGGGGTATGGAGAAAAATGCTATGCTTCCCCAAGAAGAGACATGTATTTATTGGACTTGCCTGGTACCTATAGACTTTGGTTAGGGGTGGGGTTGGAGATCGGAAGATGAATTTCATCCATGACCAGGTTCTTTCTTTTTTAAAACACTTTTAAAAAATGTGGCATGAATTTTGGTAACACAGTGTTTGGAACCAAGTCCTGGATAAAAATGTAAGAAAGAGGACCTGGGGAGATAGATCATGAAGACACGTGTTCGAATCCCACTTAAATGTTGGCTGGGCATTGTGGACTGCTCTAATCCCAGTCCTTGGGGGACAGGGGTAGGGGGTCCCTGAAGAAAGCTGGGTAGCTGAATCAGTGAGCTCTGAGTTTGACTGACAGTCTGCCTCAATGAATAAGGTAAAGCGTGTTCAAATATCTCCAGTGCAACCTCTGACCTCCATACATATGCGCATGCATACCTGCCCATGTGCTCACACATATGTAAGCATATGCACATACATGCAGGCACACCATTTGTACATACACATTCAATTAAAACTTAGAGGAGACAGGGGGTGGTAGAGTGAGGGGCAAGTTACAGGTTTTGGAAAAGCATCCTGTGGGTGATCTGAAATGCAATGGGGTTCATGGTCTGGGTGCACAGGTAACGAGTTCATAAAAGCTAGTGCACAAAAGCTAATAAACTAGAGCTGACCACTCTATCTTTAAGTCCAGTCTTCATGTTTTCCTCAAACCTCGATTCAGAAAGGCCAGATAGGATTTGGTGTACATTTCCAAATGAGGGGACACAGAAGCTCAGAGAAGGGTCACATATTTCCTGCAGGACAGCCATCTTGCTGACTGAGGATTTATAAAGATGAGGGTTGATGGGTGTTTTTAACTCCATAGCAGTCCATATGTGCCCTACCAGCTGGGCACCTGATCCAGTGCTCTGAGAACCATGATGACAGTAAGCAAAACGCTTGTGATTGCATGTGGTCCTGTACAGAGGGCACAGGCACTCTCTGACTCACAGAACCCGCTGCTCACCATAGACCAGAGACTGAGCCAAGCACTTTGAATGGATTATTTTGCTTAATTCTTATGACAATCTTGTAAAATATTATAATTTCCATTCTCTAAGTCTAAAATTATAGGTTTAGCAACACTAAGTACCTTTTGTATGTTTGTCTATTGTTGTATAATAAAGTGCTTCCAAACTCGCTAACTATTGATTACGTTCAAGATTTTGTTGGCCACAAGTCTGGACAAGTACTTGTGGACATCTTGGTAGCATTCAGTCAGAAGACTGGTGTTCCAGGGTTGTTGAACTGCCTGAGACATTAGAAGGCCAGACTGGAAGTTTAGACTCAGTTGGCACTTGGTTCAAGTTTCCTAGATGTGGCTTCTCCAGCATGGTTGTATTGGGACAATTAATTTGACACTGACTGCTCCAGGTGACACTTGTATACTTGGCCAGTCTTTGAGGTGGCAGTGTCTCTGCCACAAGACTCTGTTGTTTATGTTCCCCTTGGAGACTGACTCAATATATAAGTTAGGGTAAGGGCCTCCATGCTCAATGCACCAAAGCATGTGAGGCTGCCTTAAGTGCCCTCACTGACCACACTGAAACAGCAAACACACTGCCACAGTGAAACTCTGGACATGGCCTCGGATTCAGAGCCATCCTCAGAGTTCTGGGTGTCCAGGTTGATTAGTCACTTTGCTTGTTACTCTGATAAAATCCCCTCCAAAGACAGCTTTAATAAGGAGGTATCTTTGGCTCATGGTTTGAGGGTGTGGCCCACCACAGAGCAGAAGTAAAAGTGGTGGGATACGAGGTGGCTGGTCACCCTGGGCCCATCACAGTTGAGAAGCAGAGGGGGATGCCACTAGCCTTCCTTCTTCCTTTTCGGTGCTAAACCTATAATTTTATCCTTTCTAAAAATACAGTCATGGAATGTCTCTAAGTTTTACTAGGTAATTTTCAAAATGTCAAGTTGACAGTGAAGATGAACCATCATGCCAGGTAATGAGGCTGCTGCTGGTGGAAGTTGGGCCATAGGTAAAAGCTGAACCACAGATGAAGTTGTGCCATAGTGGATGATGAACCACAAGTGATGTTGGACCATAGGTGATGCTGGACCACAGGTAGATGGCTACACCATAGGTAGAAGATGAATGCTAGAACACAAGTAAAAGCTGGACCACAGATAAAGTTGTGCTATAGTAGATGTTGACCACAGGTGGTGTCGGACCACAGGTGTCATAAGTGGATCTTGGACCATAGGTGAAGCTGGGCCAGAGGTGGATGCTGGGCCACAGTGGATGCTGGACCACAAGCAGATACATTGGATGCTGGAGAGAGGCTGCCACTTATTAACAATGCTCCCATTGGAAAGGCTCCCCAAGGCATGGCTCACAGAGGAGTTGCAGGTCACTGCATTTCTGAGTGGCAGAATTCCACTTATTACCCAAAGCAAGTCAATGTTAAACTTCACCACTTTTTGATGGCAGAAACCAAGTGATGATGTTTATACCAAGGATAACTACCCAGAGATTTAGTTAGTTCAAGCAGAACTGATCCAAGTTTGTGAAGAAAGCCTATCCTGGTGCTTGGTCTCTTTATTCACAGTAACTTTGCAGAGATAGAAAGCCAGACATTTCCTGTTACCTCAAGATGAATGAAGAGGACCATCTACCCGCCTCCCTAGTAACTCTTGACGCCATAGTCACCTTTTCTTGAAGCTGGTACCCTTGTGTGCACTTAGTACATATCTCAAACCCAAAGTCTGTGACTTCCATTGGACCGTCTTGAAACTCACAGGTCCTTATTGGGAATGAAGGAAAATACCATTATATTCCCCAGTTAATCCCACTGGTGAAGGTGGAGAAATGAGCTTTGTGGTGTTTGTGAGCTCTGAGTTCCACCCTGAGATGGATAGAAGTGGGCTTGGATTCTCAGGTCTGAGAGTGGCTGTGGGTTTCTAGGTCCACGTGAGACACCTTTCAAGAACCAAAAAGGAAAGTAAAGCAGAAGTCAGACAGCCAGGAAACCTCCATGCTTTGTATGTTCTCGCAGTATGCTGGTGGCAGGCATCTCATAAGCTGCAGACAGCCCGGCAGCCTAGCAGAGATTACCCAGCAGACCCCAGGACTTAACATTTTCATTTGGATGCTTATCAACTGAAGCGATCACTTCCATGCTGTCCCAGTGATCATGTCCTCATGGGCCGTTACCCAGAAGGTCTGCTAAAGTTACATGCTGACTTCACAAGCAAAGGGTAACCTGTTCAGCACAGTGGTGACATTTACTGATGGGGAGAGAGATCTGAAGGCCCAGCAGGCCAGGGCTTAAGAAGGGATGTGATAATTTTGTCTTCTTGCCTCGCAGGCCACGAGCAGTAGCATTTGCTGAGTCACAGGGACCCAGAAGTGAATGCTGGAGGATGGGAGAGGAAGACATAACATACGCTCCACACCCATCAGCAACACGTGAATGGGATCTGGATTTCTGAGTTGGAATATGGCCAAGTTGTACAGAGAGCAGTATCAATGTAGAGAGCTGGGGCTCAGCTCACAGTTCCTCCACTTGCCAGAGAAGTAATTAAAGCTCTTTGATCTTATCTGGACTATTTACAGTGGGCTCCATCCAGTATGTGAATACCTTCTTCCCCGAGCTTAAATCCTTTCAAGCTTCTGTTCTGTAGGATCAAGAGACACGTGCACCATGAGTGCACAGGCTAAGGACAGGTGCCATAGGATATTAACACAGAGGGTCCAGCTGATGGAGAGACTTGCTAGTCTAAACAGTGTTTAGATGTCTCAGAAACATGTGCAGGGAGAGCAGGTGGCTGGATGACCTGTGCCTTCCCCCGTAGCAGTGGACTAAGCTCTGAGTCTATGGAAGTGTGAGTCTCTCTGCTTTGGTCCCAACATGTCTGTCTGTCCAGAAGTCGCTTCTAATGTCAGAGCTGAGTTCCTTCCATTAAGGCTTCTGACATTTCTGGTGTCATGTGAGGTAAAGGCTTCAGGTTCCCAGTCTCGGTTTCCCTGTCTGTGGATGGAGACATGGCATTGCATTTTGGAGGCAAGAGTTGAAATGGAATCGTGGACATCAAGTTCCTAATACAAGGGAAAAAGTGCACCTTCATGTTGGAATTTCAAAAGCAATTCGGAAACCAGAGGAGAGCAAGGGAAATGATTAAAGGGGAGAAGAAGAGCCAGAACAAAGCATTCACTCCTGCCCCGCTGGGGATTTCCTATGTCCCTTCTGTGCCCTGTGCTGGTCTACAGAATGGGCCACCAGCAGCAGCAGGCCTCTAATCAGATCGGCCCCCCCACTGTACATCTTCTGATGACTGCTGCCTTGGACAAGATCAAAGCCAAGTGCTACAGCCTGTATCCTTTAAAGAACCCTCATCCCATTGGCTTCTGTGGCTCATTCTGGTGTGTCCAGTGCAACCATCACAGGGTCCAGACAGGCCATAGGTCTATGGGTGTGGCTTACTGAGTAAGCCTTAAGCTGTGAGCACTGGAAAAGAATATACAAATCCATCACATTTTGCCATTTATCTCTTAGTATGTTTATCCAATATGTATAGTCATAGGTTATAAATAAAATATGACTGCTTTCCAGTTGGCCACAAGCCCCCTATTCCGTATAGCTTTACTATGTGCTTTATTTTTTGAGTTTATGTACAGGTGCCTATGCCTGTGGAGGCCCGAAGACAATCTCGGCTCTCCTTCTTATGACTTAGTCCACCATGTCTGTTGAGATAGGTTCTCTCATTTCTCAAGAATTCTCCAAGTAGGCTAGGGAAGGTGGCCAGGGTGTCCCAGGGAGCCCCCTGTCTCTACTTCTCCTGGGTGGAGATTCTAAGTGCATGTCAGAACACCCAACATTTTTATGTGGGTCTCAGAGTCTTACAAGGTAACCATCTTTCCAACTCTGCATCGGGTCAGAGAGTCTTTTCATTCCACTCCTCCATGATTAACAGGAGAAGCCCCAGTGCTCCAAAAAGCCTTTTTACTAACAGTGTTAGGTTGTGGTTTTTTATGGCTTTGAATTTGCCTTTAGCTTTATAAAGAGACACACCCTCTGTGGCAAAGTTTCAAACAACAGGGAGAAAGGACAGTTCCCTTTCACACACAGATGAGTCCCAGTGAACTTCTAGGCTTTTCTTCAGTTTGCTATGTATCCTACCAGATAACTTTTAGACATGCATGTGTGTTTGTATGGGAGGAGGACAAGAATAACAATTATAGGCATTATCTAGAGTAGCATTCGTTTCTGTGTTGTGTGTGCTATTGTGCTGTGCCCTTTCTTTCCCATAGAAAGTGTGTGTATGTGTGTGTGTGTTCTACATATGTGCCTGTGTAGGTGTGTGCATATGCACACATAGAGACACTGCATCAGGTTTTAAAATATACATGTATCACAGTGGAGTGGGTCTGCTGGCATGTCCAGCCTTTGGATGTTGCAGTTCGACTTTACCATCTAGCAGAGTTTACACCTGAGAGCCAGGCAGGAGCTCCAAGAAGTCACCAAGATAAAATTTCAGAATGTTAAAGTTTACAGTTGTGTCAGGTCACATTCACAGCTGTCCTGGGCCACACGCTCCCCATGGTGGCAGGTTAGAAGCACACTGGATCATAAACTACACTCAACAGCCACTTCTAGGGTACTCAGGCTTTATTTGTCTGGCCACATGTTGCCTGTTAAAAGCTGCTGCAAACGGCTTTACTTGGGGGTAAGAAATCTCCAGTTCCACATAAGCTCAACTGCCTTAATCATCTTGTCCCCTTATAGGCAGCTGAGCGTGTAACTCTGTATTTAAGCCTCTATGGTGTTTTGATCATGCTAGGATCATGCTAGCCTTTGTAACATCAGCTCTGTGCATGCTGCTCTTCGTTAGCATGCATTTGCATTATCTGTGAGGTATGGGGATGTCTATTTGTGGGGGGCTATCAAGGGACATAGCAGCAGGAAATACACAGAGTTAGGAAATGGCAGTCAGATGATAACGTAGAGGAAACCAGAGGGGTCGGCTGAGGACTGTGCTGCCCACGCTCGTGAGGGGTCGACTGAGGACTGCGCTTCTCTTGTTTGTGTATAGAGAGAGGAGCTGGGGCTGCCTGAAACCTGCAGCTGGTGAACGTCAGATTTATCCCTCATTACTTGTCTTGGGGACCACAGGGAAAAGCACACACACACACACACACACACATACACACACACACACACACACACACACACATGCATACACACACACAGAGGAGGCTATACATTTGAGGGATCTCCTTGTACTCTAGGGATGAAGCAATATCTGGCACATCCCAGGTTCTTGCAGAGACACACAGGGGAGGGAGCCAGGACATAGCTCTGGCCTGTAACCACTGTCATTCTTCATGGTGCTTTCTCTGGATCCAGGAGAACATCTGGCCTCGGCTCACAATTCTATTGGGTGAGGGCAGTCTGAAGGTTAGCCACTGATTTGGGAAGCTAATGAGATATGAGAGCTTCTTCATGGGAAAGGAGCTCTGTCTGCTCCCTTCCCTATCTGGGGAAGATGGTTCTGGGGAGGGCTGATGCCTTGCTGGTGAGTGCAGGTGAGACAGTTCTGGGAGAGGCTGGCTTAGAGTAAGCTCCAGGTACTGATCTCTTAGGTCAGGGATCATGCCTTCTTAAGCCCTTTGTTGAATTCACAGCCATGAGCTGGTACCAGTCAATGTTTGAGTCAGCTGCTATGGAAACACACAGACAGGTAACTTCACAACAGCAATGGAGGCTTGTGGTTCTATAGGCTGGGAGTCCAAGGTCAATGGCCTCATAACAGTTGTCATGGCTACATGTGGTTGTCTTTCCTCTGTGTCCCCTATATGGCCTTTCTTGGTGTGTGTGTGTGTGTGTGTGTGTGTGTGTGTACAGAAAGAAAAGACTTTAGTGTTTTAACATATGGACACCAATTCTCCCAGAGACCTTGCCCTTGTGAAGCCATCTCAATGGACAGTGTGGTCACTTCCTAAAGTTTCACTTCCAAGCATCCACATAAAGTTTAAGTCCTCAGTGGGTGACGTACCGCAGCACTGGATGAGTTAATAGTCTTGCTTTCTGGTAGGAAAATGTCATTGACGTTGTCAGAGTCAGTTTTAAAGCTCCAGGAAAATTGCAGGCAGAAAGTTTGTAGAAGTGATTTGAAAATTCAAATCCCTGGGGGGGTGGGGGGGTGGAGACATGGCTCAGTCAGTCAATGGCTTGTTCTGCAAACAAGGAAATCTGAATTTGATGCCTAAAACTCATTTTTTGAAAAAGCTATGTGTGATGGCATGTGCTTGTTATTCAAGCTCTGAGGAGGAAGAGACATGAGGGTCCCCGGGACTTTTTTTTTTGTTTGTTTGTTTGTTTCAAGACAGGGTTTCTCTGTGTAGCCCTGGCTGTCCTGAAACTCACTCTGTAGACCAGGCTGGCCTTGAACTCAGAAATCTGCCTGCCTCTGCCTCCCAAATGCTGGGATTAAAGACATGTGCCACCACCGCCCAGCTCCCTGGGACTTTTTAACTCTCTGGTCCAGCCTTGTTGACATGCCTGATGTCCCAGTGAGAGACAGTTTTTGCAAAACTAATGTGGATACTGCCTGAAGAATGACACACAAGGATGTTCTGTGACTTACACACAAACACACACACACACACACATACACACACACACACAAATGCTCACATATGTACCCACACATGTCTGACCACAACACATACATACATACATATACATATGTATATGTGTATACTTATACGCATACGCATACACATACACATACACGTACACATACATATACATATACATTCAATAACAAAGTCAATATAAACCTGAAGAGATGGCTCAGTGGTTAACAATACTTGGTGTTCTTCCTGAAGACCCAGGTTCAACTCCCAGCACCCACACTGGGCAGCTCTCAGCTATCTGTAACTCCAGCTTTAGGGAATAAATGTCTGTTTCTGGCATCCACAGGTCCCTGCACATATGTGGCCCTTCCTAGGCTATTGTGAGCCTCAGTGACTTGTCCATCTGAACTCCCTGTATACTGTGGGCTTCTCCATAGGAGCTTGAAATGATTTTATTCCAGGATCAAATCTAATTCTCTCTACTTATTAACTTTCAGATCTTGGGAAAGTTAGCTAAGTTTTCTAAGCCCTGGTGTTCTCATCTATGAAGTGGGGCTAATGAAAGCTTTTTAGGGGGTTAAACAAGAAAAAAGAAACACGAGGAAAATGGTGCAACGCCTGCCAGGATTATATGCTTCACAATATTGTGAGGCATTTTGCAAACACGGGGGCTGCAGTTGTTGCTGCCTCTGTAACTTACCATGAGGCTGGCTTGAAACTTAAGGGACAAAATACGCACAAAAGTGTCATTAATAAGAGGAATTGTCATCAATGCCTTTGCTTCCTTGGTGTTCATTTAATCCTCAGTGTGTGGCTTTGCACATGGCCTTCCCCCTTCTGCTTCCTGGCAAGCTTGCTATAATGTGTTGAAAATATTAATTATCCTCTTCACCTTTTCACAGGACTGTGAAGATGAATCTGCTGTCACTGGGTTTGGTGGGAGAGAAAGTGTGTGTGTATGGGTGTGTATATGTGCCAGTGTGTGTATGAGTCTGTACGTGCTCATATGGGTTGTTCCATAGTCCCCTCTGGTTATGAAAATTATTGATGCAGCTCCTTTACAAAGACAATTAATGCAATTTCCTTCCTGTTGAATTGATACTAATGTATTATTTTCTTTAATGTGCAGGTTTTGGTGAGTCCTGCTGTTGACAAAGCTGAGGTAAGTCATGGTTTTGCTGTCTTTGGGGGACATTTGAATGTGGCTTCCCTGTTTTTGGAGTGAACCAAGTCCCCTGGCTGTGCCTCTCTCTGTGGTCTGCTGTCTGGGTTTGCTGTCTATGGCACACTTTCCATGGTGCTGGGTTGGGTTGGCCCCTTGGTCACAGAGCATTCTCTGAGCAGCTTAGAACAGTAGTGAGGGTTTCAAAGTAGTCTTCTACTTGCCTTGGGAACTCCTTCTGTCTTCCCTACTTGGCATTCAGGGTCTGAAGAGAATTTTAGCAGATTCTAACAGTATAGTAGAAACTATATTAACAGATGTTGATCATGGGCCTCTAACAACACTGGCTGGAAATTGTCTATAGTGTCATGGTTACCCCAAGAAGGAAGGCATCTACAGAGCTTTTCCTCTCTTCTCAAGTCACAACTTGAAGAAAGCAATATTGGCGACCTAGATGGTGATGGCTCATCTGTCCACTATTTTCATTGCCCCAAGGATAATGGTGTCTCCTATGCTCTGTTACATGCTTGTTACAGAATAAAGCTCATGGAGGTGGCTCCAACAGACCCTATAGAGCATGAGATCCACTCAGGAGTGGAGCTACAGTGTCCACACTGATGGGTAGGATGGTTCTCTGTTGTTTCACAAGGGGTGCGGTATGTGAGTGGTGCACTTGAATAGTGAGGTGAGTATTGGCCATAGAGATCCACAGGGAGGGGCAGGAGCTGCAGAAATGTGGTGGAGGTCAGACATCTCTAGTCTTACCTGTTTCCGAATAATCTTGGAGCTAATCGGTTATGTTCAGAAATGTTGTTTTCTCTTTTTAGAATGGGAATAACAATACACACCTTATAGAGAGACTCAAGTTTCATTTTATTTATTGACTTAGTATGCATGCATGTGTGTGTGTGTATGTGTCCATGTGTGTGTGTCCGTGTATGTAAGTCAGAGGAGACTCTAACTCTCTTCTGTCCTCCTACCATGTGGACCCAGGGATAGAACCCAGATTCTTAAACTTGGCAGCAAGTGCTTTTACCACCAGAGCCACCTTGCTGAACCTTGTTTCTGACACTTCTTCCCATGAGGCTTTTAGACTATGAAAAGGTTATTGGTGGGAACTGCCCAGGTAGTTTACAGGGAGCACAATGCTTAGCTCCATTATTAAGTACCTGTTGCATCCTCAGTATTGCAGTAATACAGTACTCAGTATTACATGTTTTCATTTATCGTAGTATAGGATTCTCCCAAAAATCTTGGCTATAGCAGCTGTCATAATTTCCATTTCATAGACGGTGAACAGATGTTTGGGAACACCCAAACTTTCCAAAACTCATTCAGTGAAGGAATGAGTCCAAGCCATGTATGTCTATCAGAGTACAGCTTTGACCTCTGACTTCCATGATGTGTAAAGGACATAGGTGACAGCTTGATGTACACATCATGTTCAGTAACTCCCCGTTTGGTTACACATTAAGGCCACAGACAGACTTTTGTGGTCAGCACCACGGACAGCAACCCGCTTCCCTTACCTCCTTGCCCTTCCCAAGGCACTCTCCCAGTTGTGACACACTGGACAATTTAAAACATTCAGGCAATAGGAAACAAACAAACAAACAACAATAACAATAACAACAATAATACCCTTGCATGTTTTATCCTTTCCGCTCTCTAGCAGCCCTCTGTGGCAAGACTTTTATCTTTATAGCTTTGATTACAACTATAGGTTGGGAAGAGAGAAGTACTTCGAGTCTTGATTGAAATGATGTTGCAGACTTGACAATCCAGCATCCTCTGGTAGAGCTGAGGGAAAGGCAGGCTCATGCTGCTGTCCACCAGCAGACAGAGGCAGGGACGTTCTTGGAGGTTCTAATCTCATGGCTCCATGCTGGACACAGCTCATGCCCATTAGCTGGCTCACAAGCACACCGTGCTGTAGGATGCAATGGGATGCTTGACCGCAATCCAGCCTCAGCCACAGGTGTGTGAAATGGCCTATGAACCACAGACGGGGACGACCGAGGGTGGAGAACACCAAGTGAACAAAATAAAGAAGGAAAAGAGGCCTGGGAAGAACAGGAGAGAGGGGAAGGAAGGATGGAGGGGATGGAAGGAGAGGAGAAAGGGAAGGGAAGGGAAGGAGGGTGTTAGCTTTTTCAAGGCTATGAACAAAATGTTTATTAGAAATGAGGAGGAAAGATTTGATCTGGTCCACAGTGTTAGAGGTCCCATTCTAAGGTCACCCGCTTACGTGGTTTGGAGCAGGACACGGGTGTGTAGGAGGCCATGGTTGAAATCAGTTGTTCATAGTACCTGTTCTATCCTCAGCATCAGAATAGGGCAGAGGGTTGGAGAGAATTAAGGATGTGAAGACCCAGCACACAGGTGATATCTCAGAGCAAACACTGAGCCAGTTCATTCTCTAGTCTGCCCAGTTTCTCCTCCCCCAAACTCAGAACATATTTCAACGACTCCTGTTTTCCTAGCCATTGCTTTGAAGGCTGAGTTGTCATCATTGCAGCTGAGCAGAATTTTTTTTCACCACTGTAGGGAGGTAACCTTTTATTAATTGAATTTCTAATGATTCATCAAAGCAAGTGGTCACTATTATTTAATGTGAGATTCGAATCTACGGACAAGCAGCGAATTCTTGTATGTGAATAGCAACACATCAGAGAACGTCATCCGGGTGGTCCTTTTCTGTCTTCAGTCACCTTTTGCTGTTCGCCTAAATACAGACAAGTGGTTGTAATTTAGGCAGAACAGACTCTACCTGTGGCAGCGACGTGGGTTAAAGGAAAACAAAAAGAATTACAAGCCCATGGAATGAGTGCGTGAACAGCTTTGCCAGCACTCCTTTCTCTCTGCAGATTGACAGCGAATATGTGAATAACGTTTGCTAAATCCGGACTCAGGAAACATGACAGCAAGCTATCTGTGCCAATAACTCCTCACGGCATATGCCGCCCCTCCCTCACCACACACAGTTTTAATAAGACACCACACGGGCTGTGGAGAGACATTAAAACCCTGCCGACGGAAAAGCTTTATCTTCCAACCAAATTCCGTGCCTTGCAACGTTGACGACAGCTGAAGAATTTATCTTAAATTCCCTCTGCTAGCTGCAAAGCACATGGCCTCTTTGTCCCCAAGCAGCCTGTAAGAACCAAACTAAGATGTCACATACATAATATAACAGATAAATGGCCCAATTTCCACGCGCACATGACGGATGGAGTGCAGGTTTAGCACATACATATTTGCACGTTAATTGGCCCTGCGTGGCTCCGTTTTGAACCTAAGTTGCAACTGCATGGCTCCCGGGTTCCTTCCCCTCGGGAATCATTAAGCCTGCTTTATCACACAAATGCATACACATTTCCCCCTATTTATCGTCACGCAGCTTGCCCTGCTGAGAGAGAAACCTGGTTACCTGGGCTCAGGCATTGCATTGCAAGTGTTTCCGTTGGCCCCTCTCAAACATGGACTGCATAGAAACAAAGATCTGAGACCCAGCCCACGTTGACTCTGCTGACAGCCAGACAAAGGACTCTGCTGGCCAGGATGCTTGGGATAAAAGAAAAATTATTTCCTTTCAGTTAACAGCTGTTTTTTTTTTTTTTTATTTTGCCTCGCCTTAGTGATCGCCTGTTGATAGTTTAATGGTACTACAGACCCAGTGGAGGGCCTCCATTTTGATAAATGGGGCAGCTTCTGTTTGAGGGCAGAGCAGTTGAACTGGATTGATTGATATTACCGTTTTGTTACCCCCAATAATTGCAGCAGCAAACGACACAGGTGCTGATCACAGTGGCTCTGGGGGAGTGGGGGTGGAGTGTTCCTCCTAATGATTTTCTTCTTTTCCTTTCTAAAGGAAACTTTATTTTCAGGCCAAGAAATCATTTATTTTTTCCTGTCTCAAGTCTGTGTCTTGAGGAAGCTAATCAGGGACTGTGAGCTGGTTCAAAGCAGCCTGGCCTGTTTGAAAAGTGGGTACCCACTGTACCCACGAAGGGCTGAGCTGCCCTTGCTGTGAGCAGACCAGCTCTGCACACCTGGCTCATTGGAGAGCCCAACATTTTTTGTGAGGACCAAGTAAACTGCTGTGTGGTCAGGGTGGCAGAGGATGGCTTCTGTGTCTCAAAGGGAACTTCCTAGTTTACAGCTGACCCATTGTGTAATGGAGGTCAATCCCTCACCTCACCTTTCATCTGCAAAGTGTGATGGCAATTCACACAGAGAATGGTGTATCAGCTTTACATTGCTATGACAATGCACCTGCCTTAACTTTAGGGACACAGGAGTTCTCTTGGTTTATGTTTCCTGAGGGTTCAGTCCATGGTTCCTGGCTCTGTTGATCCTGGCCCATAATGAGGACAAACATTGTGGTGGGATTAACCGTGTGGTGGCATTAACCATGTGGCAGAGGCACCCCATTCCATCCTTCTGTATGGCAGACAAAGAGGCAAAGAGGCAGACATTGGGCAAAGAGTGGTGGGGAAAAGAAATAGAAAGTCTCTGGGGGAGAATATGCCTGCCCCCCAGGATGTACCTCCAGTGGCCTATACTTTGCAGCTAGGCTCTACCACATAGCTTATAGTTTACTGAGCTTACAGATCTTCAGTAAACGGTCCTTTAGAGAAAATGTTTTGTATATGGTGTGAGCTGTAAACAAGGCAACCAACGTGTGATATTTATGAAAACCTGGCACCAAGAAGGTCTTCAATAATGTTCTCTCTCTCTCTCTCTCTGTCTCTCTCTCTCTCTCTCTCTCTCTCTCTCTCTCTGTGTGTGTGTGTGTGTGTGTGTGTGTGTGTATGTGTGTGTGTGTGTGTAGGAAAGAGGTTCCTCACCTTTGAGACTATGTCTCTTACTGGTTGGGAACTTGTCAAGTAGGCAAGATTGCCTGGCCAGGGAGCCCCAGGAATCCTTTGATCTCTGCCTCTGCATAGGATGATAATCATGTACCATACACCCAACTTTTTTTTTGAATAGTCTGGCACTCTCATTTGGGTTCTTTTCTTGTAACAGACACACTTCTGAGACGGAGCTCGTGTTATGACTTAATTTTACCTTCCAACCTTTGTGACTAAGGTACAACAATAGAAAAACACTCAGTGGGTGGCCGACCATTTAGGAACCATGTCTGGGGACAGTTTTATAATCTGTTAGCATTGCTAGGCAGTGATGTCCTTGCATGGTTTACTTCGCATTGGGTTTCATGACCTTTTCTGTCACTCAGGGACAAGGTCCACTTGAACATCAAGGGCCTTTCACAGTAGTGTTCTTGGCTTCTGCCTATTTTACCAAGTCACATGGTGATCATCTCCCCTGACCTTAAACCTAGAGCAAATGGACACTTCAAGAGCTCTGAAAGGTCATCTGGCCTGAATGCAAGGGCCCAGATTTCTCATTTGGAGATATTGTTAGTGCTTTTTATGGTGGACTTTGACAAGACAGCATAATATATTCCAGGCACGGAGCTGCAATGCATGCACAATTCCAATACACAGCCAGGTCCTTGGAAGAGAGGTACTCTGTGGGGAGGACTGGGAAAGATGTGTTTTGGTGTCAGCCAGTTCATGAGGAGCAAGATTCTCACAATAGCACAGCCCTCCCATATAAGCTTCAGATCTGAGTTCAAATTCAAGTGAGCCTTTGTGTTTGCAGAGGGATCTCAGGGGAGCACTGAAGGTGAGCTAGGCTGTTACCAAACAAACAAACAAACAAAAAAGTAAGAGCATCAGCACAGGCATGGAAGAGAGAGAGTTTATCAGTCACCAAATAAATATTAGAACAAGTGTGGAGAAATTGTTTTCTATGCTCTTAGGAAGCAAATGGTGGGAGGCTGTCTGGAATGAACATAAAACTGCAGACCCAAATATTCTCAAGAAAACCATGGAACAAGAGGGTTAGAGGAATGAAGTAGCCATATTGGTTACCTCAGTGGGGTTTAGGAGAGGCAGGACCAGGCTGGTGGTTGTAGGCTCAGTCAATGTGTAATCTCAAGTGTTCCAGGAAAGCCTTTCCGTTGGGTGGAAGCAGAAGGAAACGGGAAGACATATAAGCCACTTGACAGAGCAGCTGTTCAAGAAGGCAGGCACTTGATCCAAGAGAATGATGGGTCCTTGGCCTGGAGGCAAGATTCTAGAAACAGCTTTTCAAGTGGCATTATGTTGGAGAATAGGCCACAGGGGACGTGTGGATAGACTGAGAGCAGGGGAGACCAGAACCCTCCCAGGGTCACTGGATCTTGCTTGCTGTTGTGTCTCCAGAGCATGGGACCTTCCATTGGATGGAGGAAAGATCATTTATCCTATGTGGCATGGAGAGAAGAAATGATGGAGAATGGATGTAGATAATGTTGAAGAAGAGAGAGACAGAGACAGAGAGAGACACACACAGAGAAACACAGAGAGACAGAGACAGAGAGGCACATACAGAGAGACGGAGAGTATGAAAACCTGGTAAACTTGGTTTCCCCAGTTGAGAACAGAAGGAAGTGTGTGCATGGAGAACACGGAGAGTGGAGTCAGAACTGAGAGCTAGCTATGAAAAATATGCAGAAATACAGCTGCTACGAAACCTCTGGGACAGCCTGACCAACCAGTGAGACTTCTACAGTGAAAACACCCAGAGAGACCTAGTACCTTGGGAGAGGGGTAGAAAGAACCCTTCCACCAATAGGAGCAGAAGCAGCAGAAGCAGCAGCAGCAGCTACAGCCACAGCAGCAGCAGCAGCCACACCCACAGCCCTCCACAGTTACAGCCATAGTAGCAGCAGCAGCAGCAGCAGAAAAAGACACAGACACAGACGCAGACACAGACACAGACGCAGACGCAGACTCAGATGCAGACACAGCATTGATTGGGATGGCTTTCAGTCACTTCTTGTGTATGAACCCCAGACACTGAGTTATGTGAACACACTCACAGTGAGTATGGATGTCTACAGCACACACGTGAGGACAAGGCTGCTGTTGTTCAGGTTGATTTTCTTACTGCTATGACCAAACAGCAGACAAGGAGCATGTTCCAGGAGAAGTCTGGTTTGGCTTGTAGTTTGAGAGGCTATGGTTAAACAAGGCAAAAGAAGCCTGGGGGAAGACTTTGTGCCTTGGTGGTAAGAATAATGGCTTCGGTTCTTCTTCCCTCAATGGACCAAGAAGCAGAGAAAGAGTGGGGCTACCTCACTGAAATCATCACCTCTACCACACTGAACTCATCACCTAGAGAGGCCACAGTCTCCCCACCAGCATTGCAAGCTGGGAACCAAGTGTTCAATACTGAAGTCTGTGGAGGCCATTTCACATTTAAGCCATCACAGCCTGCCCAAGAAGTAGAGTCTCACAGGTGCTGAGACAAGGGCAGATGATACCCGTACATTTTTTGTGCCTCCCCATAGAATGAGACTGGAGAATGAGCTCTGCAACTCTTTGGAGATAGCAGAAGGGATGACCTGGTGTCTGGGAGGCCATTGATGTTCACCTGCTAATGCCCAGCTGTGAATACACGCCACTCATTGTGACCTTCACTGGGGTGTTTGTAGTTCATTCTGAGTGCTACAGGCAACAAAGGGCCGGCAAAGACAAACTCAGAGACTAAGCCAAATGGAAACATCGGCCCTTGAATCTGCCCGAGTCCCTTACTCCATAAACTTCTGTTAAAAAGATGCTGGGAAATGGATGGTGAGCAATGGTGAGATCTGTTGAAATTGTGAGAGCATTTGAAAATGCTTGCTGCTCTTCCAGAGGACCTGAGTTGAATTCTCAGCACACACAAGGAGGCTCATAACCACCTGTAAGTCTAGACTCAAGGGATTAAACACCCCTTTTCTGGCCTCTGTGGGCTCTTTTACTTATATGCTATAAACAAACAGAGGCATACAAATAAAAATAAATGATTGCATAATAAATAAATTTTTAAAATGGGCTGTTACTGGGAGGTCTTGAGGACTTTCCACTGGCACAATTTGCCTTGTGATCTGATCGTGAAGTGTCCCCACAGGCACTTGGATCCCAGCTTGTGGGGCTACTTAGTAAGTCAAACATTTATGGAGGAAATGGGTCATGGGCTAGGTATTGACAAGGCCTGCCTCCCTATCTGCTGTGTGCCCCTGATTTCAGATGCAATGTGACCAGTTGCCTCAGACTCCTGCCTCACACTCTCCTACCTTGGTAGACTGCATACCCCTCAAATGATGAGGGAAATGAAAGCCTTCCACCCCTCAAATGATGAAAGCCTTCCACCCTCAAGTGCTTCCATCCTGTATTTGGGCACCAGCAAGAACATGAATACAGGAAGGGGGTGTGTTATGAAGAAGCAGAAAAGCAACAACCAAAGCTGAAGTCCACTAGTATGTGAGTGCACACCGGGCACTGTGCAAGTCCTTCTGTGTCCTTTGTCTTATTTTAGTTCCTTCTGGGATTCCTAGGAAGCAAGCTTTGCTAGCTTCCCTATTTCACAGACAAGCAAACTGGAGCTCAGCTCAGTTGATTCAGAGAGCTAATAGGAGCGGAGTCAAGGTCATGCCTGTGACTGTCAGGCACAGCGGGGCGCCTGGAAAGCAAGGTCAGGAGTCACCCAATTGCTTCAGGAGCCAAGGCTTCTTCTTGGGACACTGACAGAAAGCCTAGCCTCTCCTCTTCCAAATGCTCCCTTCTGAGGTCAGCCATTCTGAAGCCCAATCAGCCTGGCTGGCTCTGTGTTAAGACTTCCCGAGTGTGCTGTGATCACAAAACCCATCCCTCCACCATCAATTACTTCCTATGGGTTTGACACCATTTATTTCCATTGCATTATACATTCCAACCTCCTGACTGTTTACGATCAAAAGATCTGCTCCTGGGCTCATATTTCACTGCAGCTCCGAGTCAGTACACCAAACGAGGCCCAGTGGTGGAGGCTCTGGCTTGTCGTCCTCTGTAAAAGTGCATAACTCCAAGGATCCAGCATGCTTGATCCATGGTGAAGGGAGGTGTGGCTTCACCTGTGGAGCTCGGCTTTCATGGAGAAGAAGCAAGAGACGTGGGAGTGGTGATGGCTGATGGAGGGAACCAGAATGTTTGAAGCTAAGAAGTGGGGAATTGAGTTTCCTGATTCTGAAAACCTACACACAATAACAGATTTGGAAGGTGCCAGAGAGACGGAGGAGAGTCCATTTAGGGAGATGGGACATGGAAGAAGAGAAAGAAAAGAAAAGAAGAGGAGAGAAGAGAAGAGAAAAAAAAAGAAAAGAAAAGAACAGAGATTCTAGCTCTAGTCAGGGATGAATAGGAAGGGCTGTGGCTGGAAGCCAGGAGGATGGGCTTTCTCAGAGTAGTGGAGGGCAAATATATATTTGGCAAAGGGCGAACCCTTGCAGGGATCTGCATGGTTCAACAAGCTTAAAGAGTGTTAATGCTCAGAAGGCATTTACGTTCCTTAGGAGGCTTAGGAGACTGTGGATACAATGCACCCTTCCCTTCACTTATCTTTGTGCCTTGTTCAAGGTTCCACCCCCAAAATGGATTGAGACCCTCATACCCGAATAAGATGCTCTGTGGCATAATTTTATGAGTAGAAGCATCATTTATATCATTGGTTTTGCTGGAAACTTGGCCTATATACTGTAGGCTGATGTTGAACTCTTCATATAGCCCAAGAAATCCTGAAATCCCACAGTCTTCCCACCTCAGCCTTCCCAGTGCCCGGATTTCAGGCGTCATGCCTGGCTTTGAAGACATTTTTATAGGAAGCAAAGAAACTTCTCTTCATTGGAGGGATGTTTAGTGTGTGAATGATGGAGTGGCAGAGAGATGAAGGTCTCCCTGGACATGTGGGTGAGGAACACTGTCTGTGAGTCTTCCTGACACTGGCCTCTTCCCGACAATGGCAGTGAACACAATGCCTTTGGAGAATCCAGACTTCCACACTCAGCATTTTGCATGAATTTCCTCTCTTATTCTTTCTGACAGACTTGGGAGCGTGTTCCTATAGCCTTCATTTAATGGGTGATAGAGCCGAGGCTCGGAAGGGTTTATGGATCTACCCAAGGCCGTACGGCTGTGCGCAGAGTTAGTATTTGATTCCACACACTTTGCTTCCTGAACAAGCTAAGATAGGAGGAGTGGGCTTGCAGGCCCCCTGGGCAAGAGTCTGCACCGCTCAGCACAAAGCCCTCATGATGAACAATGCTCACACACTTGGGGGAGACTGTTGACCGTGGTTGATGCTTGGCAGTAATGTTCCTTGACTTGAGGCTGGCGTTCCTCCTCTCAGCAGAATGACAATTAGGGGTGAGGGGAGAAAAAGAGCCATTGCTATACTGGCTTCCTCTATTGAGCTACGAATAAACGATGATGGCTGTGAGAAAGTGTGATGTTTGGATCGTTTCCGGTAAATTAAAAAAAAAAAATCCTAGAAATTGAATAAAGTGGTAATCCATGCAGACATTTAAATAAGAGGAGTGAAACAGAATTTGAAAACTCTTTTCGTTTCTCCTGGGCTCGTCATTCTAATGTAATTAGTTTGTGAAAAAAATATTAATTAATACTCAAATATCTGACATGTTTTACATGTTGATTTGAAACATGTTAATTACATCTCATGCTTTGTCCCTGAGCCATTTTTTCAGCAGTCGCCGAGGAGGTTGGAGTTCTGATCCCGTAATCTGTTTCTTGAAGATGGGCAGCCAGCAGTGGGTAGTAGCAAGCTGCTTATGTATGAAACCTGAGTTTGGATTCCTGGCACCTGCATGAAAGTCAGCTAAGACAGGGAAGTGCATAGCCGTAGTGCTTTGGGGAGGAAGTGAGAAGATTTTGGAGGCTTGCAGGCCAGCTAGTCTAATGAAAAGTGTGAGGATCTGTCAGAGCCCTGGAGAAGCAATTAAGGAGGACATCCAGTGTTAACCTCTGTGCTTGCATAAACAAATGCAAATGTGCCCCTCCCACACCCACACCCACACCACACACTGCTGTGAGGCATCCACTAGAAAAGACACTCATATGTGGATTCAAGCCAACAGGAAGTCTACAGATGGCTACTACATTGGTTGTTCTGAGTGCAGTCCTGAGCCTTTTTGGAGTGAGCTTTTAAACACCAAAAACATCCTGAGTTGACCCACCTCAGTTATCAAGAACAGTTATCCAGAAGCAGAACCACAGAAGCTAAAAAGCAGGCTTAGTGTATTTAGGGACTTTCCCAGAATTATGGAGGTTGATGGATTGAGTCTTTAGTCTCATTTTGGCAGGTTTTTCTGCCCATGTGCCAGACTGCAAGACTTGAATGATACTTCCGTCATGGCAGCAGTTGTGCTAAGGGCTAGGGGGCTGCTACAATGCAAGCACATAAACAAGGGCAGCCAATGGGAAAATCCCAGGGTCTCTTGAATCCCTGGGGAGCAAGCCATATGCTTCTGGCTTTAGCAAATGTGGACTGTGACTGAAAATGTAGTGTCTCAAGAGGCTTTTGTCTGTTCCAATGAGCCAAGCTGGGGATTTCAGAGTCTGTGGAGACTGTTCGATGGTTGGGTTTCTTCTTCTGAAGCTGACACAGCCTTTGGGCTTGGCAGGTAGGAGGCAGGTTCATGCTGATCTCTAAGTGTGTCTTATGGAGATCTGTCTATTGCATCTCCCAAAGGGGCTTTATAATTCTGTGCTTCACTGTTCAGGATTTTTTGAGACACTGCTTCTTGGGAGGTATGAACACAGGCCTATTCGCCTTATAAGGCACCAATGACAGACCATAATAATACCACTAAAGTCCGGGAGTGTGGGTGAGGGGTTACTTACAAGAAAGGACCATTCAAAGGCAGTTGTATTTCTCAAAGCTTACCCCAGTATGGGGGATGGTTCACAAAAACCTGAAAACCTGGAACTCATTGCAAGACTCACAGGTGACGCAACAGGTGGGAGCGGCCTCTTTGAGGCCTCTCAGGCAACCTTTCTGGTTAAATAACCTGGAAGAGGGAGGGAGCTTGTTTAGCTAGTCAGTATCAGGGATTCTCTGAGCCTTTTGCGTTACTTCCTGATCATTAAGGAACTTTTCTTTCAAAATTCCTTCTTAGCAAGCCTTCTTTTAGAACTTCTTGTGTTGTACAGAGGTGTCCTCCATGTTGAAGTGGTTTAGCTGGGAGGAAATTGTCATAACTCATCAATACTAATAGAAGCTAGTCAGTGCTGAAGTCATATATTCCCTAAGAAGTCCTAGTGGTCCACCCAGTGAAGGATTATTTTAGCCTCACACCTCATACTAAGCAAGGCTAGGGAGAGTCCACATAGTGGATTTTTCTGTGTTGACCAATCAGCACAGAATGCTCGTGTCTCAGGCTCCACAGTGTTAACTCATACCTCCGGCATTAACATGGAGAAGACAGAAGAGAAGGAGGATTCTCTATTGAAATTTCATCAGTGCTATATAGAGAGACGCCATTCCCTTCCACTAACTGGGATGTAAAACCTAAGTTGGGCATCTAAGAAGATATTCCATGGGGTTGGTTATCTGGCACAGCATGAGGAAGAGAGCTGTGACAAGAATGGTGTTGTCCATCCATGCCCTCATCCCTATGCTTTACCAGGCCCTTCCCTGAACTTGCATGATGACCAGCATTCTGATAGGCAACTTGCATGATGACCAACATTCTGATAGGGAACTTGCATGATGACCAACATTCTGATAGGGAACTTGCATGATGACCAGCATTCTGATAGGCAACTTGCATGATGACCAACATTCTGATAGGGAACTTGCATGATGACCAACATTCTGATAGGGAACTTGCATGATGACCAGCATTCTGATAGGGAACTTGCATGATGACCAACATTCTGATAGGGAACTTGCATGATGACCAGCATTCTGATAGGGAACTTGCATGATCTTGCCCCAGCTCATTTCTTTCCATTCTAAAGAGCAGCAGGAGTCAGTGGCTCACATAGATGAAACAATTTTCCCTATTTCTCCAATGTGACATAGTCAGTAGAGGGTGCAGTTGGGATTCCACCTCTATCTGTATTGACTGCCTTCACTGACTGACCTTTGCAACTCAAGACTTTTGGTGACTTCCTTCTTGTAACATTCTGGAAGGAATGGCAGGTGGGCAATGCTTTCAACATACTCATGACGATTCAAAGGAAGAGAATTGTATAACCTCAGAAAGATAATAGAGTGGATCCCCCACATTTCTGTAGAATGTGTTCCTTTCAACCACCAGATCCACGCGATTCATATTAGAATACTAATGACCATGCCAAGGTCTTAGGAAGAACATTAAATCTTTGTAGATACAATATGAGAAATAACAGGAAACTAAAAAAAAATCAAGAAAGGTATGGAAGGAGGGAGGACGGGAGGAATGGAGGGACCTAGCCAGTGTAGGATGTTTAGCAAACACCAACCAAATGTCAGATTCTAGACTGAGTCTCTAAGTCTATGAAATTGAGGGTCCTCAAGACCCCAGCAGACCAGGCTTGTTAATCTCTCTCTCTCTTATTTTTTGCCCTCCATTTTTTATTCGATATATTATTTTATTTGCATTTCAAATGATTTCCCCTTTCCTGGCTCCCCACTCCTCGAAAGTCCCATAAGCCCTCTTCCCTCCCCCTGTTCCCCCATCCACCCCTTCCCACTTCCCTGTTCTGGTATTGCCCTATACTGCTACACTGAGCCTTTCCAGAACTAGGGGACACTCCTCCGTTCTTCTTGGACATCATTTGATGTGTGGATTATGACTTGGGTATTCCAAGTTTCTAGGCTAATATCCACTTATCAGTGAGTGCATACCATGATTGATCTTTTGAGACTGGATTACCCCACTTCGTATGATGTTCTTCAGCTCCATCCATTTGCCTAATAAGAATTTCATGAATTCATTGTTTTTAATTGCTGAATAGTATTCCGTTGTGTAAATACACCACATTTTCTGTATCCATTCCTCCATTGAGGGACATCTGGATTCTTTCCAGCTTCTGGCTGTTATAAATAGGGCTGCTATGAACATAGTAGACCATGTATCCTTATTACATGCTGGGGAATCCTCTGGGTATATTCCCAGGAGAGGTATAGCAGGGTCCTCTGGAAGTGACGTGCCCACTTTTCTGAGGAACCACCAGCCTGATTTCCAGAGAGATTGTACCAACTTGCAACCCCACCAGCAGTGGAGGAATGTTCCCCTTTCTCCACATCCTCACCAACACCCGTTGTCTCCTGAGATTTTAATCTTAAGATGCAATTGGATACCTGGGAAGACTTACAACTCTTAACTCCAGGATCAAGTTTTCTTTTTTGTTTGTTTGTTTGCTGTTGTTGTTGTTGTTTAAGTTGACCATGCTCCAGAAGAAAAAGCTACATCCAAGAATGCAGGGGTTGCACAAACTGGTCTGGAGAGGTTGAATAGAAGGGGAGGGGGAGTAGTTACTGAATCTGGCAAGCATAGAAGGGGTGGATCTGGAAAGAGATGGGGACCAGAACACATTATGTGACACTGGTGACAAACTAGTAAAAGTAAATGCAACACATGGCTGGTGAGACAGCAGTGGCTCAGAGGGTAAAAGCCTTCTCCACACAAGCCTGGGAAAGGAAAGCATCAGCTCAAGACCTCCAAGGCCACGTTCTTAGCACAAGGGAGGTTTGTTTGTCCCAGAGGGACAGAGGGCAGGGACTAAGAGATGAAGACAGGAGATAGGATGAGGGAGAGGGGGAAGGGCTGTTTGTCCTGGAGGACAAAGGACTGCCTCTGGATAGAAAGGAGACAGACATGGCGTATAGGAACATGGTTTATAAAGCTAAGTGGAAACCCCTGTTATTATGAGCTGCCTAATTTTAATTAGGCATGTTAATTAGGACAGCCAAAGGAGGCTTTTGATTGCTGAACATCAATGCTTTGATAGCTGGACTTTGGTAGTCAGCCTCAGGAAGGGGAAGTGCCCAAAAATTGGAATAGAACTTGGTGCTTAGCTTTAGGAATGGAGTCTGTTGGTTTTTAACGAGGCAGAGGGAACTGGGGAGTAGAGTAAGGCTGTCAGAACGACGCTCATCCTGCTCTGGTTGGCCAGTGTCCTTCAGTCCGAGGATATGAGAGCCCACAGGATGCTGAAAAAACTTTTCTGTGATCATGGTCCTTCTGCGATGAGGTGGGAGGTGGAGACAGAAGAACTCCTTACAAGCTTTTGGGCCAGGAAGCTTGGAGTACTCAGAAGTGGAAAGAGGAGAGGCCCTGCCTTGACAAGATGGAAGGAAATGACCAATGTCTGAAAGTTATTCTCTGACCTTCACAGGCGTGTGTTGGAACACACCCATGCCCCCCCCATACACAAATAAAAAATAATTTAAAAAGACATAGTACAAAGTTCTATGAATCACCAAGGAAACCAGACTGAAACGTGTTCAGTATAAGAGTAAAAAAAAAAAAAGATTCAGTCAAATCTTTATTTCCTTTATTAACACATTAAGCAAGCAGGTTTAGTAATTACCATAATTTGGAAAATAGCAATAAGCATTATGATATTTGGAGATACTCTGATAATTATAATGTCACGTGACCTAAAAATAATCTGTGATTTCTTTTGTTGATAAATTCACAGGTGGCAGTAATGTGCCTGCGACTCCATTGCTCACCTGTGTAATTAAAGGGAGTCACAAAAGTAAAGTTGTTGCTTTATTTTATTCAAGTTCATGAATTTACTAATTCTACTTGGCAGCCCATTGTGGGGTCTGCGGCTGCCAGTGCAGAACCTTGGCTTTGGGTTGGCTCCCTGCTTTGAATCAATGTCTAGAACTGAGACAAGGGTTAAATGTTAGAAATGGTAAAGTCTGGTGTACTGTGTTCATTCACTTGATCTTAAGCATCCTCATGATATCCTCTATGACCACGTCAAAGGACCTACGTTGGGCAGGGGTGATGGTCCAGTTTATGAAATGATGACATGCAAGCATGAGAAACTGAGTCTGAGTTATAGAAACCACATTAAAAACAAAACCAAAGACATAGGCATGGTAACATGTACTCGTAATTCCAACACTGAGTAGGCAGAGGCTGGCAGATGCCTGAGGCTGACTGGCAGGCCACTTGAGACTAATCAGTGAACTCCTGCCCAGTGAGAGGCCTTTCTCAAAAACCAACATAGAGGGTGCCTGAAAGAGGGCATCTGAGAGAGGTTGCACTCGGCTTACACACACACACACACACACACACACACACACACACATACACACACACACAGTTACTTAAAGTAGTGTAAATAAAGTAAAGTAACTTAAAGTAACAGGCCTCCAGACTTTAACACAACTGATGCCATGTTGGAGGCACAATTCTGACCTTAGAACCAACACCCACCAAAGTGGGAACAAAATATAATCCATCAAAGACCTAGTCCACAGTTCTAGGATCCAGGAATGCCCCTAAGTGTACTAGTCTTCCTTTTTGGCTTCTGAAATCTTACTCTTCACTAAAAATTCTTGCTAAATGGAATGTGTCGACTAGGATGTGGTTTTTGTGTATAAAAGACAAACAAACAAACAAACAACAGCAAACACCAGTAAAGTACAGGGTTACATGACTTGGGCAAGTTCCCTGTGCAGTTGCTGACTGGCAAAACACTCTTTCCATTTGGCATTTATAGTGTCCTCATGTTCTCTGTGGAGTAACTACATAACAAAAGATAATTTATATATACACACACATATATATGTTATATATATGCATATATATTATATGTATATACATTATATATATAAATATATATATTAATACTAAGGTCAGATTTTTCATACATTATTTCACCAGGTCTTGTAGGGTTTTTAGAAGTAGTGGTGGTCAGCATTCATGAACACTGTTTCTGACCCCGATGGTCCACCAAGCACATTTTAGATAGCAAAGCTATCAGCATAGTAGCACCTGCAGCAACAGCAGCAGCCTTGCTGAGAGGCCCCATCCTGGAGTGCTCTTGTTTACATACCTGATGCCCTTCTCCTACCAGTATATTCTTACCAGTTGTTTCCACTGCATGGAATGAAAAGTCTTCACAGGTTAAGGGAACTGCCTGGAGTCAACAGAAAGATGGAACATGAAGATGTGGGGATGACCCATGTCTGGGAAGGGCATGCAGGTGATGCATGGAAAGATCTTGCATTCCGCCACCTGCCTGCCTTTGACCAGAACCCTGTCATGTGTCCTTTCAAACTCTAGGGAGGTTGGCCTGAAAAATGGAGTCCACCTGTGTTCCCACAGGGGGACAAAGAGTGGTTTTGGTGAGCTCATAACCATGTCTAAGCAGACTTCCTATGCAAGAGCTTGGGGACTGGGAGGAGTCTTGTGAAGTGCTGTCTTCTGGACATGATGTGAATGTTGTACTTACAAATTCACAGCAGCTGTGGTTACCTGCACATGTTCAAAGTGGTCCATAATTCCAACTTGAATGAGGGAGGGTCTTATGAGCCCCCACTTCTAAGCTGAAGAGCTCTTGGCAACTGATGGCTGTTGGGGGAGGGAGTGTCAATTTTCTTCAGAAGTGTAGCTGCCTGAAGGTTGCTCATACTCCTGCAGGAGGCACTCATTGGGTTCAGTTGGTTGTTATAAGAAGATAAAGAGGATAAAGTGGGGTAGCATTGTTGGGAAACAAGGGGAATGAGAGGGGAGAGGTGGGGGATGCATAGATCAGGAATGTGTATATTTGAAATTGTCGAAGAACAAAGGTAGGTTGAAAAGACATTTCACGATTAAAGTCAATCTTCAACAATTTAGGGGGGCCCTCATTCTCCTGCAGCCCCCACAGCATCCCTGTCCCCCAGCACATCATAGTGGTGCTCAGACTTCGACTCCAGACTCCTTCCTCAGAGGCACACACTGCTGATGCTTTCCTCTGGGGAGGCCTTAGACTGAATTTGACACAAATACATTACTGCAAATTAGAGAATGTGAAAAATCACACGCTGTGGGAATTTGGACTCTGGGTCTATTTTTATAAGCCACAGAGAGGCTGCAAATGAAATATTGTCAAACAGAAAACAGATTAAAATATATAATGGTTTATTACTATATGTTTAAATGAATATTTAAAGTGTAGCCCTAGTTTTTTTCTTTCTTTTTATGGAAATTGGAAAGCGGTTATCGGCTTTTTCCCCTTCTGCTTGACTTGAGCTTTCAATCTGAGAGATCTGGATGGCTCTTGCTTTAGAATCTTTTGCATAAAGCCTTTAGAAGTGGTCATCGCACTGCTGTGGAATTAGGTCCATAGGGCAAGAAAAGTAGATCCTTGTATTATCTGCTTGAGGGCACCATCAGCTATACCTTTTTCCATTCTTAGAGGTTGTGTGCTTACTAGGATTCTCAGCCTATCTTTAATTTTCAGGGTGTGCAGGGACAGGAGTTAAGGAATAAAAGCCACTCGACATTAAATGAACACTCAGAGTTTAAAAACACACTAGTATTTTTGATCTGTTTTTAAAATATGTGCACATGGAAACGAGTCACTTTTGTAGAGAAAGAGAAAATAAACCAATATACAATAAGATAGTGCCACAAATACCATGCAGTCTGTCTTAGTTATTTTCCGTGTGGTGGAGATAAAAAATTCTCTAACAGAAGCTACTGAATGGAAGATTTATTTCAGCTCACAGTTTCTGTGTACAGTTTGCCATGGCAGAGAAGTCATAGCAGGATCTTAAAGCAGCTGATGACATCACAGCCACGATTAGAAAGTCGAGGACTGCATTCACTGTCTTCATTTTATGCAATCCAGGGTCTCCTACTCAAGGAATGGTCCCAAGCACAAGTAGAAGGGGTCATTTCACATCAATTAACATAATCAATATGGTCCCTTGGGAATATACTAGGGATTCAATTTCCAGATGAATATAGAATCTGTCAAGCTGACAGTTAGCACTGATCATTACACTGTCTCTAATAATCCTTTTCCTCAAATTCTCCTGGGATCAGTGAGGCTGTTGTGTAGGTTCTGATGGTAATGTGTGGCTTTGAATCCCATTCTAGTGTAGTGGTATGTAAACTGCTTGTGTAATATGCAACCCCAGCTATGAAGGGCAAGCACCTATGGTCCTTCATTGAGCTCCTCCAATGGCGTGGAATGGGGAATGTGATCATGGGGGTCTCTCTACTTGCGGAGCCTTCAGGATCTTCAGTCTGATGGAGGTTGCACTGTGCCTGACAAATGGGGTTTCTGCTGATCCCTCACATTTCCTCCCCCCTTCTTCTTGTTCCACAGACAACATCAGTCGCCTATGAAAGTTAAGTAAGAAAATTACTTTGTCTAGTGCCATCTGTATTTATTTTCATAGCTAACATTTTGAACTTCTTATGACATTTTTTTCTTTACATGAGCTAATACTGCGGTTTAAATAATACGATTAGGAAGTCGGAACCCTGATGGTTCGTCCCCTGAGGGACAACACAGAATCTGACTGATGAGTCAAAATGAAGAGAGATGTGTTAAGTGTGTGAACTCTGAAATGATAGCATCCTGGATGACTTACAGTTCTCTGGTGACTTTCTGTGCCAGCTGGCAACACCTCATTTTCTCCTTGGCAGTTTGGGGGTGATCATGCCATGGTGTAATCCTCTTAGGGTAGGTACTTAGGAAAAGAAGACAGTTGCAGTGCTGACCACATTGGCTGGCACATACCGAGTTGTTGGTGAGTGGTATCTCAACTTTTTACACAAGTGCGTTTTGGGTAATGCCCCAAGGATCACTGTGCCCTCTCTGCCTTCTTCATGAAGGAGTACAGCCAATGGACCGGAAGTGTGGATGGCAGTGAGCTTTGGAATCCAGCTTCCCAGATTAATCTGAGCCTTCCTTCCAGATCTTTGCTTATTCTCTGGTGGTAGAGACAGCTGTAAATTCCCCCAAACCCTCAGGTATCCAGCTGGAATACACTTTCCAGCATCTTCTGCAACCCAGGGATCATGTGATTGAGTTTTGTCCAACAGAATGTTTACAGAAGACATGGAAGTTTCCTTTTATTTCACTTAAAAATGCTTCCCACAGAGTGATCGACTGTAGCTCTCCTGTTCCATCTTGGGTTGAATGAAATATATTTCAAGGGCACCTCTCTCTCTCTCTCTCTCTCTCTCTCTCTCTCTCTCTCTCTCTCTCTCTCTCTCTCTCTCTCTCTGTGTGTGTGTGTGTGTGTGTGTGTATACATATATATTTAAAACTGCTGCTGAATACATACACAGATATGTTTTCTTTTTGTTAATTTTGTTGTATATTCTGGTTACTCCCCCTGACACATTCACATCTTCTTATCCTCTGACTCCTGTCAACCTCTCTCCTCCCTCCAAGTCCTTTTCCTAGATTTGTGATTCATTAAGATGGGTTTCTTATGGCATTTTCACACATGCATATATATGCATTGCATTTTTGTTGTGTTCTGACCCTCCCAGTCCAGCTGAGGAAGTTCTTCCTTTCTCTGCCCTCGCTTCAGCTTCCATCTCCTCCTTCAATGCTGTTTTCTTTTTGTTTCTTTTTGTCGTGTGTGTGTGTGTGTGTGTGTGTGTGTGTGTGTGTGTGTGTGTGTGAGTTGGACCCTTCCTTCTACTTCTCACTGCCTGTGAATCTTCATGGAGGGATGAGGTCTCATCATCCTCTCTCTTCTTTAGGATGGGATGTCAACAGGCCCAATCTTATGCAGGTCAAAGCAGGTAATGTAACCACAGCTGCTGACTGCTGATGATTCATAGGTGCAGAGGCTGGAGAACAGTGTTCTGCAAGACTCTTCCTCTTCCTCTGGCTCATGTATTCTTCCTGTTCCTCTTCCATGGTCTTTCCCAGAAATCTTCTCTTGCTGTATCTTGACTCACTTGTTTGGTAAATCTGTAACGTAATGCATAAGAGGAAGGAAAAGTAGTTGAGCAGCTGTTGATGAGAAGGCTGTGTTGAGGATGTGGTCCCCTGCAGTACAATGACTCTGAATAAGGCAAGGCTGTGTTGGGGCTGAGGTCCCCCTGTAGCTCAGTGTATACCTGGATTGGAAAGAAGATCCTTTCCCCATTTTGCTAGGCTGTGCTGTGCTGAAAATCCCAGTAGCTTCACCCACAAATCACTAGGGGTGAGGTTTGTGAAGCCATTTTTTCCAAGTGCTAAGGTAACTTGGAACCACTGCCTCAAGGGCCTGCATGCCAGGTTTCAGTCACTCTTGATCTTGCAGGGACTACTTGCTAAGACAGATGGTATCTGTGTCCCTCTTGGACGAGCATCCTTCAAACAGCAAAGCTTCCAGATCTTTCCATCTTTCTCACTTCTGAGAGGAGGATGGCAGCCACAGTGTGCTGGGCTGCAGCAGGTTTCCTGCTGACTTGCTCTCCACCCACTCAGAGGTCTGCCACTGCAGAGAGACTTCATACATCATTAGAGAGATGTCACATGCATTGACATAAAGCCTTGTTCCTACCCAGAATGTCACAGTAGACACCTACAGGCTTACAAAAATCAGATTCAAATACATTCCCCCCTTAAATCATCCATTCTGCCATCAGATGCCCCCAAAGGGAAGTTGCTAGTGAAATAACAACTCAGAAGGTTATGAAAAGCATCAGAAAAATGTTAGCTGAAAATGTGAACTTTTGCAACCTGTGCTGAGGGAACAGAATCAGAGGGATGCAGAAAAGGCATCACATGCTGACGTTTTAAGAGATCTCTTTTCTGTCTTCAAAGTGATGCTCAGAGTGTTTGGGGCACAGCTAAGGGCCCCAGAAGACGCCTGTCTTAATTTGAGTTTTCATCTCTGTTCAATTGCAGAATCTTCTCTGTGCTAATGTTTCCCAGGGAAACTCATTCTGAAAGCTCAAGTAAAGAAGTATATTTTATTTACCCATCAAGGTTGGAAGCAGGAAGTAATTTTCTTTCTTATGTGTTCATCAATAAACATTCACTCATGGGGTATCTGCTAGGTGCCAGGCACTCTGGCGAGTCCTGAACCTCCTTCTCTGAACTCTTTCTCTTAGTAGCTGGGTTACAGGGATAAGTTAACTCATGCCTCTGTCTTCCTATTTCCTGATCTGTAACATAAGTCCTGGTAGATGGACCTGAGGGTTAGATACATGGATTCATCTAAAGTACTTAGCACAGGGTGCATGGAGCCCTCACTCTATTGTCATTATAAGTTACAATAGAAATGCTGGGAGAGCTGGAAATAACCCTTGATTGACACATGCTTCTGGAACTGTGAGGGTTCACAGTGGCTGTTTTCAGTAGCATATAATTGGTGTCTGCTCATTTCATATGTAAGAAAACCATTGGGTTGTTAACTGGAGGATTGATTCATTATTCAATCATCCACCCATCCACCCATCCACCCATCCACCCATTCATCATCCACCCACCCACTCACCCATCCATCCATCCATCCATCCATCCATCCATCCATCCATCCATCCATCAACTGACCAGTTGTTTATATAAACTAAGAGCACTCAAGGTCACTGTTGAGATTGTGACCAGGCCAATCTTTGTTGCAGGAGACCATCCTGCACAAGAGTGTTGGATGAGTCTCCCTAACCCCTCCTGCCTACCAGATACACAAAGCACCCACTCTTCTCAAGCTAGTGCCTTAAAACCTGATTTTTGGAAACTGCTGTGGAAGGATAAACTGGTTTCAGTTTCACAGACATCAAATATCCCAAGCCACCAGAGGTCACCTCATTCAGATCTTTTGCTTTGCAGAGTCCCCGTATGGAAGGGAGCACAGTCAGATCCACACTTATTTGAGCATTCAAGTTTGTTTCCATAAACTGACACTGAGGTGGTGGAACATCTGTAACCCTAGGGAGTAGAGTCTGAAACAGGAGCACCCACAAGTTCAAGGCTTGCATGGGCTACAGAGAGGGTTCAAGTCTAGACTGGACAACTTGGTGAGACTCTGTCTCTAAAGAAAAATGTAAAACAGAGATTATGGTGTGTGTTAGGGGTGAATCAACTCAGCTGTCAGGTGCCAGTCTAGCATGGACAAAGCCCAGGGCTCAATCGTCAGCATCACACCAACCAGGTGTGCTAGTCCAGCATTGGAGAGAGGGAGGAAAGAGGATCTGCAGTTCAAGGTCATCCTGTCTGCACATTAAGTATGGGGCCATCCTGGGCTACATGAGATTCTGTTTCAAAGAAAACAGAATGGGATTTAGAGATGTTACTTTGGGGTAGAATACTTGTCTAACATGCAGCAAGCTTCAAACAAGGAAGACATATCTTATTCTACAGAATTTGTCATTCACTCTAAAATTTGAATATGGTCCCTTAGGTACAATTTCATTCCCAGGTCCATCGCTTATAGACAGTGTGACTCCTTCAGTTGCTTTGCTTGGCTGGGTCTCTATTTCTCCATCTGTGAAATGTGAATTAACTGAGCTCCTGTCACATCCAGTGAGAGAATGCATGCAAGTCTCTCAGAGTATTGCCAGCAAAACACCCATCAATAACATGTCATTATTACTGGGCATCAAGCTGGCTGTACATCAAGATTGGCTCTTCTACCTCTGCACCCTCCCTAGATCTCCTCCTAGGCCTTCAAAAGATGTAAAGCACCTTACTACTCTCACATGTGTGATAGGCAGGTATCCTGAATATGAGGCAGGGATAGAAGCCAAGGGCACCTGAGGTCCCATGGTACGACTGCTCCTCCCATGACTGTAATGTGCTTTGGGGCAGAGAGATACCTCTAATTTGAGGTTCTTTGTGTTATTTCCCCCAAACAAGTGCTTTTCTTGCCAAGCCATCATTCCTGTGCAACACTTTAATTTACATCTTTTAATAACTTCGGTTGCCATGGAAGCATTGGAATTCAGTTTTAAAATAGACAAACTAATTGTTTCAGTCAGTTTGGGTATTTGCTGTCAAGGAAACAGCCAACATTTCCCCATCACCATGAGCCCACTTAATTGGATGCATGAGGAGTTACAATGGTAGAGGGGTCCTGCACACCTCAGTGCCAGGTGGGGGAGCACCAGAGGACAACAGTTTCCAGTTGGGTGAGGAGCTTCCGACTTGGCTCTATGTTTAGGAAGGGTGGGGTCTGGATTAATGTAGGGTTCTCAGGTGAGTGAAACGTGGGTGCATTAGGGAAGATCAATAGGAGCAGGTGGGTCTTGAGGCTATGCTTGGGAGAAGCACTGAGCTCTGGTATTTGAAAACTAGATGGAGCCAGCTGTTGCTTTGACTTTAAGGAAAATTCCCTAGCTATCTAACCCTGTTTCAAGGGATTCTGGGAACAGCACACATTGGCACAAGGCTGGAGGATGCTTCCTTGGAGTGACTAAAGAGGAAGTGCACATTTTTCAATTGAGAGTAGATTCCCACTTGTCTCCTCTTTTATAGTACACACTAGGCTCCCAGTGTAATGATCCAGAGAGAATGTGTTATATTAATTTGTTTTGAGACAGTGGTTCTGATAGTCCAGGTTGACCTTCAAGTTGCTCAGGTTGACCTTGAACTTCTGATTCTGTTTCTTCCACCTACTTAATACTAAGATTACCAGTGTGCACCACTCTGACTGCTCTTATGTGATGGTGAGGATCAGTTTAACCCAAGGCTTTGTGCATGGGAGGCAAGCACTCTGCCAACCAGTGCCACCTCATAGGTATCTTAAATATACATTTACACCACCATTGAACATAACACATACATCAGTGAATATAATGTTGCTCTTTTCCTACAGAGTTTACATTATAGCAGATGCACAATGAATGGTAAGCACATCATACCATGGCAGATGCTTAAAGTGAATCAGAGAAAGGCAAACAGAAAAGGCAGCATGGCATGGCGAGGGAGGATGAGGAGCAGCTGCATTATTACTTGCTGACCTGGCTGGTCTCCCTGAGGATGGAAATCTTGACCAAATTCTCGACCGAGGTCAGTAGATCAACCTATTGGGATTGCGGAGCTTAAGTGTGACTAAAAGCAGATTGGCTAGGAATCCTGTTTTCATTGCTTATCCTCTGGGTGGCCATGCTATGATTACACCTTGTTATGTCTCTTGCACCTTCATTTTAAAGTAAAAAGAATAACATCTTCAGTTATTGAGATTATTGAGATGGGTTTGTGCTCATAAAGTGCTTGCTATGATGGTAAATGTTGTGGTGGTGGTTATAGTGATGATTATTGGTCTAGTTTCATTTCCCTTTATGTGATAAAACATCCTGACACTAATTCATGCAGCTAGTAACATGCCATCCGCAGTCAAGAACAGAGAGCAATGCATGTGCCCATGCTACCTGATTTTTAGCTGATGACATAGCCTTTGCTACTGCTATATAATCTGGGACTCAAAAATAAGTAAATGGTGCTGCTTGTAGTGGGCTGGGTCTTCCTGCATCATCCATCACTCAAGGCAACCTTCCACTGACATGGTCGCAGGCCAACCTACTCTGCACAGTTCCTCAGTTGAGGATATCTTCTTAGGTGGATCTAGGTTGTGGAAAGTTGACATCTAAAGCAAACCACTGGAATGATGATAGTGGTGGTCATGATGCTAAATTCAATGGTGATGATGATGGTGGTAGTGGTGGTGGTTGTGATGATGATGAAAATGATGGTGCACATAAGCCAATGGAAAGAAGCAATGGAGCTCTTGCTGTTTTGCCATGAAATGCTGTAAACAAGAGAATTCAGAATAGGGCATTGTAGAATGCACAAGACTTATTAGAGCAATGACAAATATGACTACAACATGTAGGCCCGAAGGAAAAGTGAGGGGAAAAAAATCTGAAAATTGGGCTGCACTAGGAGACCATGGTGGTCATCAGATGAAGATGTTAGTGGATTTATTAATGCTGGTAGTCATGGGGACAGCACTGGGAAGATAGATGATCTCTGGAACTATTTATTATGAATCATGTATTCTATCCTATCTGTCTATCTGTCCATCTATGCATGTATGTATGTATGTATGTATGTATGTATGTATGTATGTATGTATGTATGTGCCTGTTTGTCTGTCTACCTACTTATCTATCATCTCTGCATTTGTGTCTATTTCTGGCTGTGGCATCCATCTTGCATATCTAATATTGAAATCCAAGAGCTCCATTTTCCCTCATGCTCTCTGTAACCCCACTCTGATTTACCTTTTCCCTTTCACTATCTCCATTTTAAAAATCGAGTTGATCTGATATAGTCAAATACAGCTGACACAAAATGCTTCAAAACAGTTTAGAGACATTTAAGCTGAAAAGACATTTGAAAGAGATCTGATATCCATCAGAGCACTAACATAATCCCCGAGATTCCCTGAAGAAAGAAAAAAGGACAACGCATGAGATCCCATGACCCATAGTTCATGGTAGGAAGTAAAGAATGTGCCTACGTGAACATCCGCAAGCACTGAACTTTCTGAAGGAGGGGACCCACATTTAACAAATGTGTCTCAGAATAGAAATGCAGTATCTCAAACAAAAGAATCATAACCCCAGCGTTTCTTGACCCTGTCTGTTGCCAATGCTGAGGTCACAATGCTAAATCTTAACTTAGTTAAGGCAGTTTCCTCAGGGAGCTAAAGCAATGTGGTCCAGGTGCCTGTCTTCCTAACTTAATACAAGACTGGTGCTCAGAGAATCCCAGGCAAGAGGTGACTCACAGTCCATTACGTTATCTGCCTCAGATATTAGATTTCTCTGTTGAGCCCTGGAAGCTGGAGCTGGATTTCACTCAACTCATAGCAGGGCCCCAGCAAGTGCCAACCTCTTTGTCATTGAAGAGGAAAATGTATGTGCTTGAAATAGCGAGGCTGAGGGCCCTTCTTTATTTTATTCTGAAGTGATAGCTTGGCAGCTCTATTTCCGTTCTTCTTGAGTTGGAGAGAGGACCAATGTGGCCTGATGCATAGAAAGCAGCTTTGGGGATGACACCAACACGGTGTGACATTTCAACAGTCAATGTGTTGTGTGACTCCGAGCAAAACTGCCTCTTGTTGATTTCCTCGCCTCCTTGTTTACCATGCAGAAGTGTCATTTTGTAGGGCTGTGGGGAGGATTAAATGGTATAACATATGTTAGGCACCAGAGACACACATACAGCACGAGGTAGGTATTGCTAGCATTCTGGTAGTAATCTGAGAGCTCTTTTATTTTTCTGCTAAACCTTCACTTTGACTTCAAGGTGTGATCACCATTTGCTAGGGATGTTTCTAAATCAAAGAGAATGGGAAAGCTGCAGTTACATCCCAGGGCAGCAGGAGCTGGATGCAGATGGTAGCATTCTCATCATTGTGCAGGATGCCCCATTGTAGGCCAGATATTCTGAAATGCAGCTGCAAAGGGAGGGGTTCTGGCTACACAATTAGAGCACTGCTTATTGGAGAAGGGGGCTGAAAGAGACCTAGAGGAAGGACAAGGGCTGTGAGATGGCTCAGTCTCTAAGGCCTGGCTTCCAGTACTAAGGGGGTGGAGAGGGACTAGTGTGGGCATAAGCCTCAGGTCTGAGAGATAGACTTTATCTCGAAAATGAGGGGAAAGCTCCTAAGAAGTGACATCTATGGTTCATCTCTGACTTCTATGCACACTCCCTACCTACACAAACACCTCCTACAAATGAACACACACACACACACACACACACCACACACAAATAAAAATGTACACATCAATAAGGAAAAAGCGAGGAAAATGACTGAGTAAGAACTTGGAGGGTTCTAACTGTAGAAAAAACACCAGGAGAGGGCAGGAAACTCTTAGGTGCAAATATCAAAACAGTGTTTGTGTCATACAGAAGTAAGGGGCTAGGATCTTTTACTCTCTTGTTTCTGGGCAATATTTGCACCCAGGAGGAGATGCACACAATGCTTTTGGGGTGTAATGGTTTCCACCGGGAGGAAGTACTATCTTCCAGCCTGTCTGGATTGGGCCTTTATAAGGAAGGACAAGGTTATTGTTGTGACACCCAAGCACCCCTGTGCTTCTAAACACTGGGAACTGACTCCCCACTTTCTGTCCTTTCCAGCATCTTCTCCAATATGTCAGTTATTCCTCTCATCCTGCATCCCGTGTGTGCATGTATGCCTGTGTGCATGGGCACACAACCATACAGATGGATACACTTAGAAGCCAAAGATCAACATCAAATACTTTCCTCATTAGCTCCCCTCCAGGAGACCATGACTCTCACTGGACTGGAAGTTCTCCAGCTCATCTAGACAGGCTGAACAGCCATCCCACTGCCTCTTGCTCTAGCTCTAGTGCTGGAATGGAGGTCTGTGCTCCATGTGTGTCCAGCTTTTGTGTGGGTCCCAGTAATCCAAGCTCAGGACCTCATGCCTGTGTGGCTACTTGTCTGTTGCTGTGCTAGGATACCCTGATTAAGAAGCAGCTCTGGAGAGAAAGGGCTTATAAGGTTTATCATTACAGAGGAGCACAGTTCATCATGGCAGAGAAGGCAGGCAGCAGCAGTGTGAGGCTAGCTTGATGGTCAGAAAAGACAGTGATCACATTCTTTTTGCATACAGGAAACAGAGAGGAGGGACAGGCTCTAAATTCTCAAAGCCACCCCTCATCAAGTGCTTCCTCCAGCAAGACTCTACCTCCTGAAATCTTCCTACCCATAATCTTCCGAAGATTATAAACAGCACCACCAACTGGGGCAAGGATTTCAAATACAGGAGTCTCCGCAGAGATGTTTCTCACCCAAATCACAACACATGACAAACCCTTTCCCAGTGGAGCCTATCTTCTCAACACCATCTCCTTTCCATGATGCACAAAGGTCTCACCTGACACCACTGAAAGGCCACACAGCACTTTGAAGCAGAGTAGCTGGCCCTTCCCTAAGACTATCCTCCTCCAAACTCTCAGGTATTCAGTGTTTTATATTTCATATTCATATCATCATGACCTCATGGGAAACATGCAGCAATATTACTGTTATTGTGGAGCACCAGCTTTGAATGCACAAAATGTGGGAAAATAAAGAGCAGGCACCCTCGAGGTTTGCTCCATTTAGCAGACAATAAGAAAGCTTCAGCACCCGGGACAGTGCCGAGCCCAGGCTGGTCTTTGCCTATGCAATATTCCGTTTGGAGGCAATCATTATTGTGTCTATCTTATTGTTACATTGCTATGAATAGAGACCGTGACCACAGCCACTCTTATAAAGGAAAACATTTAATAGGATTTGGCTTACAGTTCAGAGATTTATAGTCCATTATCATCATTGTGGGAAACATGGCAACATGCAGGCAGACATGGTGCTGGAGGAACAGAGTTCTAAGTATTGATTCACAGGCAGCAGGAAGAAACAGTCACTAGGTTTGGCTTGAGCTTCTGAGACATCAAAGCCCACCCTCATTGTCACAGTTCCTCCAACAAAGCCACACCTACTCCAACAAGGCTATATACCTCCTAATATTGCCTCTCTCAATGGGGCTACGGGGGCCGTTTTTATCCAAACTACCACACTCCCCCAACTTCGTCTTTTCAGTACTATTATAGTAGTATGTGACAGTATACCTAAAGGCAACCAGCACATGTTACATTACTTCTCCTGCAGAAGTGTGAAGAAGCATCTGTTATTGATAGAGAGGGGACCAAGAGACTGAAGAAAGGATTCCATGAGAGGTCATCATAGTGACCTAGTGAGTTTATGGGAACCTTCACAGAGCAGAGAGTGATAGGTGACCCTCAGCTGCACCACACATGTACAATGGCTGTCTACTCCGTCCTAACATAAGTTATAACCCATCACAGCATTGGTCATAAAAGCTGCAACATTGGAGCGCCCACTCTGTGTAGCTTTCTACCTTCTGCATGCTTGAGTCTCCCCACCCAGGACAAGTGGACCTGTAGAGCTAGAAGGAATGGGTGGCTGGAATCTCAGGTGAGAGACTAATGAACCCCTTTTTTAAGAGGATAAGCTAGTAGTCCACTCTTGGGAAAGTGTGATGTGGGTGATCATAGCAACCTGCTTCTGCTTGGCAGTGGTCATATCCAACTCAGAGAAACAGCTGCCTAACAGCCAATTGTGACTTTTGTCGAGATAGCTTCAATTCCTCCACGTACACTGGAATCTTACTTGTTTGAGCTTTGTGACTCCAGCTGGTCTCCTTTCCTCCCTCCCCTTCCTTTTTCCCTTCTCTTCTCTCTCTGTGTCTCTCTGTGTGTCAGTCTCAGTGTCTGTTTCTATCTCTCTCCTTGTGTGTCTGCATGTGCATGTTCATATATGTGCAGGTACATGTGGCACTATACTCTACCTCCTTCGCCCTGAGATTACAGGTGTGCACCACCATGTCCTACTTTTTACTTAGGTTTTGGCATCAAACTCGAGTCCTCCTGCTTACAAGACAAATATTTTTTCAAGCAAGCCATCTCCCCAGATGCCATAGGATTCTTTTCATAATTCTTTAAGATAGTGGGAATTTAAGAAATATTTCCACTGCATCATGAAGCAAGGTTCTAACTTTGCTGCTTATGCATGAAACAACTAGACCTTCTTCCCAAGAATGATACAGAGATCAGAGGCCGTGGTGCAGGCTGACTTCCAAGAGGGAAGGTCAGCAATAGGGTTCAACAGTAGTAGATGTTTTTCTTGGGGGGTTAACCTATGTGAAAATTTTCAATGAAAATTTCCACATGTGTGTAGACATATTTGATGATACCACTTTGCAGATGAATCGTTTAAAGCACAGAAAGATTGAAAAATTAATCTCTGAATTTTTTCCATCCAGATAGGAGACAGGTCAGAGTTTGAGTCCAAAGCTTTTGAAATGTAGTTTTAAATACATTCATTATACATGAGGATGCATTTCATCCATGGGTTCAGTGTATTTGATCAGTCACCCCCTGTAGCATTTCTTGTTCTCTTCCACTCCCATTGATAACCATCTTCTTTCCAACCAGCCTCTCTTCTATTTTTACATCTTTTTTGTTCTTTTCTTTTCCTTTATTTTTGTCTTTCTTTTATAAAAAAGTGAGCCAATGCTCTTCATCAGTGTTTCTTACAGGTAAGCGAGTGACGGGTTATTCGTCAAAGTATAGGCATCTTACTAGTGTGTGGATCAGAGTAAGAAAATGTCTCCTCCTCCTTCATTAACCATTCACTACCTATAGGAGGAGTTCAGCACCAAGAATACCTCCGTCCTGCAGGGAAGCATCACTGTCCTGCATGGGAATACCCCAGTCCTACATGGCAGGCCATCACCATGCCAGCTTTTGTGTAGTTCTTATGCAGCTGTTCTAAGTTCAAGACTACCACAGCCACACTGTGCTTGAAAGACAGCATCCCACAGCACTCCAGACCATTCTCTGGCTCCATCCTTCCATTCTGACATTTCTTCCAAGATGCTACCTAAGTCTCATAGAGGATGATAGGGCATTTGAGTGATGGACAGGCACATTTTCAAAAAGTTAATGGCAAATACTGTAGTAAGCTAAAATCACAGCTTTTCTGGCAAGGAGAAGACTGGTCAGTTTTCTGAGCCTAGTGGGTTTCATGGAGCAAATGAATCAGAAGGAAAGAACAAGGGATCATTCTGGTGTTGGGCACCTGATGGGTCTGTAATCCTCCCTTTTATCACCACAGTTGGGATACATGTGAATGAGTATGTTCTTAGGGCAGAAGGGCTCTCTGCAACATTAGCCTAGCTTGTAGTGGTACCTTTATTGGGATTGTCTAGTGACTAATATCTAACGTTGTTCTAAATTTCAGGACTGGGGTGGGAATGTAGTACTCTCTTTTTGTGTTCTTGTTATATAGCATGGTCTGGGTTCAATACTGCAATCCTCACACCTCTGTATGAGTCTGTTTATAGTACACATGTACCACCATGTCTGTCTGGCACGGGATGCTAAGACCGAGAGGTGCCTAGTTTCAAACACAACACTATGCACAGGGTAGATGCTCTGCTCAATGTCCTATTGATTGCTTCATGGATGTGTGAGTTTCTGAACAAAGAGACTGAAGAGAGGAGGGTGCATTTTCCAGCTATAGAGTGTATGCACTAACTCAGAGAGAAAGCAAGAGCCAATTTTTCCAAACAACAGCATTTCTGCACAGGCTTTCATTTCAGTACCTGTGCATAACTAGGTGGAGATTTCATTTCCTCCTCTGACCCTCCTGCCCTGGCTGGAAGTCTACCAGGAGACATTGGTGCAGGCTCGTTCATCACAGCCTCCCTGCTCTCAGCCCATGCAGACTCCTCCGTATTGGTATTCTCCCAAGTACAAGCCTCCAGCTCAGCAATTTGTTTGTGTCCTTTAAAGCAGCCAATGGGACAAAAACAAATCACTTCTCCTTAGCAAGTAATATAGAGTTCTTGGGGACCAAGCACTGGGTTCCTGGGCTCCAGGGGGGTCATCAGGGGAACAGTCAGTTGGAAGAATGCCAAGTTAGTGTCTTCTTCCTGAAAGATCACAACCAAATCTGAGTCTGAGTTTGGGGACATGAGGAACCAAGGAAAGAGACAAACACCTTCCTGCTGGAAGAGTCTGACAGTGCTGGGGCCTGTTAGAGAGGAGCATAAGATACAGAAGAAAGGCACCCCTAATAATTATCATGTTGGGGCCACAGGATCCTTGCCTCTCTGTTGCTGTCAGTCATTAACTCCAAAGGAGACCCTGGCTGGAATCAGGAGAAAATGAGGCACACATGGATTAAGTCTCACATCTCAGCATTGACTGAGCCACGCTGGTTCTCTCTCTCTCTCTCTCTCTCTCTCTCTCTCTCTCCTTATCTTCCTCTGAAGCCTGTAGATTGAGACTTCCTCATGTCTGTGCTAGCTTCTCCATTGTCCTTGATTTGGATAGATTTCAATTGTTGCTCTTGTGATCACAGAAAGCCCTAGTTGTCTAATGTCTTTACTGCTGGGATAGCCTCTATAGGTCATCTTGTCCTTGATAAATAGTCATGTCTATGTAGAGTTAGGTATGGTGTATTATAATCTAAGGATGAAATGCAAGCCCATCTGGCCTTCTTTTCTGTGTGAAGTCCTTTGCTTCAATGATGGTTCATGTAGATGTGCCTTTACAGGTGTGCTAACCAATATGGTGGCCACCTATTGCTTATGACTATTGCATTTAAACTGAAAGCAGTAGAAAGGGCTCGTGGCCTCGGCCATGGCCACCCAATGTCAAGTGATTTATTCCCCGGGTGTCTTGTGCTAAGATAAATACAGAGGTACTACCCTGGACGACTAAACAGAGGCTCAAAAAGAGTCTGTTTACATTTCCACAATCTAGTTGTTGAATGATACAATAGAATTTGAACTGAAGCTCCAATAGTTCCAAGCCTTGTACTTCCCTTAGAAAAATGCTATGGAGAGAATCTCTGCAGTAATGTTTCCTCATTGTATTTTGTGTCTTTGCTGGATGAGGAACTTCATCAATTCTTTCTTCCAATCTTGCTCACTCTCTTTCATTCTGGTATGTTTTAAAACACTACACAGAAAGTTTTTACCACCTACAAAACTTCCCAAGATGCTGCCTTCCCAGCCTGCTCTTAAACCCATGGAGGTGGGCCTGGAGAGAGGACCACGAAGCGAAGGAGACCACTATGGTGAACCTAGAGGCTAACCTTCCAGCCTCATTATAATAAGAAAATTATTTCTGCTGTTAAAGCTACCAGTCTGCATGCCTTTGACACAACCTCAGCACATTAATACATCTTCACAGGCCTCTCCCAGAACATTCTAAATCTCTTCATTGGGAATTCTAGGCCTCCACCACAGGGGTCATTGGCTCTATAGGCTCCTGTTACAATCCTTTGAGATGGTTTATTACTTGTATGGGATGTGCATAGGGGTGTGTATTGTATTTGTGAAATATACTCTTTAATAGAAAATAGAGGCTAAAAACCTGCACATTTGTAAGTGTGGTATATACAGTGTATGTACCCATGGGTGTGGCTGTGTGTATATAGGTGTGCAGGTATGAGTGTGGCGATCAGAAGTCATTGTTAGGTGACCTCCTCTGTCTCTGTCACTCTGTCTTAGTTTTAAGACGGAGTCCCTGACAGAACCTGGAGCTTGTAGATGCAGCTATTCTGGCTGACAGACAGTTCCAGTGATATTTCTCTGATTCTGCAGTGCTGGGCTCACTTGTGTGCCCTGTGGCCTGCCATACCTGGCATTTTGCATGCATGCCTGGGATCAAAACTCAGGTCTAAATGCACTCAGCACTGTGCGAAGCTGTTTCCCCAGATCCAGACTGAAGAAGATACCTAACATCAAGGTGCACCGCAGTAGTTTCCACACCTGTCTGCCCTTCAGTCTTTCTGGAATGACGGTCTTCCACACCCATCACACCTCACTCTGGCATTCTCTGGGAACTGCACCTGGCATCCCCTTGTTCTCCTGATGCTTACATACCTGTGGAAAAGGAACTAGTTATTGGAAATGCTCACTGGATAGTTCTCTTTTCCACTTAGTTCACAAAACACCCACTGTCATTTAGACAGAAGCAAATGGAACGTAAGTAGGTAAGAGAGGGACGGAGGACCCAGCTGATGAGACAACTGTCCTCATCAGCAGTCGACATAGACTGCAGGAGTCTCAAGGGACAGGAGTGACCCTGCCTGCCCCTGCTGGAGACAATACCTCTTTCCTTGCTGCTGGAGGCTGGTAGAGGCAGCATGTGCCTCTAAACCCAGACATATGTCACCTCTGGGCAAAGGATGAGCTAATAGAATAGAGATGAACATAATTGGCAGAAGGTCAGCAAGGGAGCCCTGTGCGTCTAGAGCTTCCTGAAAGGCCGGCCTGTTTCCTGTTCCCTTGTCTGCCGATTAGTATGCAGGTAAGGCGGACCAGCCTCTGCAGAGTAATTGGATCATTCGGAGATCGGTGATGCCTGGTGTATGTACAAAGCCTCAGCAGTGATTAGATCCTGCCCGCTCCTCTCAGCAAGCCTTGAAATTCTCCCCACTGTGAAAAACTAATTTTCTGTGGGAATTTATTAAATAAGAAATCTGCAAGCCACTTTACCTTGTAAGTCCAGCTGGCAGAATACAAAGACACCCCTCAACTCTGACGCCTGCTTCCCACAGAGCCTTCTCCCTCACTCGGGGACAGGTGTCGAGAAGCAAGCTTTGTTTGAGGATGAGTGTGCATTTTCCACTGTCCTCAGAGGAGGGACAATGGAGAAACTCCTTTCCACAAAAGCCACCAAGAGAGAAAAATGGAGACAAGAAGAATGTTGGGGTGGGGGTGGGGGTGAGGGTGGGGTGTCAGGTAATGGATTTGAATGTGGCATGGGTTCCCTTCCTTTGATTAGATTATATCACCCCATGTTCTTATGTGGATGTCTAAACCCAGCATCTCAGAACATGCTTCTCTTTGGATACAGGATCTTTAAGGCAAGGATAAGATACAATAAGACTCTAAAGCAGGTCTTTTCCAATTTGAATGGTGTCATTATATAGAGGGAATGGAGCACAGATACACAGGGGAGGAGGAGGATGGGCGTGCACCAGGGGCAAACGTGTCTGCTGCCATGGAGAGGACTCAAGAGAAACCACCCCACTGACCCTGGACTTCTAGGCTCTATTATGAGAGAAGAATCATTTCTCTTGTGGAAGACACCAGTCTGTGGTGTAGGCTTTGCCACAGCAACTTCAGCAAATAAGTACACAGGTCTTTTCCAAAACATTCAGGAACTCTCCAATGAAAATTCTCCTCTCTTTCCATGGACGCAATAGAAGGTATCTTTTCTATATCCACGCTAACACTGAACATGATTGACGAGCTGAGGGACAGGAAGGATACTGGCGCAAATATGAGTGACAAGTGCTTTGGCCATGAAGAGAGGTGATGGGCACCCAGAAGACATGCCAGCTTCGTGTCCTACCTGGTACCTAACTTGTGTTGTCTTTCACAGATGGTTTATAGGTTAAATAACACCCATTAACTTCCTCAAATTGAAGTTCTACCCCCTCCCCCAGTGCCTCTGATATTTACCTTACTTAGAATTAGGGTCATTGAAAATACAATTGGATGAGGTCATCCTGGATCAGGAAGGGTCCCTAATCCAATATGACTGCTTTCCTTGTGTAGAAGGGACATTTGTGTACAGGAAGAGAAGGCTACATGGAAATAAAGGCAGGAGTCAGGGAAATGCTTCTTCATTGAATTCCAGAGACCGCCAAAAAGCGCCGGATGTTCAGAGAGGTGGCGGGGGGGGGGTGTTCTGTGTGAATCTGGGAAGATGGTTCTGCTGGTAAAGCATTGCAGTGCTATCCTGAGGGCTTGAGTTAAAGCTCCTGTATAAAAAAATAAATGGTCTACGGTAGCATGTAAGGCAGGGACAGGCAGATTCCTGGGGCTTCCTAGACACTCAGATGATCTACTTGGTGAGTTTCCAGTTCCTGTCTATGCACACACATGCATAGACATGTATATGGCATACACTATTTCTGTTGTAGTGTGTCCCCAAGTTCACAGCACTGTATTACCTCATCCTTGACTGTCTAATACAGACCCTTTGATACACAGAAATAAACGCCATGGGGAAGGCCGTGGTTAAGCACAAGAAAGGGAAGCTGCTATGTCTCGGGGACAGCTACTCCAATCCTTGTCAGTAGCTCCACCTACTTGCAATGGGACATCTGTGCCTGCAGTGTAGTTTACAAGTCACACCTGCAGCTGAATGGTGGCATCCCTGGGGACTACTCCCAAGGTTACCACTGTGTAACCTTGCTTCTCTCTATAGAGATCAAACTAACAGGTCAACTGCAGGAGGTGGCTGTACAGATGACTCAGTCACCAAGAGCGATGCCCAGGTTGAGTATAAAATCTCACCCCTGAATGAGCTGACAGAGAACCACCATCTCCAGCCACCAGTGTATATTGCCAGCATGCCACTTAAGGTCAACCTGGCCACTCTCTAGGGTCACAGGGTTCTTTCTATGCAGCGGCTTAGGATGGAGTGCAAGGGTCACTGAAAGGGAAGCTGACTTGGTAGAGACTCTGTACAGGCTGGTTCTGCTGGTTCTGCTCCCCTACCCCCTCTGGGTAGGCAGATTTCCCATTACACATAGGAAAGGGCAGTGTCTCATTGTCTGTCCACACACTTCCACAGCTCATTGTAGCATCCACCAGGTGTAACACCATCTCAAGTAGAAAGACACCCCTCTTCATTCCATGCATAGCTGAGGGTCAGCCCATCTACCCTCTGCTGTCAGTAGGATAAGGGTTGTCAGGCACTCCTGGGCCTGCCTAGCAGGCACCTCTTCTAGGCACACATATGAGCAGGTAGGGCAGGAAGAGAGAATCAGGATACTTAGAAGCTAGGTCAGAGGGAGAAAATTGAGTTGGTCTGGCCACTGAAAGGAAGGGACTTGTCCAGAGTAGTTACTTGGGTAGAACAAAAGGATTCGTTTCTCCATTGGGACCCTGCCCCTGTATTCACCATGGGAGTACTCAGCACCTCAGCTTCAAGACATTGGAATCCATCCCTCTGCCTGAGAAAATCTCTTTTAGGCTTTGAGAAGTGCTCTTCATTGCCCATGCGCAGTGAGGGCTACAATTGTGAACTTGTGAGGCCCTGTAGATTCTGAGAAGAATGACGCTGTGCAAGCCCTCAGGTCCCTTCTCCGCTGTGCAGAGAGCCATCCGGACACTGGCTGCCAGTGTGCCCCAGTGGGTCACGCTCCAGTTCTGCTCCTCCAGTGGTAATTTGCTATTCATGCAGATGATGTCCCCGCTCCCTTTCCTGACCCACAGCCATCTCCAGGGTTCAGCCCTTGAAGTTGGGTCTCTGCCTTCGCACCTGTTTTGAGAGAACAAAGCTGTCATCAATCATCTGTGCGAGAGCTAGGGATGTTGGCAGAAAGAGGACCCACCTGCAGGTGGATCCTCTTAGCCCATCTCATGGATCACCCTATTTCTAGGAGCCTCCACTTATACTCTGATGTCTGTTCTCATGCCTGGAAGAATTCCCTGTGCGCGGCATTCAGCAATTACAGAGGAAGTGGATTGTCACTGGTAAATCATGGATTTTCTGCTGCAAGCAAGGAGGTTTCTGTTGTCTTATGTTGCACCAGCATCCTATAGTTAGAGACGTCCAGATACTGAAATAAGTATTGGCTCCCTGGGCCACTGTCCCCGCCTCTCAATCCCCGGCCCCTCAGTGAAATGCTGAGTGCATTCTTATTTCCTCTCTAGGGAGAGGAATTCAGATCAAAGGTGCCAGCTGGAGCCCGAGAGCCTTTGATAGCCCAGCCACTGCACCGTACACCAGTGCTGGATTCCACTGAGGAATTCTGGGTGAGAGGCTGAGATTGTAGTCTTTATCCTACACCATAAGTGTTTTCATCTAACTAGGTGAGGGGCCTACTGATGACGGCGGATGTGGTAACTCAAGCAGAGGAAGTGTGTTTATTTCCAGGAACACTGCTTAGCATATAGTGAGTGCACAAAAGCATCCGTATTGGTGAGAGTTCACGTTAGTCGTTTACTGGACTTGGAATCACCTAGGAGACACATTTCTGGGCATGTCTAGGAGGGTGTTTCCATAGAGGTTTAGCTAAGGTGACAAGACTGAACTTGACTGTGGGCAGAACTGTACCATAGACTGAGGTCCCAGACTCAGTTAATGAGTTAAAGGGAGAAACCAGTTGAGCATCAGCAGTCCTCCTGTAGCTTCCTGACTGGATGCAGAGTGACCACGTGCCTCATGCTCCTGATGCCGTCCGTCCTCCCCACCCACCGTGCAGTTATCCCATGTGCCAGGAGTCAGAATGAACTCTTCTCCCCTAGGCTGCCTTTTGTCAGGTATTTTATCAGAGCAACAAAATAAGTAACTAAGAAGATGGTGCTTTTCTCTGTCCCATTGATGCACACACCCACATAGAACACAGCCTCCAAGAAGCATCTGGCCAAGAAACAGCTTCCCCTTCATTATACCAGTGACTTCCCTATGGACAGTGTGGCTTGTGGACTTGATGGCCACATCCTTGATCCCCCCAGCTCCTTCCAACAGACTCCCAACCCCCCATGCCACAAATGTTCAGAAGAATGATCCATGGAACAAGGGGGGCGACTTTTGGGCAAAGTCACCCATCTACTTGTGACCTATTGTTTCTGTAGAATTTAGTGGGTATCTGGCAAGATGTCAGTCTCGACCCAGATAAAAGTATAATTATTTCCTATTTGCTTGCTGGGGTTTTCAAATCAGTGAGGTAATTTAAGCATGACTCTTGGAGGCTTACAAAAAGATGTTATGATTAGTTTTATCGTCTTTGTTAAGGAAAAATAATTACACTGAAATAATTAGAGGCGGCAGAGTTGACATGAGATTAGGCGAGCTGGCTTGGCAAGGAGAGTGAAGTTCTAATGAGGAAAGGAAGTACAAAGGGAAGGGACCGTGGGGGACATGAAAACAGATTGTTCAGTTCTGGCCTTGGGACCCTAAAGCAGAAGGGACACTGGACATCTGACGAGGTGAGGTAGTCAGGTTCATAGAGGACTTAAACAGCCTGAGAGCAGTTCCCCGACTGGTGTCAGAGGAGCCATGGCCAAGGTCAGATACCAGCATTAGAGAATGTGCAGCCCCCTCATACCAGTTTCTTGACATTTCAAAGCTACATCAGCCATCAGTGTGATGTTGGTTTCTTTCTTTTCATAGAAATCAGCTCAGGGAAGATACAATAAGAGTTCCACGAGATTGGCCTTATTTAATAAGCTTCCACTCACGGAGGCAGGAACCATCTTATTTATGTTACAGAGGATTTTATTACTTATTTAATTCTTTGGTTTTATAGAGATTTTATTCCATTTGGTTTATTTTATGTGTATGCACATGCCTGTGTGTGTGTGTACATATGTGCATGTGTATGTGTTTGTACATTGTGTATATGTGGGGGGAGGTGTCTGTGTGCACATGTATGTGTGATGCATAAGGAGGTAAGACCATAACTTGAGGGAGTCAGTTCTCGTCTTCCACCTCATAGTTCCTTGGGTTATGAGGTTTCACAACCACAGCTTTTACTCCCCAAGTCATGTCCCCAGGCCTTGTGCATCTTTTTCTACACCCCTGGCTGTCAAGTGTGGTAAGGTGAGGTACCACAAAGGTGTGGTGTGAGGTTTTTGTTTGAGAAGAGCAATATTATGCATACAGTGATAATTAGACCCAACCTGAAGGGTTCTTCCCTTGATCTTTGCTAATATTCCAATAAAGGATAAAAATAGCGGCTGGTCTGGTATCAGAGCTTACCATGTGCCACACACCATGCTGAGTACTTGGCATACTATACACCCACCCGAAGGGATGATGTAAGTGCCATGATCCCCCTCATTCTGCCTTTGAAGGAAGCAAAGTTCAGGTGTGTTAACTGACTACCTATGTTCCCACACAGCTTGCGTGGGTCAAATCCATGTTCCAACAGATCTCAGAGTTAGAAATGGAGATATGAAGGCTCAAGTTTAATGATGTCATTTGTCATTTGGAGATTTCCAGATAGACTTCTCAGTAATGACAGCAAGAGCAAAACCCCCAAACAGGCTGAGAACAACATAGGACAATTTCTGCATTCTGAGTCAGGCATCCATTCCTGCAAGGTGGCATGCAACAATTGCTAGTTACATACTGCTGTGTAACAAATGATCCTAGAGCAAATAGGGACGGCAAGATGGCTCAATGGATAAAGCATATGCCAACATCCGGTGGCACCTACTTGATAGAAGGAGAAAGATGATGACTGTCAATTTCTTCAGGGACATACCTATGCACACCCATACCTGCCACACACACACACACACACACACACACACACATGCACACACACAGAGACAGAGGCACAAGAGACATGGAGACAAAAGGGAACAGGAGAAAGAAGAGATTTAAAAATAATAAAAACAAAATACAAGTATTTATTTTCTTGCCAGAATCAGAAGGTGGGTTAGCTGGTGCCCCTATCTCCCATGAAGCCACCAGGTGAGAGCTTAAATGTAACCCTAGAATGTACCTCCAGGTTCAGTCCACACTGTTGTCAGAGTGCTTCTAAATTCTTTCAGCCATTTCATGGGCAACCTCAGTGTGTTATTGGGGGGGGGGTCTCTGTAGAGAAGGTTTGAGTATTCTCACAACATAACACACACACACACACACACACACACACACACACACACACACACACACACACAGAAAGAGAGAGAGAGAGAGAGAGAGAGAGATCACATTAGTGTGTCCAAGTTGAAAGTTAGTCTTTTAATAACTTGACACAAAGATACCCTTCCTGTCTACTCTCTTCTCTTTCTTTGCATCTCCATTGTAGATGACTTCTAAAATCTTCCAGAAGCTGAAGGCAAGATGCTCAGGAATTTGCATACCTCTTTCCCAATTTGCATACCTCTTTCCCAATCATCTATTTCCCCCATGGTTTAGGGATGGTTTAGATGTTGAAATTATTTGTTGGCTCATTGATATTTCAAGTTTTTTGAAATGGCAAATGAATGACAGAGACTGAAATACCATCTAACACTTGGGGCCTACTTGTATTTTGGTCTATACACATGGCATCCATGCCCAGGTGCCCGCAACCGTATGTAGACCAGAGGTTGACAATAAGAATTTTCCTCCCTACCTGATCCCTTCTGGTCCTGTCCCCACCCACTCCCAGTACACCTACAAAATCTATTCTATTTCCCCTTCCCAGGGAGATTCATACATCCTCCCCTTGAGTCCTTCTTGTTAGTTAGCCTCTCCGGGTCTGTAGATTGTAGCATGATTAACCTTTATTTTGCTGTTAATATCCACTTGTAAGTGAGTTGGTGCTTAGCCAAGTTATTATCTGAAAGAATTCATCCAGAAACTGATGGAAGCAGATGCAGAAACCCACAGCTGAGCATTGGGCAGAGTTTGGGGAATCCTGCCCAAGAGGGGGAGGAAGTATTGTAGGAGCCAGAGGGATCAAAGACACCACAAGAAAACCCACAGAATCAGCTAACAGGAACTCATAGGGGCTTACAGAGACTGAACTGACAATCAGGGAGCCTGCATAGGTTCAACCTAGGCCCTTTATAGTTGTGTAGCTTGGTTTTTTGTAGAACTCCTAACAGAGGGAGCAGAGGCTGTTTTTGATACCGTTGCCTGCTTCTGGGACGCTTGTTCTTCTACGGGGTTACCTTGTCCAGCTGCAATTCGAGAGGAGGCGCCTAATCATATTGCAACTTGATATGTCAAGTTGGGTTGATATCCCTGGGAGGCCTGCCCTTTTCTGAAGGGAAATGGAGGAGGAATGGATAGAGAAGGATGAGGTGGGGGCAATGGATGAGGTTGGGGGAAGAGGGAGAGAAGGTTGGGATGTAATACACGAGTTAATAAATTAGTACAATGAAAAAGTATGGGTTAAAAAATGACAAAGAATTTTCCACTAGCAACCTCCACCTTTTTTTTCAGCATGGGGTCCCTCACTGAACTGATATATCATTATTACAGCTAGGCTGACTGAGTTCCAGTGAGTTCTGGGAGTCTGCTGAGGTTAACAATGTGCTCCACCATACTTGATGTTTGCGTGGTTGCTGGGATCTGAACCTTAGTTCCTTTTGTGTATGAAACAGGCCCTTTACCCACTGAGCCATCTTCTCAGCTCTCAGGTGTGTCTTAAATGATGCCTGTTCATCTATGCCACAAACAACACATTGTGTACTTACCCATTTACTCTAGGAAGACATTTGCATAGGGTTGTCAAGGTCCCCACAGGCATGGTGCCCACATCACAGCGGAAGAAGACTGACCACAGGAAAACAAATAAATATAATTCAGTGTGTGGTAAGCATTTTAAAAGAATCTAAATTACTACCAGGGAAATCAGGGTTTTTAGAAGACAATGTGATACATGACCAGCTTGAGCCAAACAAGTTGTCATTACATTAAAACCCATGATGTCAGCATTGGCAACGATGTACTTCAGAGTGTTTCAACGCACTGCCCTGTGAACTGCACACAGCAGCCTCAGCACAGGGTCTCACTGGCCTCTCCAGTCCTCCAGGGAGCTAACAGTGTCTGCTCCCTGGGAGGTGTGAGGCTGTGAAGCGCCTGACAGCCATGGTGGGATTTTTAAACTCTATTTTATGTGCAAATAAACTAGCTTGAAGTAGAGAGCACACCTGCAAGTCTCCATCCACACTCCTTTTCTTCTTTCTTTGCTCTCTTTCCCATCTCTCCCTCTTTCTCCCTGTCCATCCCTCCTCCATCCTCCCCTCTCCCCTCTCTTACCACTCCCTCCATTGTCCTCTCTCTTTTATCCCTTCCCTTTCTCTCACTTTCTTTTTGCATCTCCTCCTCTGTGTTTTCTTCTTTGTTTTCTCCCCTCCCTCTTTATCTCTCCCTCTCTGTCTCTTCTGTCTGCCTCTCCCCCACTCTTCCTCCTCTGCCCCAACTCTGTCTCTGTCTGTCTCTGTCTGTGTCTGTCTCTGTCTCTGTCTGTGTCTGTCTCTGTCTCTGTCTGTCTCTGTCTCTGTTTCTCTCTGTTTGTCTCTGTCTCTGTCTGTCTCTCTGTCTTTCTCTGTCTCTCTCTGTCTCTCTCTGCCTGTCTCTGTCTCTCTCTGTCTCTGTCTCTGTCTTTGTCTCTCTCTGTCTCTGTCTATCTCTGTGTCTCTCTCTGTATGTCTCTGTCTCTGTCTTTGTCTCTCTCTGTCTCTGTCTATCTCTGTCTCTGTCTGTCTCTGTCTGTCTGTCTCTGTCTCTGTCTCTCTCTCTCTGTCTCTCTCTTTCTCTCTCTGCCTCCTTCACCACTTCGCTTTCTTCCAGTCCTCATTGCCTTGCTCATAATAAGCTGAGCAAAGATTCCCTGCTTCTGACTAGATCAGGCCAGCTCCCAAGCCATCAATTTTGGCAGTGGTCTGGATGCTTGGCCTGCAGAGCTCTCCCACTATAATTAGGAAGTTTTGGTCCCTCAGGAAATCCTGGCCCTAGAATTCATTTCTGAGAAGCCTGTCTTTGTGACGATTCTCTATTTCTCTCCTCCAAAATCCCACAAGTGGTTGTCAGGTGAGGGCGGTGCAGGTCCTGCACCGCCAGTGCTAAGCCTCTTATCTCAGCCTCCACACTGTGGGTTTATTAGCTTAAGTTTCCCACAGCAGAACTCCAGGGCTGAGCTGTGAGAGTGGGAGACAACAGTGTCCGAGCCAGGAAGAAAAAGGGAAATGATTGTTGTTGATGGAGGAAGGAAAGTTTCGTGTCTAGTGGTTGAGTCTGTCTAGGGTACCATTTAACTGGAGTTGAAGGGTGAGCCAAAGGACTTCTTGGGTCTTTTGGATCTAGTCACGCTAACAGGGAACACCCAGGATTGGTGAGGATGAGCCCAGACAAACATGCCAGCAGAGCCCCTCCCCCCCTTTCCCTGCTTTGCAATTTGGAGTTTATTTCCAGGATGTCCACTTGTTCTTCAACACCAAACTGCTTTCAGAGCATCTGCGGGGAGCCAGGTTGGGTTTCAATCTAGATTCTTGTGTTTGCATCCCACACCCCAAAAGTGGAGTTCCACTGTTAGGGAATCATGCCAACACCAGTAACAATGGAGTCAGAAGTGTTCAAGGCTTTATCTTCAGTAAGAAGGTACCACAGCTCTTTGCCACATATTGTTAGTTCAATCGTACTTGGTCTTCTCAACAGCTTCTGAGATCTTTAACTTTTGGTGCACACACTAGATAATGGTTTGTATCAAAGAGGATGAGAATGCCCAGGGTTTTTGAGCCTTCCTATGGGTCACAGGTTTTCTGGGAAGGAAGGAAATGGAATATGAGGAAGCCATGGCTGTGCACTAGGCATGCACACGGAAGTCTTGTCTCCTGGGAGTCAGGAATTGGTGCGAGTCCAGCCTGGCCCATATCAGCATCTTCTGTTGGGTGAAGGCAGCCTCTCCAGGGCCTCCTCCTTCGGTCCCTCACATGTATTTTCTAACTTATTCTTATCCTACAGCAGGATGCTCCTTACCAACTGAAGACTGAATGGGGTGATTCCTTCCCTAGTGTCACCCAGCTCCCTAGTGCTCCCGTCTTCTGTCCCTCCTTCCTTCTCCCTCCTCCCCTTCGCTTCCAGCCACACTGCCTTCCCTTCAGTTTCCAGGTGGGACCATCTTTCTCTCCCAGGACTCCTGAAATAGTCTGCTCCGTCCTCAACACACTCTTCCTACTCTGAGACTATTCTCCTTGGCTCTACATTAGATTTTGAGTTTAATCATCTTTTAGGGATGCCTGCCTGGATCCTGTCACCCCAAGTCTCTGTTTGAAAGGGTGCAGTTCAGTGCCAGAGACCTTTCTAGCTCATTAACACCAGTAACTGAGAGAGAAGAAAAAGCAGTTAGTCAAAATTAATGGCTCAGCCCACCAGGATTAATTTATTCATTCATTGAAATCTTCCAGAGATATGCAGGTAGAACTTCACACCCCAGCCACAGTCCTCTGAGTCCTTCATTGATACCTTCGTTTATCTGTGGCCATAGTACCTGGCAGAGACAACTCAAGTGATGAAAGTCTAGTCTGCCTCAGTGTTGCAGAGGTTTCCCTGCAAGCTATGGTGGATCAGTTTAGCCAGTTGTAGAGGGAGGATCTGGTAGAGGCACAGTGGGGCCATCAGGCTGGAGGTATAAACCAAGCAGGAACAAGTGTCTTACAGCCTCTAGCAAGACCCTACATTCAAAAGGTCCCATGGCCTCGCCAAGCAAAGGATCCTCAGCACAGCCCTGCACAGTCACAACATGAAGACATGCATACATTTTAAACCATAGCTAGTCCTACGTTCAGTGACAGGTTTGAGGCCCAGGCATCCTTCAAGCATCTCAGAAAAGGGGTGTTGTGGCTGTAGTTCCTAGGGAAGATACTTTTCCTGTGCTGAAGGAAGGACAGGACACACAGTCATCAGAAGAACTGCAGGGACCTGGCTCAGTGGGCTTTGTGTGCTTGCCCTGTGAGGCCTAGAGACATAGGCTACCTCATTCTTCAGGGTCTGAACATGAGGGTGGCTTCAAGCAGTGCTTGGTGTCACACCGGTGCCTAAGGGATGCTGAGGCATTTCTTTCCTATTCTAGAGAATGGTTGACATTTTACTGAAGGTTGGGCTAACCCTACACCCCTGAAATTTTCTTCTCACTTAATTAGGGAAAACATTCTATGGTTTCCCAGGTTGAGCAATAAATTGCATAGGCAAAAAAATTACATGGGAATTCCATTAATAGCTAAAGGTGAAGACAATAGCCTTTTTGTTGTTGTTGATTGAAGAGAAGTTAAAAAATGATATGAAATTCACCATTTAAACAGTCATTTAAATAATTGATTTGCTTATGGTCTCCTATATTCAAGGCTGACCTTGAACTCATGTGTTGCTAAAAATAACCTTTAACTCTTTCTCCTTCTGCCTCTCCCTCCTGAGTCCTGGGATTCTGGGCATCATCAGCATGCTGTGTTTATTCTGTGTGGGCGATGTATCCCAGGGCTTCGTGCAGACTAGGCAAGGACTCTATCAGTAGAGCTACAGCCCCAACCCCAATTCACAGCTTTAAAGTATGATTCGGTGTTATGTAGGGCAATCTCGGCATGCAACTGTGGCTTTGATTCAGTTTTGAAATATTTTTTATAACCCCCTCGCAAGCGCCATTCTCATTAGTAATCCTTCCGTAGTTCGTTCCCTCGCTCCCTTGCTCAACAGCCTCTGGATCTGCCTCTCAACTTCCACTCTCTTGATGGACACAGGACTCAGGAGATAGGTCCCTATGGTGTGGAGCTTGCAGACCATTCTGGCAGAAATCTATTGCTGGCTTAGGGCATTGACAAACCCCACCCCTGCTAGGAAGCACCACACCCCACCCTGCAGAGTTGGTTTATCTAGATAGTCTCCTCACCAGATGTCCATAAACTCCTCCAACCCCATCGTGTATTCAGATGGAAATAAATGGGTTTAATTACTTAAAGTAGATTTGGAATTCAGGGGCGAACTGCTCTCCTTTCTTTATTCTACTTGGAAGCCTGGTCACAGGAGGAATTGTAAAATGCTCAAGTCTTTGAAAGATTGCAACCGCTGGGCTTGGCAGCCAACAGCATTTGGACTGGATGTGTTCCGAGCTGGGTGGCAGAGGCTGGCTCTTCCCACCTCTTCGGTTCTGGCAGCCTGAGCAGGGACAGGGACAGCTCAGCCAGTGCCCTCAGTCCCTTCTACCTCTGTTCAAAGGACTTCCTGCCAGCTCGCACATGACCCCCTAGGGTCACCCACTAGAGCAGCCTGTAATTTCACTAACCACCAAGTGATAGCCTGGATACCAGAAAATCTGTAAGGAGAGGGGAGAAGGCTGCTGCTAATAGAGCAGTAATGGGGCAGTTTAGGCAAGCCTTCCAGGGGAGGGAAATTTACAATTTAAATAAGAAAATTAATCAATTCTAAATGGACATAAAGAGGAGGAGGGTGGCTGTGTGTGGCTAAGACTGTGGGGAGGAAGCCTAGGACGGGTGAGTAGGGAGAGCCAGTCTCAGCACAGGCAGGGGTGTGGTATTCAGGGGTCACAGCATCTCAGCAAGGGCACACCCAGGGCAGGTGAGAGATGGAGATGGCAGGCCATGCTTAGCCACCATGTCTTCTGCTGTCTCTCTCCAACGATGCCTAGAGACCTTCCCAGCCATCCCAGGAACAACTCTGATTCTATAATTCTGTTTTTATCTTTCTTTATCTTTATCACTGAGTTAGCATCCCTGGAGCTGCTCTGATGCTGTGAACCACAGGAATGCCGGTGCAGCTGCCTTGCCTGCTCAGCCAAACAGTCTGGCGCAGAGAGGAACCCCTTCTAGGTGGAACCCTAATGGAAACCCCTAAGCCAGTGTGAGGGACCTGCTTTTTCTCCTACACAGACTGGGTTGATCGGTTAGAGTGTGGGGCCATCTTGCTTTCTGATCTCCAGCAGCTGGTTGCACTAAAGCTAATAGTCGCCTCTCATGGTCATGGGTCCTCAGGCCACTGAGCCATTGAGCTCAGGTTCCCCCCCCCCATGCTTCCTACTACCCCAACACAAAGGTCTATAGCAGTGGCATTCACAAAAGCCAACGTGGAAGCAGCCTAAATGCCCATCAGTGTGTGAATGGCTAAACAAAAACAGGCTCTGTCCTATAGCTAGGCTTTATTCAACCTCACAAAGGAATGGAGTTTCATTCCAGGAGCAATAATAGGGATGAACCTTGAAAACAGGTTGCCAGGAGAAAAGCCGGACCCGAGGGTCACATACTGTAGGATTCCATTTGTATAAAATGTCCAGAACAGAAAAGGGCAAAGGCAGAAAGCAGACGAGTGGTTGCCAGGAGCTGGAGGAAGTGTGGATGGAGCCACCGTTAATGGGTGTGGGGTTTTCTTCTGAGGTGAGGTGCCTACTTGGCAAGCACACAGAAGTGGTAGCCGGGGAACCTTGTGAATGCACTGGAGGCCTTGGAGCCGCACATTTGAAAAATTCTGAATTTTATGTTATGCATATGTTACCACCAAACTCTGTTTTAAAGTTGTTCTAGCTCTAGGGAGCACTTGCACTGAGGAACACATACCCTCACACGACATGCACACATAACTTCAAAATTAAAGAAAACACATTTTTTTTTTAAAGTCACAGATACTTAATTTTTCCTTGTTCTTGTCTTGGACCTGGTCATGAGTAAATTATAGGGCCTCTCTTCATCCGGTAGATAGAGAGACAAGACCCACATTGTATAGGTATTCTACTTTGTAGCCATCAAGAGGCCCAGAGCTCTGTCTGAGAGGATCTCTGGCTTCTGCTTCATATCTCTCTCACTATCCCACACTCTGCTCACTCACATTTCTATGGAAATGACCAAACATAAAACAGACATTTCCTCTTTGAGTCTTCATTCTGAAGGCTCTAGAGTCAGATGATTCAATTAACTTGTCTGGTTATAGGCCTGTTGGCTGTGGTCATCATTGTGAGGAGAGAAAAGACCTTACTTTCTCCCTTCTTGCCCTGCATCCCCATCAACTTCAAGCCTGAAGAGACTGCCTTGCCTCCTCTTAGATTAGCTCCTTAGGCAGAGTTCGCTGCTTCATGTGGACACTCAAAGTCTGCCTTCTCAGCTCTCTGCTGATGCCACTCCGTACCAAGTGCACAATGACATCTTTGGCCTTCCTCAGCTATGCTGCCTCGACAGCAAGGTCAGTCAGAGATACTAGGTCCTTGTACTCATGGAAAAGGGTGAACTTCAGAGGCTGCAAGCAAGGTTAAGGGACAGAAGTCCATCATTATGCAAGTATCAGGCCTTAAAAGCAGAGGGCTCATTGTGATGATTTGTTTCAATTGTCATCTTGACACAACCTAGAATCACCAAGGAGGGAAGTCTCAGTGAGGGGCTGTCTAGATTATATGGGTCTGTGAGGATGTTTTTAGAATTATATTGAATATGTAATAATTGAAGTGGGATTACTTTTCCACTATGAGTGGCGATATTCCCTAGGCCGGCACCTGGAACTATGTGAGAGCGAAGAAAGCCAGTATGCGAGCTTAGTCCAGGCCTCTCTGCTCTTGACTGTGGATGAGATCAGTTGCTTCAAGTCCCTGCCAATTTCTGTGACTTCCTCACAGTAATGGACTGGAACCTGGAGTTGTAGAGCAATCAATCTCTTCCCCTGTAAGTGCTTTTTGTTAAAGGTATTTTATCACAGCTACCAAGATCCAAACTAAAACAATGTCCCCAAAGCTGGAGGGAAGAGTTTGGCTAGATAACATCTTACTCAAGTCTGGTGCTCTTTGAAATGATATTTGTGTGTAAATTAATAATTAAGCATGTGACATCTTAGAAGAACGTAGGTCTTTCTGAATCCACTCATGAACACCACACCTCTATATGGAAATCTTAGTTCTAAAACATTCTTGGTGAGTACTTTGAGGGGTTGAGAAGGGAACAAAGATGGATAATATTTCTTTATTAGACCCAGGTACTGCCTCCCTGGGGTATCTCTGGAAATGTATCCTGGAGCTTGGGATCATGGCGTTGATGCGAGGAGGTGTGTTTTGAAATTTTGGGGAACAGGGAGAACAATTACCCCACCTCAGCTTGTACTGGAAAACAATTACACACAGATTCCGATTCCACTATATCTGTGACCCAATAGGGTGTTGTAGGATTTTGGCTAATTTGTATCTATCCCAGTCTCTACCGTATTTACAAGGCCTGGACCTACAGTTAACAAATCTGGCTATATGGTCTATATATGGTCTATAAGGTCTGCATGTTCACTCACATGCAGATCCACGGGCTGCTTGTTTCATAGGGTAATTGGTAAATCACTGGCCTGTAGTTCTGGGGATAGAACCCATGGCCTTCTCTACACCAGGCAAGAGCTCCAGGGTGGAACTACAGCCCCAGTCCATCTTTACTTTTAGTCTCGAAGAGAATCTTTTAAATTATTCTAAGTTTTCTAGACTGATCTTGAAGTCAGAAGTCATATAGTAGTCCAGGAAAGCCCCAGACTAAAGAATCTCCTGTATCAACTGCCTGAGGAGCTCAGACCATAGGTCTGCACCACCAGGCCCTACTAGTGAGGCTTGATCTTTTCGTTATGTGTTGTGTGCATATGTGGGTGGGAGAGACTGAGCAAGCCTGGGCTGTGAAACACTTGTCAAGGTCAGAGGACAGCTCCAGGTGTCTGCCTGCCCCTTACTTGGCACCAAACAGCATTCCTCACACTTGTATCGTGAGCACTTTAACCATTGAGCTGCACAACCCAGCAAATCTTTAAGCGTGAGGAACACAAAACTCTTGGGCAGTGCCAGTCTCCTGTAGGCTAGGCAAGTGTTCTACCACTTTTTTAAAACAGGGTCATGCTAAGTTGCCCAGGCTGGTCATGGACTCATTCAGTAGCCCAACCTGCTGTCAAGTTAATGATCTTCCTGCCTCAGCCTCCTGAAGAGCTGAGATATAGGCACTGGTTTCATGGCAGCCTTCTGCTGCTGATGACCAGAGTTTGCCGGTCATCACTGACTGTTCCTTGTGTAAATCCCAGAACAGCATCTATGGTAAGTTTTTTTCACTGCTTGCCCTTGGAGAGATGGGGACTGAAATGTGGGCAGGGAAAGGAGAGCTAGCAGTGCTCAAGTTGCAGTGAACAACAATCCACACTCCACAACTGTGTTATTAATCCAGAGTCCCCAGGACACCTTCTCAAGATCTTGTGGTTGCATCCACACACCAATATGACTTTGGCAGTACTGCGTGCCCCAGCTCTGTGGCTTGTTTCACGTCTGCAATGCTTTCAGTTTTAAGGAACATTGAAACTGTTTTATTTAACAGAGAGTGGAAATAAAAACCATTATTGAATTCAATGTGGGTTCCTAAGAGTCCCTAGCAGGAGACTTGCTCTACATAACTTGTACATTTCTTGTCAGTGTGACCAAATATCCAACAGAAATACCCAAAGAAGGCTCATCTTCAGCCCACAGCTCAGGGTCCAGTCCATCATGACAGTTGGTATCAGGAAGTGGGGAGAGATGAATTTTGGGGCTCAGCCTGCCCTTCCATTCATGTACAGTCCAGGACCACAGTTCATCAAGCAGCACTTCACAGATTCTAAGGGAACTTCCCGTTTGAACCAACCCAGTCTAGAGACTCCCTGACAGATATGGTCAGAGGTTTTATTCCTTTGGCAATTCTAGATGCTGTTAGGTTGACAATCTTTACTGCCCACCACACTCTGTTTTTGTTGAAAACGGAGATAAAGTATTAGAGATTTAAAAGGTGTAGGTAGCAAACAGTGTCGTTGGAAGGTTACCAACTGTGAGCAAACTGAGTTTAAGTTCAGAAGCACCCTTTGGAGTGCCCAGGATTTTGTTATGCCTAGGACCCACGACTTTTACAGCAGACAAATGTTGGCTGAGGTTCTAGCTGTTCTCTTTGGCTGTATTTCTCCCGGTACCTTCTTGGCTGTCCTCAATCCTCTTGTCATAGGTGCCATTTTGTTTCTATGGTCCTCAACCCAGTTTCTTCTCACCCTGGCTATGGAAGGTTAGAAATCTTTTGTTTTTCCCCCCTTTTCAATTACAAAAGCCTGTTTGAACAGCCTCTGTGACAGCCCATGTTCAAACAAGCTTTTGTAATTGAAAACAGAGCTGGCAATGTGGCTGCAGGGACTCTTGCCTCAAAAGAAGGGTGTGTGGACCATGCTGTGAGCTTGTCCCAGAGGCCACTTTCAAAGTGTTTAAAGCTCCCTTCCAATTTAAAAAAAAAAAAAAAAAGGAAAGGAAGAAAGAAAATCCTGTTTAAACACACAGTCCAAACCGGCTGGCGTGAGTGATTTAAAATGGAGATTGTGACCAGGAAGTAGCTTTGGTCTACCTTCTTGGAAATGAAATAGGGGAAGGACACCTCCCCAGGCTCAGCCTGTTCTAGGAAATCTCTGAGGCTCTCAGTGATCTCCACAGCTTAGATTCATAGTCAAGTTCAAAATGCCCGCTTCCTCTCTCTCCCTCATCATTTCTTTTTCTTTCTTTCACTACCCTCACCCAGAGTGTGTGTGTGTGTGTGTGTGTGTGTGTGTGTATGTGTGTGTGTGTGTATTATGAATGCAATGACCAAGAACAAAGACTCTAGGAGAACTGGGTTCTTACTGCAGCTGTGTAACCTTGCGTAAATATAGAACCTCTCTGGGTTTTTTCCAGGTTCTTTGTCTCTAAAACCACACCACTTGATAGCTTGCTTTTGAAGATTGCTGTTGAGTGTGGAAGGAGGCTATCTATTTAAAGGAATCCCCAACCACATGCTAAGATGCAGGTTGAGTAATGTGCTGTTAGTCACACATGTAAGTTGATCACAATCTTTGTAGTGATGCTATAATGAGGCAGGAGGTTTCTCAGGGGGTGAGAGTTCTGGCTTTGTCGACTGCCTTCATGGCGTTTCTATGAACTCAAGCTAAATGAGAAGGATGATGGGTGTATGTCTCTGTCTATCCCTTCTCACTCCCAAATATGCACACATAGGTATGTACAAACAGCGTGCCGAGCTCAGTGATGTGAGATGGACACGGAGAACTAGGAAAAAGCAAAGGTCTTGGCGTTGACATGCCATCCCATGCCATTGCATTGATATGTGGAGAATAATTACTTCATCATAGACAATACAGAGCACTGACAGACAGCCTAAAGGAAGGAATCTGACCCCAGTCCAGTTTGGTGAACCAATGATCAAGGTTGCTTACAGGGACATTGTACACTGAAGGCAACCACATTATGGGGTTCTACCAAAGGTATCACTCACAGTCAACTGTAAATTTTGTTTCTTTCACAGTGCTGAGGATTGAATCCAGGGCTAGTGAGTCTTAAGGAAGTCCTCTAACAGCAATCTACATCCAACCTCAGCCTGATACTCTCCTCAGTCTGAAAACCTCCTCAGCCAGACACTCTCCACCTTTTAAATTTTGGGGGAGTAACCTTGAGGAGGGGAGGGCCTGCCTGGGGATCTTCTGATTGGTTTTAAGCCTCCTGAGCTTCCTTCTTCCATTCATGGAATTCAGATGTCTTAGACAGCTCTCTTATAGTTCAGAATGGCCTCAGAGTTGCTGTGTACCCACAGATGACCTGGAACTTGTGGTCCTCTTGTATCCAGATCAGCAGGGCTAAGGCTGCTGGTATTTCAGGTGTGCTCAACCACACCCAGTTTATGGGGCACCAGGGACTGAACCCCAGGGCTTTGTGTAAGTTCTACAATGGAGCTACATTCACTAATCTCCATACCGACATGTCTGTGGTCCTGATCTCAGGTGGGTGACCTTAGCCATTCTGACTCAAAATGGCACTGGTTATGTCTAGAGGACAAAGCTGTGTGGTGTAACTATCCCAATTTTCTATAAATATGGTGTGGCAAGGAACCTGTGAAGCATCTGCTCACTCCTTTCAGTAAGGAATTTAGTTTTTGTGTGTGTGTTCCTTGGTTCCAATATGCCTGCCTTGCCAAGCCATACCACACCATGACATATCATGTCATGATACATTGTGCCACATGACACCACACCTTGCCATACCACACCACACCACACCATACACCACACTACACCACAGCATACCACACTACACCACACCACAGCACACCACAGCACACCACACTACACCACACCACAGCACACCATACCACAGCACACCACACTACACCACACCCACACCTCCCTCTTCTCATCTCCATAACGCTGTAAGGCTGCTGCTGGGCCAATTGGTCCGTTTCTCTTCCTTGGCAAAGGAAAAAAAAATAAAATGTTCAAAATTATTAGGTAATGATATCACTTTAAAAGGCGACACAATATTTTACCAGCATGATGCCACTTAGCTGTGGTTTAATAAAATCCAGAAAGCCCGGAGCTGAAGAAGCCAGCGTCAGGTGGGGGCACACAAGCAAGCTCTCGAAACTCACATCAGGAAAATTACTTTTTCTTCAAATGGAAACTTTTCAATTGCTTTCAAATAGCTGGTGCTGATGGAAATAATTCCCTTTCCACGTTTGCATACGCTGCCTGTGTCTTCTCCGCGTGGCGCCAGGAGCTTCCTTAATAAAGATGGCTGCAAGGCTCTGATGTTGCCAGGCTCATTATTTAGAAAAGGCACCAAACCAAGTCAAGGGGAGTCAATTGATTACTAAATGCAATTCCTGTTTGGTGTTCCCTGAGGCAAATGGAGGCTACTGAGGGACTGTGAGGATGTGTGTTCACAGGACAGCTAGGAACCATCAGCCTTGTTTATCCATTTGGGGTATCCTGTTTGGATAACAGATACTAATGGGGACCTTTCCTCTTTTATTTATTTACCTTCTGGTGTCCTGGCATTGTTAATCTAGGGCCTTGAGCATGCTAGGCAAGTACTTTAGCATTATGCTACATCCTCAGCCCTTTAAAATAAATAAACTAATTAGTGTGAGTGAGTAGTGTATAAGATGTCTTTTTTTCTTCCAGTGCTGTAGTTACAATTACCTGGCTTTTCACGTGTGTGTGTGTGTGTGTGTGTGTGTGTGTGTGTGTGTGTGTGTGTGTAAGAGAGAGAGAGAGAGAGACAGAGACAGAGACAGAGAGACAGAGACAGAGACAGAGACAGAGAGACAGAGAAAGGTGGTAGTCCAGGCTATTACCTGCCATGTTGTACACTCGGAAATTAAACAACAATCTTGGGTGGCAGCTTTTACTTTTGTGTACCTTGTCTGAGACAGGATAGCATCAACTGCTGTGCTTGTCAGGATAGCTGGCCTGGGGATGCTCAAGTCTCTGCCTCCCCTCCCCTTGCAGAGCTGTGCTGGCATAGAAAACTCTTGCATTACTCTCTTAGGCTTTTGCATTTGTTCTGGGGATCTGAACTCAGATCATCAAGTTGAGCAGCAAGAGTTTTTACCCGATCGGGCCATCTCACCAATCCATATGTGAGGAATTGATCTCAGCTCTTTATACTCGCATGGTAGCTCCTTTCTGACAGAGCTATCTCTGCAGCCTGCCCCACAGCCCCTCCTTTACAACTTATTTTAAAACAAGGTCTCATTAAGTTATCCAGACTAGCCTTGGATTCACTCTGTTGTGACAGTGTATATGCAATTCCCCTGCCTCAGCCTCTAGGAGCTGGTATTACAGCCAGTCCCATTACACCTAGCTAAAGTTCCCTTTTGAGATGGGGGAAGAGACTGAGATGCAATCATAGAAAACCAGAGATCATGTCTATTTGAGGTGGCCAAGCCATTTCTGGGGGTGTGATGTCTATCAGACATTGCTGTATTATTACAATGAATCAAGATTGAGCATTCATTTGTTTTCTTCCCATCCTGCCCACAGTCCTGAAATAGAATGTAGAAATGAAGGCTGAGAGACAAATGTGCTTGTTTTTTCCAATAATGAGGTTTGTGAGTGCTGTGTGCTGCCCAGTGGTCTTTGTATGGATACAGCATGACCCAAGATACCAGACATCACAGTGCGCCACATCCTCTCAGTCCATTTCCTTCTGCCTCTCGTATCCTGTCATAAAGAATGGCCCGGATGGGTACACGTGGCCTGAAACCTCTTCTGAGCTTGCCAACCTCCCTTTGGCACGAAGAGGCACTGAGCTTGGAAAAGACAGTCCAGCCCAGTTGAGGATTGCCTGCTATTCATGCCAAGTGGCAGTGAGTTTGTATTTGCACAGGCTTCCATTTTAGGCCCACTATTTACTTTTAAGAAGTAGGTCTGGTTAAAAGAATATGTAGAGTCTCGCTCAAATCAGACGTTGTTAAAGTGTTGCCAAGGTGCACAGCCTCAGCCTGCCAGTACTTTGGAGAGCTGAGACAGGAAGCTCTTGACTTCAGTGTCAGACTGAGAAAATTGGGGAGAGCCTGTCTCAACAGTAAATGCTAAGAGGGCTGGAGCCATAGCTCTGTGATAAAGTGCTTTCTGGGCATGCATATGGCTTTAGATTCAATTTATAACAATGAAAATAAATAAAAATAGAAAGATGTTGGCTTTGTCCAACAACATTTAGGGCCCATGATTTAGGGCAGAAGACTCAAGACTGTGGTAAGGATGTACACACTCTTGTCTGCTAACAGAGAGTCTGAGGTAGGTATGAACAAGCTAATAGGTCAGGTGATGTCTGCCATCAAAATATAAGTGGCTATTCACATTTATCAAAGGAGGAGGATGTGCTATACTGTGGAGGGCCATACAGGCCAACACTGGGTTGGTCAGGAGTGGTAATGAAATGGGCAGAGACACAGGGACAGTTGCATTCACATGTAGAGGCTGTATATATGTGTCTGTGGACATATGTGTGAGTGTGCCTACGTGTGAAATGAGACAGCAGCCTTGAATTTCATTACTCAAATGTGTTGTATCCTTTTTCAGGATTTCTTGCTAGCCTTTGGCTCATCGCTTGGGCTAGGCTGCCTGGCCAGCAATCTCCAAGAACATACCTGTCTCTGCCTCCCCAACGCAGGAACTTTACAATCATGTAGGAGGAATACTGTGAATTTTTTCATAGATTCTGGGAGTAGAATTCAAGTGTACAGGCTTGGAAGTGTGTTATCAACTAGTCTCTCTCCCAGGATCCACAATCTTTATGTAGTTTCCATAGAAGAAACAGAATCAGGACAAAACAGCTTGTCCTTGGCTAGTTTGAAGGATTTCAGTGAACTCTGGTGTATATAAACTCTCTCTAGTTCTCTGGTATTCCTGACTCTAGCTGACTAGGGCAGCCAGATGCTGGCCTGGTCACAACCCAGTACCATGTGTTTGAGGACATGGGCTCTTCATGGTAGGTTTACATTTGGAGCACTTCATTGCAGAGGTACCATTTTCTATGTCTGGGAGTGAGGAATCTCTTCAGGATCAGCCAGGCCTCATCTGCCAAAGATTCAAACACCCTTAACTGCTTAGTGACTAGACCAGTCCTCAAACTCAAGTCTCCCAAGCCATGTTTTCCACAACCCTCGCTTGGATGTCCTATTTGCTGGGCACCCACTCTGAAGCACAAGAATTACAGGAGCATGACGAAGCTGTTTGTCAGTTGCAAGCCTGGGCGCCCACACCCAGAATCTGTATTTCCTATACATAAGTATACAAATATACATAGCACATGTAGTTACACAGAGAATAAACCTAAGACTTTTGTGGGTTTACATTGTACTAGTGAGTCTCTGTGGAGTAGATTTCTTCCATCATATGTAAGTTCACAGGACCAGGGTGAAGGAGCTGAAGATTTTCTCCTCCTTAATGCATTGACAGACAAGCTACCATGTAGCAAAATGCTGTGAAATGACCTTTCCAAACACAGTAACAAACAACGCATTTGTCCTTGTTTCTTTTGTGCTATTGATAAAATACAGAGTGAAAACAGATTAGGGGAGGAAAGGGTTGATTTTGCTCACACGGCCAAGTGAGGGAAGTGAAGGCAGGAGCCCGAGCAGGGAGCTGGAGCAGAAACCATGAGAAATGCTGCTTGTCCGCTCACTGGGTCCTGCTTAGCTAGCTTCCATACACAGGCCAGTACCACCTACCCAGGGAATGGGTCCACCACAGTGGGCTGGGCCTCCTACAGATACATTAGTAATCAAGACCACCCCCACAGACATGCTTGTGGGCCAAAGTGACAAAAACAATTACTCAATTGAGACTCCTTTTCCCAGTAATTCTAAGCAGGGTCAAGTTGCTAGTTAATGGTAACCAGGTCAGCATTGAACTCTAGGAGACATTTTTGTTCAGGAAAAAAAGCATGCAAACTTGGTAGGAATTTGCCAAGGAGAAATATATGCCTACTCATATGACTAAATGTATACTTCTCATATAAATACATGATGTAGCATTGTAATGATATTTATAACATACATATCTGTGATATGTAAAATAAATATGGTTACCCATATGACATGTCATATTTACACAAGAGTGTTTTTATAGTCTAGGAATATGGGTCGATGGATAAAGTTATTGCCACATAAGGATGAGGACTTGGATTCAAATCCCCAGAGCCTATGTAAATCTTGATGTGTTTGCAGGTGTCTATAATTTTAGCACTCCGATGCTAAGATTGGAGGCAGTGACAACCTTCTCTCAAACTAAAAGAGGATGTCCCCTTACTTCCACACATTCTTGTATCATGTATGTGTTCACATACACACATGAACATAAACATAATAAATAACTATGGTTCATACATGAAACATATATACTTACAGCAATAGGTAAAAAGATAATAAATAACTGATACATATAACTTCATACATGAAACATATATACTTATAGTAATCAGTAAAGGCACATAGATAACATTAATATATACATATATACATTTGCCGATAAATGTGTAATAGACATATGTTATAAAATAGAACTTTCAGTTTAACATCAATTCTTTTCTATTCACTTTACATCCCAATCACATTCCCCCTTCCCTGCCCTCCTCCCAGTACCACCTTTGCAGATATCCAAACATGCTACAAAGGACAACAGCATCTGGACAGCAGTGATTTCATCACCTGTTAAAATGTGAATCACATTCTGTTCTTTGCTATCTATATTTAGTCAATCAAGATCATTTGCATGAATATTTTCTTTTTACAGACCTTTGTGCCCAAAGGTAAAGTACCTCTACTATACTTTCCTATTGTTTGTTTCTTATTTGTTTCTGTACTTTACCCATGACTGCCTGAAGCAAAGCTTTGCTTCTGGAACATTCTCCTGGTGTGTTTTCCTGGGAATCCATTAGCATTCAGACCTGTCACTGTCTGTAGTCAGAGCTAAGACCAGTTCTCCAAGATTTCTCACACCTTCTCTGACCTGCGCATGTGTTATTTCATATTCACACTATTTCAATCTACGATTGAGGGTAAGACTGTAGGGTGCTTCTTAATGGTGATGATGGCCCTGCCCTATGTCTAAAATACTCCCAAGTTCTGCAGTAGATCTCACACACACACAGCCACTTCTCCCCACACCTTCCTCTACTGTGACCTTTGCAGTGTAGCTGTCCAGTTAGTTCTCCCTAAACTGTAGAGGTGGAGACTGTGTATTGGTTCCTTGAATTCTAGCTGGACCTAATGTGATACATCACAAGTGACTCTCAGCCATAGGAAACCCAGAGAAAAGACTTTAAAATGTCTTCTTTATCCCCTGGAGCCCAGATGAGCAGCCAGGTGGCCTACTTCCCAATGGTCAAGTTGCAGCCAAAGATCCCTAGACAGACTAACACTGCTTTGCCTGTAGTGACACTAAGAGAAAAATAAGTCGTCTGAGAATGACGGAACCAGTCTTTTAAGCCCATCCCAAAT